>NW_024070205.1:63547673-63767702 GCF_014754425.2 Oryx dammah | reverse complement strand
GTAGTGTTAGTGGTTCAAGTAGTGTTAGTGGTTCAAGTAGTGTTAGTCGCTCAGTCGTGTCTGACTCTTTGCAACCCCAAGAACTGTAGCCCGCCAGGCTCCTCTGTCCATGGAATTCTCCAGGTAAGAATACTGAAGTGGATTGCCATTCCCTTCTCCAAAATGGTTCAGAATGATACCTTATTTCTCCTTTCAAATGTTGGCTCTATATGTACCTGGCAGGACTCTACACTTTCATGTGAATCTACTCCATCACATTCATCCTGGAATGAGTTTCTAGAAATATTGTTACTGTTTCAGCTCAGCATAGCAATCTGAAGAAGGGAGAGGGTAAAGGCTGCACCAAAACTTTGTTCAGTTCAAATGAAAATGCATCTGGTTTTGGAACACTCAGCTGAAGGTTTTGGTCTCTAGATCTTTAAGATGATTTTCTCTGACTTAAATTCCTAAATCTTATGTTTTACTAACTTTATATAGTTCAAAACAGTGCTAATATAATTGAAATGGAATCAAATAATAATCTAGCATAAGCTTTGAGTCGTATCAAGGAAGTACTTTGTCAAATTTTAGGACCATATGGTAAAATGATAAATATCAATTAGCGGTCAAGGACTACTTTATTGATGAGGATTTTAATTTTAAAAATACTCCAAAGTAAACAATATATTGCAAATAATCTAACATTATTCTAAATTTTAAAAATCTATTAGCAAAGAGGAATACAATTGAAGAGACAAGCATGAATTCTGAACTGAATATTAGACTTTGAAAATTGCTTTGCTTTGATTTCCAACTCAGCATTCATTATAGATTTGTGTTGTGCTCAGTTGCTCAGTTGTGTCCAACTCTTTGCAACCCCATGGAACATAGCCCTCCAGACTCTTCTATCCATGGAATTTTCCAAGCAAGAATATTGGAGAGGATTGTCATTTCCTACTCCAGGGGATCTTCCTGACCCAGGGATTGAACCTGAATCTCTTGTGTCTCCTGCATTGGCAAATGGATTCTTTACCAATGTACCGCCTATTTATTTGTCTCCAACCTGTGATACCTCACACATGGCATATGCAGCCTTGGTTAGTAATATTTAAATACTATTTCAATATTGAACTCCGTGACTCTCAAGGACTCTTTTTCATCTTAAGAAAAGGCTTTTTTATCTGGCACATTATCTAGGAGTTTAAGGAGACTGTCCATTTGGAGTTAGGATTTGAAGTTCAGCACTCAATTGCTGTATTCAGTATGGCCTATTATTTTTTCTTCTTTTTCCATTCTTATCAGATCACCAAAATTAGAATGCCTTTAGAAACTACCCTGGCAAAATTAATTCTTGTGTAATTAAGAATAAGAAGGAGTGCTAACCATTTATTTATGTGTTTGTCTAATAAATACCTAGGTTTTATTCTCTTAATATCTATGAAATATGCTCAGAATACTTTGAAAAAGGTAGCATTCAGAGTGTCCAGTCATCATCAACTATAAATAATACAGTACAGTTTATATTCATAAGAAATTTTAAAATGAATGAGAATAACATGAGGAAGAAAAATAATTCAGTTTTGTATTTTGTTCTACTCTATAAAAGTGATTTATCCAAAGATTCTTATCAAATCTAGCTAATTGGCACTAAATGCTTGATGATTTTTAAAATAGTATTCTAATCCCATTATGACTTCCCTGGTATCTCAGACAGAAAAGAACCCTTCTGCAATACAGAAGACCTGGGTTCAATTCTTGGGTTGGGAAGATCCCCTGGATGGGAGCATGGCAACCCACTCTAATATTCTTGCCTGGAGAATCACCATAGACAAAGGAGCCTGGTAGGCTACAGTCCACGGGGTCACAAAGAATTGACATGACTGAGTAACTAAACACAGCACACAGTAATCCCATCATACGCAGATTTTATTTTAGCTTCTAAAATACATAAAACCCTTTTTGCATAATCTAATGGTAAATTATTAACTAATGTGAAGTCTGCTTAAAATCAGATACATAAAAATAAATAGCATGGTAAGGGTAAAAAACAAAAAATGCATTTTAATCAACATTTATGATTCCCTTGGCATTAACTACTCATTATCTCAATTTCATTCAGTAGAACAAAAATATAAAATTATCAATATAATTAACTTTGACTATGTAATATTTCTGTCTATAGTGTTGTCAAATCAAGTAATATGTATATTAACTACAACTCAATGATTTTGTGAAATATGTTACAATAAACAGTTTCCTCTATCTCAGGAAACATGTTAAAAGTGATTTTTATCCTTTCTTAAGTTTGAACCAAGCACTTCATACAAAACTGAAAATATCAAGAAGCCATGACAATAAAAGTTTATACACATACACACACACACACACACTCACAAGTACATAATCCTCTTATGTGTGAACAGTCAACTTAAAATTTTTTTCACAGACTTGGTTCCTCACTCTTAGAGATTCAAGAGGCAAGAAAAACTCGTGTACTGTGCCATGTTTTTTAAAAATCACATTTCCAAATTTTGTAGACATGCAATGGAATAAAGGAATGGTATTTTAGACTTCGTTTATTTAAATCTGGGAGAATGTGTAGTTTGACCATACAGCAAAGGCCAGTCCTGCCATATGTAGATGATTAGAAATGTTTTGTGGAAAGCAGGCAGCTGGAATGTTTGAAACCACTGGTATATGGAATGCAGGTTTAAAGCAATCCACAACAAATTGGTGTGCCTGTATTCAATAAAACACGACCATTTAAAATTATGAATAAAGTCACTGGCCTATGACTAAAAGAAAAAGGATGTGTATTACTTACCTGTAGACCCTAATAGACTGTCATACACAAATGGTCATCAAATTCACAAATCAAATTATAAAATCAACCTTACAGATATTTATAATCAAGCAGGTTACTAAATTCTATCCTGGTTCCAAATGTGAGTAAAATATCCTCTTCCCTACTCATATCAAGGATTTTGTGATATGACAATGTAGTTAGTTCCCTTTGCTGATAAAATGCACCTCTATATTATATCCATGATTAGCTATGCAGTTTTTAAAGTACAAAGCAATAAATTCTAGCCAATAATCAATACATTTTACATAAAATTGCCTCCCTCCTTCCTGGTGAATGGGTATTACTAACTGTGGTAGGCAACTAAAGGTGTTCTCTCAGTATTCTCATACCTTGGATATTCAATCAATACCAGTATAGGTACTGATGTGAAAGGACTTTGCATGTGGAATTAAGGTTTGCTCATTAGGTGAATTTAAACTAGAAGCGTAGACAGGATGCTTCAGGTTGGCCCTATACAGTTACTTTCACCCTCAAAAGAAAAAAAAGAAAAAAAAGTGAGTCAGATACACAAGGAAGAAGAAAGCGAATGAAAGATGAGGCACGTGGGGAGATCAGAGAGATCTAAACCATCAGGACTTGACACACTGTTACTGGTTTTGAAATGGAGAAAAGGATGACAAACTGAGGAAAGCAGACAGCCTCTAGAAAATGAGAATGACCCCTGGGTGACAGCCAGAAAGGAAATGGGGACCTCAGTTCTACAATCCCCTCCCCCACCACCCCAGAACTGAATTCAGCCTCCCACCTGATAAGCCTGTGAGCAAATGCTTTCCTAAAGCTTCTAGCAAGAAGCACAGCCTTCTCTGAGAACTCAGTTGTGGATTTCATTAAGGTAGGATTTAAATACAAATACACAGGTATATACAATATTAAATGAATACACAAAGATACTTATATATGCTGACTTTAACATTAAGCTATAGTTTGCACTATATCAGAAGAGAAATCACTGAATATGCTGTATTCCTTCATGACAAATACATTTAACATGTTTTTAAATGATGAAGAATAAAGAGAGAAAATTTTAAAATGTATTATCAAGGCAAAAATTGCAGCATGAAAAGCTATTTCAGCAAGGAAGACTATTCAGACTGTCAACTTAAAAAATATTCACAACCCGAAAGTTGAGAGTTATGTGTTACTGAGTGGGAATTTTTAGGACTTCAAGGCTGGGAGGCAGTATCTCAAGCAACCCTGAGAGAACTGCTTTGAGGAAGCAAGGGCAAGAGCCAGGTTACATAGAAGTTTCGCAACAAAAGACAGGTAGTCTGAGCCTCAAAAGATTATTGTTCATTAAGGAGAACCAGAGGAAACAGTGTCAGACTTTATTTTTGGGGGCTCCAAAATCACTGCAGATGGTGACTGCAGCCATGAAATTAAAAGATGCTTTTGGAGAAGGCAATGGCAACCCACTCCAGTACTCTTGCCTGGAGAATCCTATGGAGGGAGGAACCTGGTAAGCTACAGTCCATGGGGTCAAAAAGAGTCAGACACGACTGAGCGACTTTAATTTACTTACTTTACTTACTCCTTGGAAGAAAAGTTATGACCAACCTAGATAGCATATTAAAAAGCAGAGACATTACTTTGCCAACAAAGGTCCGTCTAGTCAAGGCTATGGTTTTTCCAGTAGTCATGTATGGATGTGAGAGTTGGACTGTGAAGAAGGCCGAGCGCCGAAGAATTGATGCTTTTGAACTGTGGTGTTGGAGAAGACTCTTCAGAGTCCCTTGGACTGCACTGAGATCCAACCAGTCCATTCTGAAGGAGATCAGCCCTGGGATTTTTTTGGAAGGAATGATGCTAAAGCTGAAACTCCAGTACTTTGGCCACCTCATGCAAAGGGTTGACTCATTGGAAAAGACTCTGATGCTGGGAGGGATTGGGGGCAGGAGGAGAAGGGGATGACAGAGGATGAGATGGCTGGATGGTGTCACTGACTCGATGGATGTGAGTGTGAGTGAACTCTGGGAGTTGGTGATGGACAGGGAGGCCTGACATGCTGCAATTCATGGGGTCGCAAAGAGTCGGACACGACTGAGCAACTGAACTGAACTGAACTGAACTGAAGGAGAACCAGATAGCTCAAGTTAAGGAATTTAGCACTTTCTGTGTATGGGGAAATGCAAGAGCCTGAGCTAACTGAAGTCATCCTTTTGATATGCCCCTCAGCTAACTGGGACCAGTATGCTGTGTTTTCACATCCTGAGCTTCCTCAGGACTCACTATAGGGCATGACTGCAGTCTGATGGCTGCTAAATGGCAGATATTCTTTTCTTCCTGAATCCCTTCAGGGCTCACCAGTTAATCATTGGTGGTGGCTGCAATGGCTGATGACTGTGATATTCTTTTTTTACTGATATGGCAGAAAATATTCCATTTTGCAAGACTACTGCAATAGAGGACAAACTGAACTTTCCACATAAACTAGGACAAAGTGAAAGTGAAACTGTTACTTGCTCAGTCGTGTTCCACTTTGCGATCCCATGAACTGTAGCCTGCTAGGCTCCTTTGTCCATGGCATCCTCTAGGCAGGAATACTGGAGTGGGTTGCCATTCCCTCCTCCAGAGGATCTTCCCAACCCAGGGATCGAACCTGGGTCTTCTGCATTGCAGGCAGATTCTTTATCATCTGAGCCACCAGGGAAGCAAACTAGGACAAGAGGGGCTGTAAGCACTGAATGAATTAGTTGGAAAGTTTTGGAGGACGTCAGGGGAAGGTTGATCAATGCGGTGTGTCAAATGATCACACTGAGTTACTTCCTTGTTTACAATTGTTTTTCTCCCTGATTAGGTTCACCTGTATTTGCTAGTTGGCACCCATCCAGCTAGACTCTTATCTTTCCAAAGATACTGAAGAATAAGGGTGCTACCTCTTTAGATGTTTCCAGGTGAAAGAGATGGTTCCCACATACTGGAGAAAGATATTTCCTGAGCTGTAAACTGACAAGAAACTGAGAGAAGATATACGTATATTTCAAAGAGCCCTTAAAGAATTCACAATGGCCAGTTTTCTAAAGTAAATCCTCTGAGAAGAAGCAGATCAGTATTCCATAGTAAGGAAAAACCCTATTTCAAGTTGATAGGAACAATCATGATCAGTATTCTAAGGTCTCAGTACTGAACTAGACAGTTAAATTATGACCTCATTTATATATTTCATATTCTATTTTAATATATAACAACTATGTCTTATAAAATTTTATCAGGTCTGATTCTGTTGTAAATGCAACAAAGGAAAACCAATAAAATTTGGAAAATAATCTAATGCTGTTATATTTACACCACTTTTCAGAGCCTTAATCAGTCACTATTATGAACTCAGATGAGATTTAAAAATGCATCCTAAGTGATACTGAAGTATTACAGAGTACATCAATGAGTGTAGTCTTAGGCAAACAGTGGCCCAGTGCTCCTACATATCCCTGACCTAGTTCAAAATACCAAGTCATTCCTCTAAGGAAATGCAGGATTTTAATCTCAGTTAGCCGTTTTGTTTGACAGATATTTTTGTGTTTTTAATCATTCAACATTTCTTAGATATTTTACTTACAAAGATCTGTCATAAAATTTTATAGTGAAAATGCCAAAAATAAAGGTAGTTACAGACTATCAAGTATAATTAAACGGACACATGCTTTAAATCTATCATGTGATCGACATTTGGAATGCCAATATGATTTGTCAAATAAGAAAATAGAACGTGGGCTTCCCTGGTAGCTTGGATGTCTGCCTACAATGCGGGAGACATGGTTCTATCCCTGGGTCAGGAAGATCCCCTGGAGAAGGAAATGGCAATCCACTCCAGTATTCATGCCTAGAAAATCCCATGGACCAAGGAGCCTGGTGGGCTACAGTCCATGGGGTCACAAAAAGTCGGACATGACTGAGAGACTTCTCTTCTTCACTTCACTCTAGAATAAGCATGCAGATGTTTGTGAGGACAAACAGTTATCTCCCTAAATATAGAAACTAGATTAATTTTTTATTTCTCAGGTTAATAGACATTAATGCCTTTATTATATTTGGAATGACTATCATTCTAATGTCATTAAATGCACAATGCATGAATAGACTAAAAAGAATATAATTTAAAACAGAAACTCTATTAAAAATGATGCAGATTGCATTTTATTGTACTTGTAGCAGGCATCATGGATTCAGTTATTTTTGCTGTTTACATGTTGCTATTATACCATATAATTTAATGACAGTATTGTTTTATTATTTTCAGAAAACATGGTACATAATGAAAAGTATAATATAATCCTGTTCTTATTCATGCTATTCTTAATAATTTTTCCCATGATTTAGATCATTAATAAGATTATACGTGCCATTCCTAGTACATTGATAGCTAGGCATTCTTGAGTGTACTTAACATGCATTTCAAATATCTTGTGTTCAGTCTAAAGCTATGCTGATTCCAAATGGTAGCAACTAGACCCTTATGGCTTTCTTATTTGAAAACTTAAATTAAAAAAATTAAACATCTGTCCCCAGTTGCACTGACCACTTTGCAAGTGCTTGATGACCAAGTGGCTAGTAGCTACAATATCAGCAATATTTTCTTCATTAATGAGAGTTCCATTAGACAGTATCAGTTGATGGAATATGCTTGCCAAATAAGTTTGACAGGCTATAGGCATACAAAATACAGCCTAATATTTTATTTTTTATAAATGTAATGTAAAACTCTGACAAAAATATGAGTGGAGTTTATTCATTCAATTAAATGATTTTTGAGGCAAGTGATTTTTGATATAAGGAAAAAGAAAAGTATAAGAACTTCTTCCACCAGCTGTTACACATATTATTCTGTAAGTAGTTTTTCCCAAACAACAAATGCAAATACCAATCACTGAACTCCCAAGCAGTATATCACTACAGAACTTCCAAGACTCAGATTATCATGTCACCTTAAATTAATTTAATCATTTTTATGTTGTTTTATAACATGGATTATTTTGGTGAGAAAGACAATGGCATAAAGCCACTAATTGTCTTGTCCAAAATGCTAATACTTTAATTGAGATATCTGTAGCTATTCCACTTCCATTCTGAAATATTTATTTCCCAAGCTATTGTGAAATAAAAATAGCAAGAATTTAGTAAAAACAATAAACATCAAAGTTATAAAACTGACTTTTTTGTGTGTGAAACGTATAGGTCATCTGTAATTTGTGGAAAACATACAAATATATATGCCCATGTTGAATCTGAATAGCAGTCTAAAAGTTTTACGTTGCAAACTGATGCTTATTTTTCTCCTTTTGTGTTTCTGATCACCATGTCTAGAAGCAACATACTTACTGAAGCGTAATAATGTCTCTCAGGACAATAAACATCTATAGTCATGAATTCCAATACCTTGTGGAAACAGTACTTTCTTAACCAAAAACATTCCTTGATATCTATCAATTTGATATACAGTTCCATGGCTTAAACACTGTCAGCCAGCTGTAAATTAATGTATATCTGAATCTGTCTCCTATGCTGTGCACAGCCTTGAGGAACAGCTGAACAAGTGTTTTCCTTATACATGAAAGAAGGAATCTTATGTGAAATACAACCTACTTGTTTTTAGCATCTATTCCACTAATCAAACCACAATTTTGGGTTATTATGTTTAGTCAATGTATAGCCATAGGCTCTGAAAGATCAGTTTCACTTCACATATCACTGTGCTTTGGGAGAATGGCATTGAAACATGTATAATATTATGTAAGAAACTAATCGCTAGTCTAGGTTCAATGCAGGATACAGGATGCTTGGGGCTGGTGCATTGGGATGACCCAGAAAGATGGTATGGGGAGGGAGGTGGGAGGCAGGTTCAGGATTGGGAACTCATGTACACCCATGGTGGATTCATGTTGATGTATGGCAAAACCAATACAGTATTGTAGAGTAAAATAAAGTAAAAAAAAAAAAAAAAAGTGAAGTCACTCAGTCATGTCCAACTCTTTGTGATCCCATGGACTGCAGTCTACCAGGCTTCTCTTTCCAAGGGATTTTCCAGGGAAGAATACTGGAGTGAGTTTCCATTTCCTTCTCCAGGGGATCTTCCTGACCCAGGGATTGAACCCAGGTCTCCTGCATTGAAGGAGATGCTTTGCCCTCTGAGCCAAAGCGTCTGCCTACATTTTAATGTTCTATTTTCTATTTCACTTGTTTTTTCCACCTGGCACTATTCTTGCCCAGAAAGATGTTATAACTTTTGTCCTTAGCAATTTTATCAGAGTTGCTAAAAATATATTTTTCAGTCTTCTTCTATGGTAAACAATCTTTTTCTCTCTGAGGAGGTATTTGCACACAAGTCTGAGTACTTCTCAGCAAGTCCTCCTACTGGGGAATAACTCAGCAGTCTAATTACATTCATAATTAGAATATAAATTATAAAAATACTGTAATCATTCTTGGGCAGGACTATAGGCCAAACTATCTAGAAAATACACAATGCATTTTCACAATATTCTGTATAACAAGACAGTTCTGAACAGTAAGGAGAAGTTTATAGATAATTATTAATAGTTCTATAATGTTAAAACCTTTTTGTCCTTATTTTTCATAAACCAACTTGCATGAACACTTGAATTGCATCTTTACTCAGACATGTATTAAATTGGGAATAACTTCTAAGGAAAAGTTGAAGTTCAATATATAATAATAAAAGGCTTCAACATACACTAAAATATCACTGACAATTCACTAACAATCATAGACAACTCTGCATGTCCTGAATTCAGTAGTAACTCTTAAAGAAACTTGCCTGAGTATAACTTATTTTTAGAAGCAGATTACTTAGTTTAATGATTATTAAATCATTGATACATTTTAAAACAATTCAAAAGAATAAAATCAATAATGTATATATACATTATCCATACTGAGTACACAGTAATAACAAAAATTCATTGAGTATTCAAAATTATAATTTATAGTGATTTTTAGTCACTTTTAAGCATTATTAGAATTAGAAAAAATATATTCCAATTTAAACAGTATAAAATGGTCAGCAAAGGATTTAAAAGCATGAATCATATTAACATGGTTTTAAAAAAATGGAAAAAATAAAATATAAAATCAAGATAACATATGACATGTAGATAAAACTGTGTGTGGGGACACTAAGTCGCTTCAGTTGTGTCCAACTCTTTGCAACCCTATGGACTGTAGCCCGCTGGGCTCCTCTGTCCATGGGATTCTCCAGGCAAGAATACTGAAGGGTGCAGTTCCAAGATGGTGGAGGAATAGGACAGGGAGACCACTTTCTCCCCCACAAATTCATCAAAAGTTCATTTGAATGCTGAGCAATTTCCACAAAACAACTTTTGAATGCTGGCAGAGGACACCAGGCACTCAGAAAGGCAGCCCATTCTCTTTGAAAGGAGGTAGGACAAAATATAAAAGACAAAAAGAAAGACAAAAGAGCTAGGGACAGAGACCCATTGTGGGGAGGGAGTCATGAAGGAGAAATTTCCAAACAGTAAGAAACCCTCTCACAGGTGGGATGTGGGGAGTTTTGGAATCTCAGAGGGCAACATAACTGGGAGAAACAACAACAACAACAACAACAAAATCGTGCCTGATCAAAACTGCCAGCAGAGAAGTAGCCCAGAGGCTCGCGTCCACCACTAGTGAGTGGGGACTGGACAGGGAGCTGCGGACTGCATAATTGGTACTTAGGGTAAGGACCGGGCCTAAATGCCCTGAGGACAATCTGAGAGAGCTAATGTGAGAAAGCAACCCAAGATGTGGAATCCCAAGAGAGAAAGAAAAAAAGAGCTTTCCCACAAAAGGCTCTGACTTGCAGCCTGGTCTGCTCACAGAACAAAGGATTGAGTGAATAACAAAGGAGAGCTAGGCTGCATACCGGCCCCTCCCCGTCACCAGAGGCAGAGAGGCAGGCAGGCGACAGCCAGAACCAGAAGGCAAGGAGCTGCTGCAATCTTGGCCCCAGAGACCGGCATCCTCCACCAAACTGTGAGCAGGCTCCCAATTGCTAACCTAGTCTTCCTGGGATCCTGGACAGTTGACATTTGTCAGGAGGGTCACAGCCCAAGATCAACTCCCCAGAGAAGACACACGGCACACCTGAGACTTGTGCTCTCATGGCATACCCAGGAAACCGAGTGGCTTGGACCAGGGAAGGGATGAAGATGCACGGTCCACCTGGGACAGTGTGCTCACAAAGCACCTGGTCACCTGAGCTACTCAGACCTGGGAAGTGTACCAAATGCACGCCCAACTGAGTCTGTGCCCTTGCAGAGTACCCAAGAATCTGAGTGGCTTAGACCTGCGAAGTGCATGAACTGCATGGTCTGCTTTGGACAGTGCCCTTGCAGAGCACTCTGGAGCCTGAGCAGTATAGACCCAGGAAGCACATGCTGCCATGAGCTGGGACAAACCCAGTGTGGTCCATACACTGCAAGCACGCGCCACACATGCCAGCAATATTTGTTTGCAGTGTCCCTCCCTCTCCACAACACAACAGAACAAATGAGCCTAAATAAGTGACCACCTCCCCCGCCTGTCAGGGCAGAAATTAGACGCTGAAGAGACTTGCAAACAGAGGAAGCCAAAATGAACAAAGAGGGAACTGCTCTGGAAGTGAGAGATGCAACAAATTAAAACATTGTAGTTAATATTGACTAAGTATTGGGTGGGTGGGTTGGCGGGGCGGGGTTATAGACCTTGAGTAACTGAAACTGAACTGACCCCACACTGCCCACAACACCAGAGAAATTCCTACATATATTTTTTACTATTATCACTTTTTAATTTAAAAAATTAAGTCCTTTACTGTTTCTTTAATTTTCATTTTTACAACCTATTGCCTTGCAAAAAAAGACCCTATTTTTAAATCAAATTTCATATATATATATATTTTTAATAATTTTTGTGATTTTGCTTTGTATTTTTAATATTCTATTTTTGATAGTCTAACCTCTACTGTAGATTTTTAATCTTTGCTTTTTGGTATTATCAATTCTGTACCTTTAAGAATTTAATCTTCAGTATCCATTTTCACTTAGGAGTGTGATTACTTGCTTGATTGCTTTCTCCCCTTTTGAGTCTCCCTTTTCTCCACCAGATCACCTCTATCTCCTCCCTCTCCCTTCTCTTCTTTACTTAACTCTGTGAATCTCTCTGGGTGTTCCAGATTGTGGAGAGCACTCAGGAAACTGATTACTGGCTAGACTGCTCTCTCCCCTTTTGATGCCCCCTTTTCTCCTCCTGGTCACCTCTATCTCCCTTCTCCCTCTTCTCTTCTCCATGTAACTCTGTGAACCTCTCTGGGTGTCCCTCAATGTTGAGAATTGTTTCACCATTAACCTAGATGTTTTATCATCTGTGCTGTATGGATGGAGAAGTCTTGAGTCTACTGTAAGAATAAGACTGAAAGCCAGAGGCAGGAAGCTTAACTCCAAAACTTGACAGTATTAGAGAACTCTTGATTCCAGGGAGCATTAATAGACAAGAGCTCACACAAAAGCCTTCATACCTATACTAAAACCAAGCTCAAACAAACAGCCAACAATTCCAGAGCAAGACAAGCAATGTAAATTCTCCAACAAAGCAGGAACACAGCCCCGAGCATTAAAAGACAGGCTGCCCAAAGCCATTCCAAACCCATAGACACTCCAAGACTCACTACTGGACACTTCATTGCACTTCAGAGAGAAGAGATCCAGCTTCACCCACCAGAACACAGACACAAGCTACCCTAACCAAGAAACTTTGACAAGACACTAGTCCAACCCCACCCATGGGGAGCAGGCTCCACGATAAAGAGGAACCACGAACTTCCAGCCTACTTAAAGGGTGGCCCAAACACAACAACCTAAACAAAATTAAAAGGCATAGAAATATTCATCAGGTAAAGGAACATAATAAATGCCCACCAAATCAAGCAAAAGAGGAGGAGATATGCAGTCTACCTGAAACAGAATTCAGAATAATGATAATAAAGATGATCCAATATCTTGAAAACAAAATGGAGTTATAGATGAATAGCCTAGAGACAAGGATTGAGAAGATGCAAGAAATGTTTAACAAGGACCTAGAAGAAATAAAGAAGAGTTAATCAATAATGAATAATGCAATAACTGAGATCAAAAGCACTCTGGATGGAACTAAGAGTAGAATAACTGAGGCTGAAGATAGGATAAGTGAGGTGGAAGATAGAATGGTGGAAATAAATGAAGCAGAGAGGAAAAAAGACTTAAAAGAAATGAGGAAAACCTTAGAGAACTCTGGGAGAATGTTTAACACCCAACATTCGAATTATAGGAGTCCCAGATGAAGACAAAAAGAAAGGCCATGAGAAAATACTTAAGGAGATAATAGTTGAAAACTTCCCTAAAATGGGGAAGAAAATAGCCACCCAAGTCCAAGAAACCTAGAGTCCCAAACAGGATAAACCCAAGGTGAAACACCCCAAGACATATTAATCAAACTAACAAAGATCAAATGCAAAGGGAAACACGACTGTGTGACTTCACTTTCACTTTTCACTTTCACGCATTGGAGAAGGAAATGTCACCCCACTCCAGTGTTCTTGCCTGGAGAATCCCAAGAATGGGGGAGCCTGGTGGACTGCCATCTATGGGGTCGCACAAAGTTGGACACAACTGAAGGTTATTAGCAACAGCAGCAGCAGCAGTCATATATTAAGTTGTCAGTAAGTAGATAGGTAGTATGCCTCCAGCCATAAATAAACAAAATGTCTGACTTTATTTTTCAACAGGTTAATTTAATTGTCTACTTCTGCTCATTTTTTAGATTAATAAATTGCATATGTTTAATTGATACAGATAACTGTGAAAAAATATGTTTCCAAGTGTTTAATTTCATAATAACCAGCAACTGTTTATAATCACTAGTTTCATGTCAGATTTACTCACCTAATTCAGTCTAAAGATTTCAATAGTGAAATAAATTATGTAACTATCAAAGCAATGTATAGTATATATTTACTTGTCCACTATGGGTTAAAAATTAAGTGTGTCTGTATACTAAAAACTATTTTTTAATAATTAAAATTAGCCTTTTTATGGCCACTAAAAACTAACTTCCCTTTAAATGTTAATATTTAAACATCAATAGCATTGAGAAAAATGGCAAGGTCAATTCATCAGCTAACATTATAATTAAGAGATACACTTTGCTGTGACATAAAAGATAATTGGAATTTATGTCTACATATGCCAATGAAAGAGAATAGTATCTGTGAAACAAAAAAGAAGGATTCACAAATTCCTAGAACCATGGTAGGGATATACCGGAAAATAGTACTCTCATTTCTTTTGTCACTCTGGCCTCACACATTGAAGTAAGAGATTGAAGTTGCAGTCAGGGCATTATAGCAGCAGGACTACTTTATTAGTTGATAAATTTCAGTATGAACCACAGAGATATTTACAAATGTAAAAACTTCAGCCTAGACATGGTGAGCACTTGATTTTATACATTCTGTTGTTAGTTGCTTAGTGATGTCTGACTCTTTGCTACCACATAGACTACAGGAATTTTCAGGATTTTACAGGAATTTCCAGGCCTTTAGAGGAATTTCCAGGCATGAATGCTGGACTGGGTTGCCATTGCTTTTGCCAGGGGATCTTTCCAACCCAGGGATCAAAATGAGGTCTCTTGCACTGCAGGCAGACTCTTTACCATCCGAGCCCCAAGGACACATATATTGTTAGTTAATCTCAAAAGTCTTTGCTTTGCTATTCTTCTGTATTCACTTACATTCCCGCTAAAATGAATAATCATTAAATGTGTGTGTATATATTGTTATAATGTTTATGCAATTATACAATCCTAGAAAAATTAATGATATTCGATCTGGTTATGCAGTTCAAGTTTATAGTTCTCATTGTGTGTGTTTATGTGTATGTTCAGTTTTATCATTAAACATGAATTTTTGTGACTGATGCAAGATCTATTCCTAATCTAATTTTTTTTTCAGTTGAATCTTTAAAACTATTGCATCAATTCAGTTCAGTCCAGTCGCTCAATCATGTATGACTGTTTGTGACCCTTTGGACTGCAGTACGTCAGGCCTCCCTGTCTATCACCAATTCTGAGAATTGACTCAAACTCATGTCCATTGAGTCTGTGATGCCATCAAACATTCTCATCCCCTTCTCCTCCTGCCTTCAATCTTTCCCAATATCAGGGTCTTTTTAAATGAGTCAGTTCTTACATCAAGTGGCCGAAGTATTAGAGTTTCAGCTTCAACATCAGTCCTTCCAATGAATATTCAGAACTGATTTCCTTTAGGAAGGACTGGTTAGATCTCCCTGCAGTCCAAGGGACTCTCAAGAGCCAACTCCAACACCACAGTTCAAAAGCATCAATTCTTTGGTGCTCAGTTTTTTTCATAGTCCAATTCTCACTTCCATACATGACCACTGGAAAAACCATAGCCTTCACTAGATGGACCTTTGTTGGCAAAGTAATACCTCTGCTTTTTAATATGCTGTTTAGGTTGGTCATAACTTTTCTTTCAAGGTATAAGTGTCTTTTTATTTCATGGTTGCAGTCACCATCTGCAGTGATTTTGGAATCCCCAAAAATAAAGTCTGACACTGTTTCCACTGTTTCCCCATCTATTTCCCATGAAGTAATGGGACCGGATGCCATGATCTTCATTTTCTGAATGCTGAGCTTTAAGCCACCTTTTTCACTCTCCACTTTCACTTTCATCAAGAGGATCTTTAGGGTTTCTTCACTTTCTGTCATAAGGGTGGTGTCATCTGCATATCGGAGGTCATTGATATTTCTCCCAGCAATATTGATTCCAGCTTTTGCTTCTTCCAGTGCAGGGTTTCTCACGATGTACTCTGCATAGAAGTTAAATAAGCAGGGTGACAATATACATCCTTCATGTACTCCTTTTCCTATTTGGAACCAGCCTGTTGTTCCTTGTCCAGTTCTAACTGTTGTCTACTGACCTGCATATAGATTTCTCCAGAGGCAGGTCAGGTGGTCTGGCATTCCTATCTCTTTCTGAATTCTCTCTTGACTGTGTGGATCACAATAAGCTGTGGAAAATTCTGAAAGAGATGGAATACCAGACCACCTGACCTGCCTCTTGAGAAATCTGTATGCAGGCCAGGAAGCAACAGTTTGAACTAGATATGGAACAAGAGAATGGTTCCAAATAGGAAAAGGAGTATGTTAAGGCTGTATATTGTCACCCTGCTTATTTAACTTCTAAGCAGAGTACATCGTGAGAAACGCTGGACTGGAAGAAGGACAAGCTGGAATCAAGATTGCCAGGAGAAATATCAATAACCTGAGATATGCAGATGACAGCACCCTTATGGCAGAAAGTGAAGAGGAACTGAAAAGCTTCTTGATGAAAGTGAAAGAGGAGAGTGAAAAAGTTGGCTTAAAGCTCATCTTTCAGGAAACGAAGATCATGGCATCCGGTCCCAACACTTCATGGGAAATAGATGGAGAAACAGTGGAAACAGTGTCAGACTTTATTTTTTGGGACTCCAAAATCACTGCAGATGGTGATTTCAGCCATGAAATTAAAAGATGCTTACTCCTTGGAAGGAAAGTTATGACCAACCTAGATAACATATTGAAAAGCAGAGACATTACTTTGCCGACTAAGGTCCGTCTAGTCAAGGCTATGATTTTTCCAGTAGTCATGTATGGATGTGAGAGTTGGACTGTGAAGAAGGCTCAGCGCTGAAAAATTGATGCGTTTGAACTGTGGTGTTGGAGAAGACTCTGGAGAGTCCCTTGGACTGCACGGAGATCCAACCAGTCCATTCTGAAGGAGATCAGCCCTGGGATTTTTTTGGAAGGAATGATGCTAAAGCTGAAACTCCAGTACTTTGGCCGCCTCATGCAAAGAGTTGACTCATTGGAAAAGACTCTGATGCTGGGAGGGATTGGGGGCAGGAGGAGAAGGGGATGACAGAGGATGAGATGGCTGGATGGTGTCACTGACTCGATGGATGTGAGTCTGAGTGAACTCCGGGAGTTGGTGATGGACAGGGAGGCCTGGCATGCTGCGATTCATGGAGTCGCAAAGAGTCAGACATGACTGCGCGACTGAACTGAACTGAACTGAACTGAACTCTGCATATAAGTTAAATAAGCAGGGTGACATTATACAGCCTTGATGTACTCCTTTTCCTATTTGGAACCAGTCTGTTCCATGTCCAGTTCTAACTGATTCTTCCTTACATGCATATAGGTTTCTCAAGAGGCAGGTCAGGTAGTCTGGTATTCCCATCTGTTGAAGTATTGTCCACAGTTTATTGTGATCCACACAGTCAAAGGCTTTGGCATAGTCAGTAAAGCAGAAAGATACTTTTCTTGAACTCTCTTGCTTTTTGATGATCCAGCAGATGTTGGCAATTTGATCTCTGTTTCCTCTGCTGTTTCTAAAACCAGCTTGAACTTCAGGAGATTAACAGTTCACGTATTGCTGATGCCTGGCTTGGAGAATTTTGAGCATTACTTTACTAGCATGTGAGATGAGTGTAACTGTGCTGTAGTTCAAGCATTCTTTTGCATTGCCTTTCTTTCGGATTGGAATGAAAACTGACCTTTTCCAGTCCTGTGGCCACTGCTGAGTTCTCCAAATTTGCTGGCATATTGAGTGCAGTATTTTCACAGCATCATCTTTCAGGATTTGAAATAGCTCAACTGGAAGTCCATCACATCCAGTAGCTTTGTTTGTAATGATGCTTTCTAAGGCCCACTTGACTTCACATTCCAGATGTCTGGCTCTAGGTGAGTGAACACACCATCGTGATTATCTGGGTCGTGAAGATCTTTTTTTGTACAGTTCTTCTGTGTATTCTTGCCACATCTTCTTAATATCTTCTGTTTCTATTAGGTCCATACCATATCTGTCCTTTATCAAACCCATCTTTGCATGAAGTGTTCCCTTGGTATCTCTAATTTTTTTGAAGAGATCTCTAGTCTTTCCCATTTTGCTGTTTGCTGTTTTCCTCTATTTCTTTTCATTGATCCCTCGGAAGGCTTTCTTATCTCTTCTTGCTATTCTTTGGGACTCTGCATTCAGATGCTTATATGTTTCCTTTTCTCCTTTGCTTTTCACCGATCTTCTTTTCACAGCTATTTGTAAGGCCTCCTCAGAGAGCCATTTTGCTTTTTTGCATTTCTTTTCTATGGGGATGGTCTTGAGCCATACTCCTGTACAATGTCGGAGGAGCAACACCACATTCAAGGTCAGGAGGGGTGACTCGTCCAAGGTAAGGAGCAGTGGCCACACTTTGCTGGAGCAGCTGTGAAGAGATACCATGTGTCCAAGGTAAGAGAAACTCAAGTAAGATGGTAGGTGTTGTGAGAGGGCATCACAGGGCAGACACACTGAGATCATAATCATAGAAAACTAGCCAATCTGATCATGTGGACCACAGCCTTGTCTAACTCAATGAAACTATGCTATGCTGTGTGGGGCCACCCAAGATGGATGGGTCATAGTGGAGAAGTCTGAGGGAATGTGGGCCACTGGAGAAGGGAATGGCAAACCGCCTCAGTATTCTTACCTTGAGAATACCATGAACAGTATGAAAGGCAAAATGATAGGATACTGGAACAGGAATTCCCTAGGTCTGTTAGTGCCCAATATGCTACTGGAGATCAGTGGAGAAATAACTCCAGAAAGAATGAAGGGATGGAGCCAAAGCAAAAAAAAAAAAAAAAATTAAACTCATTAACTTAACAATTTTTAAATTTTAATACAAATAATAAGCTGATTTTTCATGAAGCAGTTAAATGTTTCAGCTTTTTAATAGATGTATTATTTTGAAAATTAGGCAGGCATATAAAGAAAACATTTTGGACTTTTCCATTTGTATCAGTTCAGTTCAGTTCAGTCGCTCAGTCGTGTCTGACTCTTTGAGACTCCGTGAATTGCAGTATGCCAGGCTTCCCTGTCTATCACCAAATCCCAGAGTTCACTCAGACTCACGTCCAAAATCAGTGATGCCATCCAGGCATCTCATCCTCAGTCATCCCCTCTTCCTCCTGCTCCCAACCCCTCCCAGCATCAGAATCTTTTCCAATGAGTCAACTCTTCACATGAGGTGGACAAAGTACTGGACTTTCAGCTTTAGCATTAGTCCTTCCAAAGAAATCCCTGGGCTGATCTTCAGAATGGACTCTCAAGGGACTTCCAAGGGACTCTCAAGAGTCTTCTCCAACTCCACGGTTCAAAAGCATCAATTCTTCGGCGCTCAGCTTTCTTCACAGTCCAACTTTCACATCCATTACATGACCACAGGAAAAACCATAGCCTTGACTAGACGGACGTTTGTTGGCAAAGTAATGTCTCTGCTTTTGAATATGCTATCTAGGTTGGTCATAACTTTCCTTCCAAGGAGTAAGCGTCTTTTAATTTCATGGCTGCAATCACCATCTACAGTGATGTTGGAGCCCCCCAAAATAAAGTCTGACACTGTTTCCACTGTTTCCCCATCTATTTCCCATGAAGTGATGAGACCAGATGCCATGATCTTCGTTTTCTGAATGTTGAGCTTTAAGAAAACTTTTTCACTCTCCTCTTTCACTTTCGTCAAGAGGCTTTTTAGTTCCTCTTCACTTTTTGCCATAGGGGAGTGCTATCTGCATATCTGAGGTTATTGATATTTCTCCCGGCAATCTTGATTCCAACTTGTGTTTCTTCCAGTCCAGCGTTTCTCATGATGTACACTGCATATAAGCTAAATAAGCAGAGTGACAATATACAGCCTTACCGTACTCCTTTTCCTATTTGGAACCAATCTGTTGTTCCACGTCCAGTTCTAACTGTTGCTTCCTGACTTGCATATAGGTTTCTCAAGAGGCAGGTCAGGTGGTCTGGTATTCCCATCTCTTGAAGAATTTTCCACAATTTATTGTGATCCACACAGTCAAACGCTTTGGCATAGTCAATAAAGCAGAAATTAATATTTTTCTGGAATTCTCTTGCTTTTTTGAATATCCAGTGGATGTTGGCAACTTGATTCTGGTTCCTCTCCATTTTATAATTAGGTGTAATAAAATTTTTCATTTCTACTTCTAATTCAACATTTCTTTCCCAAAGTTACTAGAATTTTTATTAGTGCTAAGAATATTAATGCAACAAAATACAGCCCAGATTACAAAGAGAATTTTGAGAGCTATAGTCCATGGGGTCACAGAGACTTGGACATGACTGAGCAACTAACACTTTATTTCACACAAAGAAAACTTGGACTGAATTACATGTAACTTTACCAGTAGCTCAGACGGTAAAGTGTCTGCCTGCAATGCGGGAGACATGTGTTCAATCCCTGGGTCAGAAAGATCCCTTGGAGAAGGAAACGACAACCCACTCCAGCATTCTTGCCTGAAAAGTCCCATGGACTGAGGAGTCTGGTAGGCTACAGTCCATGGGGTCACAAAGAGTCAGACATGACTAAATGATTTCACTTCACTTAAGTATGTAACTACCATTTCTCTTTCTTAATAATCAAAGAAGTAAAATTTGTCTCACATATCTAACAATTCTATTTTAAGTGCTGATTTTAAAAAGGGCATCTAAAAATATATTCTTAAAATCACCTTAAATACTTAGGTATTAATTAATACTTAATCACCTTAAAATATTTCAGTAAGCATTTTAATTTCATACTTAATTTTATTCTTAATAGAGTACTGTGGTAAATGGAGCTTTAAATATTTGTTATGTAAAAAATATAAATAACTTCCAAGAAATAGTAAATAATGGCATTTTTTATGATACAAAGATATGTATCTTTATATGTACTTATATATAATTACCTTAAATGTAAATGGGTTGAAGGCCTCAACCAAAAGGCAAAGACTGGCTGAATGGATACAAAAACAAGACCCCTATATATGCTGCCTACAAGAGACTCACCTCAAAACAAGGGACATATACAGACTGAAAGTGAAGGGCTGGAAAAAGATATTCCACACAAATAGAGACCAAAAGAAAGTAGGAGTAACAATACTCATATCAGTTAAAACAGACTTTAAAACAAAGTCTGTGAAAATAGATAAAGAAGGCCACTATATAATGATTCAAGGATCAATACAAGAAGAATATATAACAATTATAAATATATATGCACCCAACATAGGATCACCACAATATGTAAGACAAATGCTAACAAGTATGAAAGGGGAAATTAACAATAACACAATAATAGTGGGGGACTTTAATACCCACCTCACATCTATGGATAGATCAACTAAACAGAAAATTAACAAAGAAATACAAACTTTAAATGATACAATAGACCAGTTAGACCTAATTGATATCTATAGGACATTTCACCCCAAAACAATGAATTTCACCTTTTTCTCAAGTGCTCACAGAAGCTTCTCCAGGATAGATCACATCCTAGGCCATAAATCTAACCTTGATAAATTCAAAAAAATTGAAATCATTCCAAGCATCTTTTCTGACCATAATGCATTAAGATTAGATCTTAATTACAGGAGAAAAACTATTAAAAATTCCAACATATGGAAGCTGAACAACACGCTGCTGAATAACCAACAAATCACAGAAGAAATCAAAAAAGAAATCAAAATATGCATAGAATGAATGAAAATGGAAACATAACAACCCCAAACCTGTGGGACACTATAAAAGCAGTGCTAAGAGGAAAGTTCATAGCAATACAGGCATACTTCAAGAAACAAACAAACAAAAAAAGTCAAATAAATAACCTAACTCTACACCTAAAGCAACTAGAAAAGGAAGAAATGGAAAACCCCAGAGTTAGTAGAAGGAAAGAAATCTTAAAAATTAGAGCAGAAATAAATGCAAAAGAAACAAAAGAGACCATAGCAAAAATCAACAAATCCAAAAGCTGGTTCTTTGAAAGGATAAATAAAATTGACAAACCATTAGCCAGACTCATTAAGAAACAAAAGGAGAAAAATCAAATCAATAAAATTAGAAATGAAAATGGAGAGATCACAACAGACAACACAGAAATACAAAGGATCATGAGACTACTATCAGCAATTATATGCCAATATAATGGACAACGTGGAAGAAATGGACAAATTCTTAGACAAGTACAACTTTCCAAAACTGAATCAGGAAGAAATAGAAAACCTTAACAGACCCATCACAAGCACGGAAATTGAAACTGTAATCAGAAATCTTCCAGCAAACAAAAGCCCAGGTCCAGACAGCTTCACAGCTGAATTCTACCAAAAATTTCAAGAAGAGCTAACACCTATCCAACTCAAACTCTTCCAGAAAATTTCTGAGGAAGGTAAACTTCCAAACTCATTCTATGAGGCCACCATCACCCTAATACCAAAACCTGACAAAGATGCCACCAAATAAAGAAAACTACAGGCCAGTATCACTGATGAACATAGATGCAAAAACCCTTAACAAAATTCTAGCAATCAGAATCCAACAACACATTAAAAAGATCATATATCATGACCAAGTGGGCTTTATCCCAGGGATGCAAGGATTCTTCAATATCCGTAAATCAATCAGTGTAATTCACCACATTAACAAATTGAAAAATAAAAGCCATATGATTATCTCAATAGATGCAGAGAAGGCCTTTGACAAAATTCAACATCCATTTATGAGAAAAACTCTTCAGAAAGCAGGAATAGAAGGAACATACCTCAACATAATAAAAGCTATATATGACAAACCCACAGCAAACATAATCCTCAATGGTGAAAAATTGAAAGCATTTCCCCTAAAGTCAGGAATAAGACAATGGTGCCCATTTTCACCGCTACTATTCAACATAGTTCTGGAAGTTTTGGCGACAGCAATCAGAGCAGAAAAAGAAATAAAAGGAATCCAAATTGGAAAAGAAAAAGTAAAACTCTCACTGTTTGCACATGACATGATCCTTTACATAGAAAACCCTAAAGACTCCAGCAGAAAATTACTAGAGCTAATCAATGAATATAGTAAAGTTGCAGGATATAAAATCAACACACAGAAATCCCTTGCATTCCTATACACTAATAATGAGAAAGTAGAAGAAGAAATTAAGGAAACAATTCCATTCGCCATTGCAACAAAAAGAATAAGATACTTAAGTGTATACCTACCTAAAGAAATTAAAGACCTATATATCAAAAATTATAAAACACTGATGAAAGAAATCAAAGAGGACACTAATAGATGAAGAAATATACTATGTTCATGGATCAGAAGAATCAATACAGTGAAAATGAGTATACTACCCAAAGCAATCCACAGATTCAATGCAATCCCTATCAAGCTACCAGTGGTATTTTTCACAGAGCTAGAACAAATAATTTCACAATTTGTATGGAAATATTAAAAACCTCGAATAGCCAAAGCAATCTTGAGAAAGAAGAATGGAACTGGAGGAATCAACCTGCCTGAATTCAGGCTCCACTACAAAGCCACAGTAATCACGACAGTATGGTACTGGCACAAAGACAGAAATATAGATCAATGGAACAAAATAGAAAGCCCAGAGATAAATCCACACACCTATGGACACCTTATCTTCGACAAAGGAGGCAAGAATATACAATGGAGAAAAGACAATCTCTTTAACAAGTGGTGCTGGGAAAACTGGTCAACCACTTGTAAAAGAATGAAACTAGATCACTCTCTAACACCATACACAAAAATAAACTCAAAATGGATTAAAGATCTAAATGTAAGACCAGAAACTCTAAAACTCCTAGAGGAGAACATGGGCAAAACACTATCTGACATAAATCACAGTAGGATCCTCTATGATCCACTTCCCAGAATACTGGAAATAAAAGCAAAAATAAACAAATGGGATCTAATTAAAATTAAAAGCTTCTGCACAACAAAAGAAACTATAAGCAAGGTGAAAAGACAGCTTCTGAATGGGAGAAAATAATAGCAAATGAAGCAACTGACAAACAACTAATCTCAAAAATATACAAGCAACTCCTGCAGCTCAATTCCAGAAAAATAAACAACCCAATCAAAAAATGGGCCAAAGAACTAAATAGATATTTCTCCAAAGAAGACATACGGATGGCTAACAAACACATGAAAAGATGCTCAACATCACTCATTATTAGAGAAATGCAAATCAAATCCACAATGAGGTACCATTTCACACCAGTCAGAATGGCAGCAATCCAAAAGTCTACAAGCAATAAATGCTGGAGAGGGGTGGAGAAAAGGGAACCCTCTTACACTGTTGGTGGGAATGCATACTAGTACAGCCACTATGGAGAACAGTGTGGAGATTCCCTTAAAAATTGCAAATAGAACTGCCTTATGACCCAGCAATCCCACTGCTGGGCATACACACCACGGAAATCAGAATTGAAAGAGACACGTATACCCCAATGTTCATTGCAGCACTATTTATAATAGCCAGGACATGGAAGCAACCTTGATGTCCATCAGCAGATGAATGGATAAGAAAGCTGTGGTACATATATACAATGTAGTATTACTCAGTCATTAAAGTGAATACATTTGAATCAGTTCTAATGAGGTGGTTGAAACTGGAGCCTATTATACAGAGTGAAGTATGCCAGAAAGAAAAACACCAATACAGTATACTAACACATATATATGGAATTTAGAAAGATGGTAATGATAACCCTGTATGCGAGACAGCAAAAGAGACACAGATGTATAGAACGGACTTTTAGACTCTGTGGGAGAGGGAGAGGGTGGGATGATTTGGGAGAATGGCATTAAAATATGTGTACTATCAGGTAAGAAACGAATTGCCAGTCAATGTTTGATGTAGGATACAGGATGCTTGGGGCTGGTGCACGGGGATGATCCAGAGAGATGATATGGGGTGGGAGGTGGGAGGGGGGGTTCAGGATTCGGAACTCATGTACACCCATGGCTGATTCATGTCAATGTATGGCAAAACCAATACAGTAGTGTAAAGCAAAATAAGGTAAAAATAAAAATTTAAAAAATAAATAAATAAAAAATAAAAAAGGGGGGCATCTAAATATATTCTTAAAATCACCTTAAA
This sequence comes from Oryx dammah, assembly GCF_014754425.2. Taxonomy (NCBI): domain Eukaryota; kingdom Metazoa; phylum Chordata; class Mammalia; order Artiodactyla; family Bovidae; genus Oryx; species Oryx dammah. The sequence goes on along the minus strand of NW_024070205.1, from coordinate 63,742,853 downwards.
TACTTAGGTATTAATTAATACTTAATCACCTTAAAATATTTCAGTAAGCATTTAATTCCATACTTAATTTTATTCTTAATAGAGTACTGTGGTAAATGGAGCTTTAAATATCTGTTATGTAAAAAATATAAATAACTTCCAAGAAATAGTAAATAATGGCATTTTTATGATATAAAGATATGTATGTTTATATGTGCTTATATATAAAGTTACAGCTAAAATGGAATGAAATGTTTCACAGTTTCAACATAGTTAAATAAGATCAAATATCTCTTTGAAGATTCTATACTTTTTCTACTTAAGCAAATTTTTTTGCATACAGTTTATGTTATCTGTGAATAAGTTAACTCATGAATATATACTGATAAATATGTAGTGTACAAAAGTTGGCAGTTTTTAAATTTTAGGTCCAGTAATGACATCTAAATTGGAAAATAAAGAGAAGGTAATTATATCCCAGAAAGGTATAGTAGATAGAGTGGACAGAGAATAAAGTGGTTATATGTTCTTCATGGCCTGGAGTTCACTGACTGTGTAACCCTCATTGATTATAGGAGCACGTATGACTTTCTTTTATTGAATAGAATTATGTAAAGATAATGGCATATATAATATTCTATATATGCAATTATACACGCTTGTTTTTCAATTGCTGGCTTTAAAGAAACCTTCTCTTGTGAATTTTAGAGCTACAAGAAATATATTTAAGGCATTCGAAATTCTTTCAAAGTACTGAAACCTATATTAAATAGTGATAGTTCCCAATAATACTTTGTTCAACATATCATTCTTTTCTCTCCAGGATTTTCAAAACCTTCAATGAACATCTACATTTCAGGTTTTTAATGCTGGTACTCTGGTGTATTATTGAACACTGTGTATTTAGTGATACATCAGTTCAGTTCAGTCACTCAATCGTGACTGAACTGCGACTCTTTGTGACCCCATGAATCGCAGCAAGCCAGCTCTCCCTGTCCATCACCAACTGCCGGAGTTCACTCAGACTCACGTCCATCAAGTCAGTGATGCCATCCAGCCATCTCATCCTCTGTCGTTCCCTTCTCCTCCTGCCCCCAATCCCTCCCAGCATCAGAGTCTTTTCCAATGAGTCAACTCTTCACATGAGGTGGCCAAAGTACTGGAGTTTTAGCTTCAGCATCATTCTCTCCAAAGAAATCCCAGGGCAGCTCTCCTTTAGAATGGACTGGTTGGATCTCCTTGCAGTCCAAGGGACTCTCAAGAGTCTTCTCTAACACCACAGTTCAAAAGCAACAATTCTTTGGCTCTCAGCTTTCTTCCCAGTCCAACTCTCACATCCATACATGACCACTGGGAAAACCATAGCCTTGACTAGACGGACGTTCGTTGGCAAAGTAATGGCTCTGCTTTTGAATATACTATCTAGGTTGGTCATAACTTTTCTTCCAAGGAGTAAGTGTCTGTTAATTTTATGGCTGCAGTCACCATCTGCAGTGATTTTGGAGCCCCCCAAAATAAAGTCTGAGACTATTTCCACTGTTTCCCCATCTATTTCCCATGAAGTGATGGATACATGGCTATAAAATTCACAAAGCCCTTTAAATGTGACTGCAAACAAATTCCAACATTGTTTCATCTGGAAAATCAAATTTAATCAATTTCTAAATTGACAGTAATAGCGGGTTTTGAAGTATGTGTGCTAAGAGTCTAGCTATTTCTTTTGTCAAATACTTCCCTGGTGGCTCAGACGATAAAGTGTCTGTTTACAATGCTGGAGACCTGGGTTCGATCCTTGGGTCAGGAAAATCCCTTGGAGAAGGAAATGGCAATCCACTCCACTACGGTTGCCTGGAAAATCCCATGGACAGAGGAGCCTGTAGGCTACAATGAGGTCGCAAAGAATCGGACACGACTGAGCAATTTCACTTTCAGTTTAACCCTTTTCTCACCTTGTGGAAGCCAGCATTAGTATGTTTATCACCTATATTTGATTTGTTCTATTTTTTTGTGTTTTTTTTTTTTTTTTTAGCAACAGCATATATCCTGGTACATAGTTTTCCTATGATGTTCAAAAACTTTCAAGAGACTAGAATTTTGTCTATTGATTAACTCGGTTCCTTTCTATTGTACTTGAGTATAAGTAGCATTTTCTAAAATCAATGCAAAATTCACTTTATCATATTTTTCTGGCCAAGATATTGTTTTTATATTGTATTATATCCCTTTTAAATTGAGAAATCTTATTAATTTGATTTTTTTTTTCATTTCTTTTCTACCGGAGAATCTTTTGTTTACATCCAGGAGTGTAAGGTGCTGGCCAGAGCCATTCTGAAATGAGTGTTATGGGGAGTGATGCTGAGATCCTGTGTATAAATACAAGAATCAAGAAATTACTTGGCTCTGAATGTACCTCAAATTAACATCAAACAAGAACAGATTTGGAGGCAGCTGATCTGGTGCTTGTCAATTAACAACTGAAAGTGAGAATCTCACACATTAGTTTTCTGATCACAGCTGTACTATAAAGAATCTGAAGGGAAACTTTTCTTAGAAAATAATATGCACATAGAAATGCATACATACAAAGATATTTTCTCACCTTAGTCCTTTTTGCATGCCAAGTTAAGCTGTGCTCTGAAGTTTAAGGTCAAAGTACATCAACCTACATTTTAAATTCCCCTTGTTCTAAGATTAATGTCTGGAGCCCACAAGGCCAGAGTTGTTTTATATTTCCGTGCATACTCTTTGTGTGACTGACTTCCTATGTGTGCAGTCATGTTTTTTTTTTATGAATCAATTCCTTGTCTATCTGAAACCAGCTAGGTATCCAATAGTAATACCTGGTATAATATCTCTTGACTTTTTTTTCTGCAACTTTCTTTCTACTCTAATTGAGAAAACTTATCTGATTCAAAAGGTTCAACATTTATCTAGACATAAATCACCACAGTGGCTATGTCCACATGAGTATGTGTGTGTGTTAGTTGCTCAGTTGTGTCTGTCTCTTTGTGATTCCATGGACTGTATACTCCACCAAGCACAAGTGTCCATGGATTTCTCTGGGCAAAAATACTGGAGCGGGTTGCCATTCCCTCCTCCAGGGGATCTTTCCAACCCTGGGATTGTACCTGTGTCTCCTGCATTGCAGACAGATTCTTTACCATCTGCTCCACCAGGAAAGTAGTTGAGTCTACTCTTAACCTAAATGCAACATGACCATTACTAAATTTATCATCTTTATCACAAACCATTTATTTTTATCATCCTTATGTTAGTCATTCCATTCCTACTCTTGTTCTCAAGGTTTCTGGCCAATGAATGCAGATCCTAATATGCATCTGATTTTCATATATCACTCAAAATTAAAATTCTACAGGATCTCTCACCCGATAAGTTTGTGCCCTTGTAGATCTTACAACATAAAACTAGCAAAGCAGAAATATCTTTTCTCTGTTCAGAAAAGAATAAGAAATAGATTGTACTATTCTGCTGGGATCCTTAATGTAAGCTCATTAACCCTGTTGGAGAGAAAAAAGATGGGGCGAAGATGGAGAAAAGAGAGAAGTGAAAAAGAAAAAAGACTTCTCTTGAAAGTAGTGAAGATTTTATAATCACTCCATCATTTATTGCAACTGAGACATTTCATTAATTGCCAGACATCCTGGAATGTAAAGTCAAGTGGGCATTAGAAAGTATCACTACGAACAAAGCTAGTGGATGTGATGGAATTCCAGTTGAGCTATTTCAAATCCTGAAAGATGATGCTGTGAAAGGGCTGCACTAAATATGCCACCAAATTTGGAAAACTCAGCAGTGGCCACAGGACTGGAAAAGGTCACTTTTCATTCCAATCCCAAAGAAAGGCAATGCCAAAGAATGCTCAAACTACCACACAATTGCACTCATCTCACATGCTAGTAAGTAATGCTCAAAATTCTCCAAGCTAGGCTTCAGCAATACATGAACCATGAATTTCCTAATGTTCAAGCTGGTTTTAGAAAAGGCAGAGGAACCAGAGACCAAATTGCCAACCTCTGCTGGATCATGGAAAAAGCAAGAGAGTTCCAGACAAACATCTATTTCTGCTTTATTGACTATGTCAAAGCCTTTGACTGTGTGGATCACAATAAACTATGGAAAATTCTGAAAGAGATGGGAATACCAGACCACCTAACCTGCCTCTTGAGAAACCTGTATGAAGGTCAGGAAGCAACAGTTAGAACTGGACATGGAACAGCACACTGGTTCCAAATAGGAAAAGGAGTACGTCAAGGCTGTATATTGTCACCCTGCTTATTTAACTTCTATGCAGTGTACATCATGAGAAATGCTGGACTGGAAGAAGCACAAGCTGGAATCAAGATTGCCGGGAGAAATATCAATAACCTGAGATATGCAGATGACAGCACCCTTATGGCAGAAAGTGAAGAGGAACTAAAAAGCCTCTTGATGAAAGTGAAAGAGGAGAGTGAAAAAGTTGTCTTAAAGCTCAACATTCAGAAAATGAAGATCATGGCGTCCGGTCCCATCACTTCATGGGAAATAGATGGGGAAACAGTGTCAGACTTTATTTTTCTGGGCTCCAAAATCACTGCAGATGATGATTGCAGCCATGAAATTAAAAGACGCTTACTCCTTGGAAGAAAAGTTATGACCAACCTAGATAGCATATTCAAAAGCAGAGGCATTACTTTGCCGACAAGGTCTGTCTAGTCAAGGCTATGGTTTTTCCAGTAGTCATGTATGGATGTGAGAGTTGGACTGTGAAGAAGGCTGAGCGCTGAAGAATTGATGCTTTTGAACTGTGGTGTTGGAGAAGACTCTTGAGAGTCCCTTGGACTGCAAGGAGATCCAACCAGTCCATTCTGAAGGAGATCAATCCTGGGATTTCTTTGAAAGGAATGAAGCTGAAGCTGAAACTCCAGTACTTTGGCCACCTCATGAGAAGAGTTGACTCATTGGAAAAGACTTTGATGCTGGGACAGATTGGGGACAGGAGGAGAAGGGGACGACAGAGGATGAGATGGCTGGATGGCATCACTGACTTGATGGACGTGAATCTGAGTGAACTCCGGGAGTTGGTGATGGACAGGGAGGCCTGGCTTGCTGCAATTCATGGGGTCGCAAAGAGTCAGACAGGACTGAGCAACTGAACTGAACTGAACTGAATAATGTAATATATATTCTAAATATTTTAATAAACTATATTTGGTAAAAGCTAAAATAAAATGAGTATATAACTATGTAAGAATTCTGTCATAATTTTGAATTATGACAGTTCTAATTTTACTTTTTTGTGTTTATCTAAACTTTTTAAAATGTTGTATAGCTGATTCACAATATTGTATCAACTTGAAGTATGATTGATATTTTTATAAATTCTAATCCATTGTTATTATGATTCTATTCCTATGCTATACATTATATCCTTGTATCTTATTCATTTTATAACCTAGTAGTTTATAACTCTTAATCCCATTCCTTTATTTGGCCGCTTCTTCCAAACTTCTCCCCACTGGTAACCATATCTAGCTGGTTCTCCATATCTACAAGTCTGTTTCTGTTTTGTTATATTTATTCATTTGTTTTATTTTTTAAATTCCACATACAAATGACAACACAGTATTTGTCTTTTTCTTGTCTAACCTACTTCACTAAGTATAATACCCCTACAGGTCCACCCATGTTGTTACAAATGACAAAATTAATCCCTCTGCGTCTAACTTCCAGTGTGTGTGTGTGTGTGTGTGTGTGTGTGTGTGTGTGTGAGTGTGTGTACATATTCTTTACCCATTCATCTGTTGATAGACACAAGTTGATTTTTATATTGGCTACATTAAATAATGCTGCTATGAGCAATAGACTACTCATATCTTTTTGAATTAATGTTTTCATTTTCATCAGATATATACCCAGGAGTGGAATGACTGGGACACATGGTAATTCTACTTTTGTTTTTTTTTGAGAAACCTTCATACTGTTTTCCCCAGTGAAAGCACCAGTTTCATTCCCATTGACAATACGGGGGATCCTGCTGGGCTGCCGTCTATGGGGTCACACAGAGTCGGACACGACTGAAGTGACTTAGCAGCAGCAGCAGCAGACAGTACAATAGGGTCTGCTTTTCTCCACATCTTTGCCAACATTTATTTGTGTTTTTTTAATGATGGTCATTCTGACAGATGTTAGGTGATATCTCATTGTGACTTTTATTTGCATTTCTCTGATTAGCAATGCTGAGCATCTTTACATGTCCCATTGGCTGTGTTTTCTTCAGAAAAATGTTAATTCAGGTCCTTTGAACATTTTTTAACCAGGTTGTTGGGGTTTTTCTGAGAGTGGATTGTATCAACTGTTTATATAGTTTGGACATTAAACCCCTTATCAGTCGTATCATTTGCAAATATTTTCTTCCATTCAGTAAGCTGTCTTTTCATTTTGTCAATGGTTTCCTTTGCTGTGCAAAATCTTTTAAGTTTAATTAGTCCCATTGGTTTCCCTTGCCTAGGGGTACAGGTCAAAAAAAAAAAAAAAGTTCCTAAGACATATTAAAGGGTATAACCATTTCATTGAAAATCATCACGATATAAATAATCAGAAAAATGTATTCAACCAACAGGATCAAGTTGACATACATAGAATAATCCACCCAATCTGTCTGAAAGACCATCTCTGCCTTAAAGAGCCTAGTTTCTTCTGGATTGGATGTCTGAAAATGTTTGCTAGAGCCAATTTTTCTAAGTGTATATAGAAAAACCAAAATCCTGAAATGCAATTTTACTACTTCTCAAAAGCCTTTAGCAAAAATATTGGGAAGACAGAAACTAGAAGACTCATCACAAAGAAAAGGTATTTGTTATTGTCATTTTTCAGTCACTAGTTCAGTTCAATTCAGTCGCTCAGTCATGTCCGACTCTTTGTGACCCCATGAATCGCAGCACTCCTGGCCTCCCTGTCCATCACCAACTCCCGGAGTTCACTCAACTCACGTCCATCGAGTCAGTGATGCCATCCAGTGATCTCATCCTCTGTTATCCACTTCTCCTCCTGCCCCTAATCCCTCCCAGCATCAGAGTCTTTTCCAATGAGTCAACTCTTCACATGAGGTGGCCAAAGTACTGGCGTTCCAGCTCTAGCATCATTCCTTCCAAAGAACACCCAGGACCGCTCTCCTTTAGAATGAACTGGTTGGATCTCCAAGGGACTCTCACGAGTCTTCTCCAACACCACAGTTCAAAAGCATCAATTCTTTGGTGCTCAGCTTACTTCACAGTCCAACTCTCACATCCATACATGACTACTGGAAAAACCATAGCCTTTACTACACTGACCTTTGTTGGCAAAATAATGTCTCTGCTTTTGAATATGCTATCTAGGTTGGTCATAATTTTCCTTCCAAGGAGTAAGCGTCTTTTAATTTCATGGCTGCAATCACCATCTGCAATGATTTTGGAGCCCCCCCCCAAATAAAGTCTGACACTGTTTCCGCTGTTTCCCCATTTATTTCCCATGAAGTGATGGGACCATATGCCACTAAGCCATGTCCAATTCTTTGCAACCCCATAGACTGCAACACACCAGGCTCCCCTGGCCTGCACTATATCCCAGAGTTTGCTCAAATTCATGTCCACTGAGTCTGTAATGCTATCTAACCATCTCTTTCTCTGCCACCCCTTCTTTTTTTTTTTTTTTTGTCTTCAATCATTTTCCAAAGAAATGGAATACTGAACTATTAATGAAAAGCAATGACATACTGTAACTACACAACAACAAAAATCAAACCAGCAAACAACATCAACAATACTACTTAAAGTATTCAAAATGTGCTATGTTAAAGTTCTCTGGCCCACACAACACATAAAATGTTAATAGTATTGGCATATTTTAGAACATGGATGTTTAACTGAAAAATTTTAGAAATTAGAAAACACATAAATGATTAAAATTCTAGAATTTTTCCAAAGTTAAAATGATTCATTTCTTCCTAAATGCTTTTATTTTAAAACAGCACACTGTTAACTTTAAAGTCAACCCTTTTAAGGACACAGAGTACGTGGTATTGCATGAGAGTCATTAGCAAAATATGTTTCTACATGTACTGAAAAAAATGTGAAAATATTATTTGTCAAATCATTGTGTCCAAGAAAATGCAATCATTTCTAAGATTTCAAGCACAACACACAATATATAATGAACAGGATCAAGTTGTAAAAGTATATATGTCCTTTCAAAGGAAGTATGCAATTTTGATAATTAAATTTTAAATATATATATGCTGTTTTTGTACATATATGAATGTTAAACAAGAAAAGTGTATTTATTTTTGGTTCTATGGGTACAGAGTTATTTTTCTATTGTACCGACTGGGCTAGTTGTTTGTGATGGTGATGTTTTGGAAACGTCTTTCTCTTTTAATAACTGAAACTGTAAAAAAGGTGTGAGCATATAAAACTAATCAATAATAGATTGTTGTTGGATCATTGCATCTTAAGGCAAAATACATAACAGCTTTCTGCCTTAGTTTTCTCATTCCAAATGTCAGAATAATAACCTAGACTACACAAATACAATACCAGACTTAATTGCAAGTATCAAAATAACAAGATGCCTTTAGGAAATAATTTATTTTCTATGGCTAATTTATAAGATACCACTAAAACAAAAGTGTTAAATTTTTGTCTGTTGAATCAATCACTGGTTGTTTTCACATCATGAATTAATTCATCTAAGAAGCTACATGAAAAAAAGATTTTTGAATATAGAATTATAAGGTCTTTAAAGTTATAAGGAATCTCTCATTTTTACCCAGTGCTTAACAAAAACAAAAGAAAATTACAGTCTCAACATTTAAATAACAATTATTTTGAATTTTATATATGAATATATATTGTACATATATATATTCAAATAAATGCCTCTGTTTCTCACATCCAAATTTACCTTCTATCTCTATCTCAAAGATAAAGCCTAATTTACTTCTGAGCATACTGGAGTTTCATGTGCAGCATTTATCAAGAAAATTTTCTATCAATAAAAATGTTTATTCTTTTAAACTGCATTATTGAGAAAGAAAAAAGCAGTCCCTGATATCCAGGAGCCAGCTGGTACTTCAGCTAGGCTTTGTTGTTCTCCTAAAATAATTTCACAGAATATCAACATTAAAAAAAAAAACCCTTTTTGTGACCATGATGGATCAAGACAAAAACTAGAACACTCTGTAATCATGTCTGAATGCAAAAAAAATGTAAATATTTTCCAGGATACAAAATACCAAGTAGCTCCTCCCAGGGATGATACGAATGATTAACTGATACATCCTTATCAGTTATAATTTAATTTCACTCTAGTCTGCCCTTTCTAGAAGTAAGATTTATTGATATACTCAGTTGGACTTATCCCTGCGGCCTAGGAGAAACCTATTCAGTGCAAAACCCTTGCTTCCTTGGGCCAGTCCCCAAATCACCCAACCAAAACCCAAATCCTATCACAACTCAAACCCTATCGTAAGTCTTTTGTAACACCCTCATACTGAGATGCTCAAAGACAACATTACAAACCAAATCAAATTTCCATCTGAGGGTTTCAAAAACTGTAGATATAAACCACATAGATGTTATTTTTATAACAAAATACATCTCTAATGCCAAGAACCAAAATATTTTGCCCATGAGGGTATGTTTTTATATTCTTTTATATTCAGATACTTTGGCCATCTGATGTGAAGAGCCCACTCGTTGGAAAAGACCCTGATGATAAGACTGAAGGCAAAAGGAGAAAGGGGCAGCAGAGGATACACAATGGACATGAGTTTGAGCAAACTCTGCGAGATGGTGAAGGACAGGGAAGCCTGTCCTTGGCTTGCTGCAGTCCATGGGGTTGCAAAAAGTTGGACACAACTTAGTGACTGAAAAACAACAACAATAACATTCAAATGTAAACCTTAATACTTATTTTGTTTTAATTATGAAAACATCACTACAATTTACTTCATACCTTCCATGTGCTCACTTTTCAGCTTTCTGGCAATAAGGAGAATAATGTTTAATTATCCACTCCTAAATTATAAGCTTCTTGATCTCAGAGATTATATTTAATCTATAAGTTTAGGCACCCCACACCAGTACTCTTGCCTGGAGAATTCCATGGACGGAGGGCCTGGTGGGCTGCAGTCTATGGGGTCACTAAGAGTCGGACACAACTAAGCGACTTCACTTTCACTTTTCACTTCCATGCATTGGAGAAGGAAATGGCAACCCACTCCAGTGTTCTTCCCTGGAGAATCCCAGGGATGGGGAAGCCTGGTGGGCTGCCGTCTATGGGGTTGTACAGAGTCAGACATGACTGAAGTGACTTAGCAGCAGCAGCAGCAGTGTTCTTTTATCAAAAAGTGCTAACTAAAGCAATGAAATTACACCATAACAAATATGAGCTGGTAGATGCATTAAACTAGTTAATGAAAACTTATTGCTTGCATAGGAAAAAAGAACCAGAAAAATGTATATGAGCAAGAGTCAAGTTGTAGAATATAAATATTATGCTAAGAGGAGGAAAAGAGTTTGGGCTCAAGTTAGGGAAAACTTTATAGTGACAAAAGGACTTGAGATTTTCAGATGTAAAGTAAGAAGGAAACAGTATTTGTTGGCAAAATAAAAAGGAATATATTGTAATCACTTGGGAATAGTGAGAACACTGACCGAACTGAACCAGATAACTGGTTCATTCCATCTCCTAGCAAAGTGTTATGTTCATTGAAGTTGCTCAACATTAGGTTGATATTGTCAAATGACTAGCTTAAAATGATATAAAAGTGATACTGAGTCATAAATATCAACAAGAATGTCTTAACGTAATGCAAACACAGTCATAATGTTTAAAGCAGAGTTTCTGAGCATAAGACTTACATAAGAAAAGAAACACATTAAGTTGATGATTGGGAGCAAGTATAATAAATATTTGTTGACCATTTTCATCCAATTGCTTTCTTAGTACAGGAGAATGTAAATGAATGAAGAGGACATGGAAATGGAAACTGGAAAACATAAAATGAATAAAAGGATAATTTATTAGCACAGCTACCATGAAAACCTATTGCAATAATGGTTTGTTTGTTTCATTTTCTTCTCATTTCCTAAACAGCTGGTAGTTTCAGGAACAGTAGCATATATTTTTAAACAAGAAATTATTTACTTTTGGAAATCAAACTGGAATATTCATACTCTGCCTTATGGAACTATTTCTGCTCATCACTAACACTGAAATAATAAAAATGAACATATATACATAGACACATATATACATATATACTCATTTATATCCCATTCATGGCTCAGATGATCCTGCTATTTATACCTCAGGCTTCAAGTATAAAGCAAAATGTGAATTTTCCAAAAAACTTTCTCTTTCTTGAAAGCAATATCAAATTATAAATACAGAATATATGAAATACATGATTCACCCTCATTGCTTTTTTAAAGACTTTAGTAAAAAATGATAGCTTTCTTTCTTTGCAAAAATTCATGTTTTTGAAACTACATTGTTTACATTTCAATCATCACAGTTCTTGCTTCTATATTCCTTTTTTCCAGCAAAATAAATGCTAATCAAGTTAGTTATTCCTTCTGTCAAAGTGATTCACATTTGAAATTACCACATGTAATATAGTGACATAAAATTTCATAAAAACTAATCAAGAAATCACTTAGTTAAAAAAAATTGTATTTTCAGAGGTTTTTTTTTTTTTTTCTTTTAACATGAAAAAATTGCATTTCCTTATTTTAAAATTGATCTTCCCTGGTGGCTCAATGGTAAAGAATCTGCCTGTCAATGCAGATGTGAGTTTGACCTTGGGTTGGGCAGATCCCCTGGAGAAGGAGATAGCAACTCATTCCAGTATTCTTGCCTGGACAGAGAAGCTTGGTGGTCTGGAGTCCATGGGGTCACAAAAGAGTCAGACAAGACTCAGTGACTAAACACAGTTTTAAACTTACTACAATGGAAACTGTATTTTACCCTATGTTATGGAAAAGCTTAAACTTGTAAGTAGCACTCCAACTACACAAGTAATACTCAAAATATTGCCTGTTTTTTGTTTTGCTAAGACAGAATTGACAATAAATGTGTTACTTATGTTTTCAAGTGCAGAAAGTTGGCACTATTTTCAAATTCATAATTCTTGAACTAAGGAGAAACTGAAAACATGTAAATCCTATATCATTGTTTATATAATTTGTAGTCTTTTCCTATTGTGTGTCTGCTCTTGTAATACTGTAAGAAATGTCTTTACCTTCTTAGATCCAATAATATTTGCCTTGGCAAGGTCTCACCTAATGGGATTAAGTTCTGGAAAATCTGGGAAAAGCTTCTGTTATCAACTGCGAACTCTGCCCTCTGTCCTCTGCCTCCATGAAAGTAATTAACAGCTCAGGTCACTCCTTTATCTTTTTAGTTCCCAACGGAGTTTCAGCTATTGGCTGCAGGCACTTCGACTCTGTCAACTGTCTCTAAAATGAACATGCAATTCACAACCTACAACTTAAGACAGATTATTCAACTGAAACTTCACAATTCAGAGAGAGCAGAAAGAAAGACGTCTGCTTCTTAAGTATTCTTTGAAATTTGCCTTTAAAATGGAATAAGAGCCTCTATTAACCAACTAGATTAATTTGGGTCTTTCTTGGTCTTACTTTTTCTTTTTAATCTTATGAGGCATGATTAATAAAAATGTAGTCTAGGCCACAGAAGGACATTCCATAATTTTATGCAGGGCTTAAAACAAATTAAGGGTGTTACATGCCAAAGCCTTTGACTGTATGGATCACAATAAACTGTGGAAGATTCTTCAAGAGATGGGAATAGCAGACCACCTGACCTGCCTCTTGAGAAATCTGTATGCAGGTCAGGAAGCAACAGTTAGAACTGGACATGGAACAACAGACTGGTTCCAAATAAGAAAAGGAGTACGTCAAGGCTGTATACTGTCACCCTGCTTATTTAAATTATATGCAGAGTACATCATGAGAAATGCTGTACTGGAAGAAACACAAGTTGGAATCAAGATTGCTGGGAGAAATATCAATAACCTCAGATATGTAGATGACACCACCCTTATGGCAGAAAGTGAAGAGGAACTAAAAAGCCTCTTGATGCAAGTGAAAGAGGAGAGTGAAAAAGTTGGCTTAAAGCTCAACATTCAGAAAACAAAGATCATGGTATCCGGTCCCATCACTTCATGGGAAATAGATGGGGAAACAGTGGAAACAGTGTCAGACTTTATTTTTTTGGGCTCCAAAATCACTGCAGATGGTAACTGCAACCATGAAATTAAAAGACGCTTACTCCTTGGAAGAAAAGTTATGACGAAACTAGACAGCATAGTCAAAAGCAGAGACATTACTTTGTCGACTAAGGTCCGTTTAGTCAAGGCTATGGTTTTTCTAGTAGTCATGTACGGATGTGAGAGTTGGACTGTGAAGAAGGCTGATAGCTGAAGAATTGATGCACTTGAACTGTGGTGTTGGAGAAGACTCTTGAGAGTCCCTTGGACTGCAAGGAGATCCAACCAGTCCATTCTGAAAGAGATCAATCCTGAGATTTCTTTGGAAGGAATGATGCTGAAGCTGAAACTGCAGTACTTTGGCCACCTCATATGAAGAGTTGACTCATTGGAAAAGACTCTGATGCTGGGAGGGATTGGGGGCAGGAGGAGAAGGGAACAGCAAAGGATGAGATGGCTGGATGGCATCACTGACTCGATGGATGGGAGTCTGAGTGAACTCCAGGAGTTGGTGATGGACAGGGAGGCCTGGCGTGCTGCGATTCATGGGGTCGCAAAGAGTTGGACACGACTGAGCGACTGAACTACTACTACTACATGTATATTTATATTTATTTAGGTAAATTTATCAGTCAGGACTAAAACTTTACAAATAGGTACTTTTTATAATAATTCCTTTTTACAGAAACAACACTAGATATTGCAAACAATCTTAGAGTTACCAACTTGCCAGTTTAAACTGCTGGGCATAGCCCTTTTTTGTGGTCCAGATATGTTAATACTATTTTAATTTCCTAACTATCTCATCCATTTACAAGCTTTCTACTATTATATCCACAGTACATTCATTTTTCATGTTTCCAAATAAGCAACACTGAAATAATCAGTAGAACTACAAATGTGTTCCTATGCATCTGGCATTCAAGTACTTAACACAGGATGTAAAATATTTTGAGAATATGGAAACATTATGCTTATATAGCATAGATGTGACTGTGAACTGGAATGTCTGCAAGTCAGTTATATCACTTTTAAATACATATATAATATGCATATAATATATATAAATACCCATATATATATGCATTTATGTATATATATCTTCATATACATATCAATGATTATTAATTTACTAGTTTTTAGAGCATTGATAAAATAAAGGACACTTTAGATGACATGATTTAGAGTTGTAATGTTCAGATTCTGATACTAAATCTGTCACTGCTATTAATATATTGAGGGTAATTATGGTTTCCCTATGCACTTGGTATCTCCTATTTGGCCCTAAACATCATTATTTATCCTTCTGAATACTTTCATTGTTATAAGAAAGTGATCCTCAAAACAGATTCTGGAATTGGTTGATTACTTATTTAAGGATTACAAGGATGAACTAAAAGTAATATTTTCTTCACTATGGTTGATACAGTTACAGTCACAACTTGGGTATACAAACTTTAAAGAGCACTGTTTTTCTGGAATTCCTAGCAGATCTCATCAGTCATTAGTACACTTCTTCTCAGCTTTATTTTTCATGACATCATATTGGTAACATGGCAACACCAGGGAAATTAGAAATAACTAGAAATCTGGGATCTTTTCCCATCTCAGGGAGTTGATTTATCAATGAACACAAGGGGCTTCAGCAAATTACTACCTGGCAGATTACATGAAATTCCTTGGTCTTGGAAAGAGCAGTGCTTTGAGCTCATGGGAAGAATCAAATTTTTAGTCATGGGTTTAGATAGAGTCATTTAGTCTCTGTCTGACCTGCCAGGATCATCAATTTGAACTTAAACAATGCATTATTTATGGGTGTGATAATCCACATGTATTTTATTATGAAAAAATGTGACAGTGGAGTCATGCAAATGGAAGCTACCAATTTAATAAGGAGCCCTAGCCTCATAGAAAGATTGAGTGTCCTGATGAAGACTCAATTTCTTCCCTACCTGGAGACAACACTCTGAGTGTTGGGTACCTACTGGATACCTTATCAGTATGTCTTGTAACAACAGCTCATATTGTACCTGTACCTCAAATTGTACAGGTGTAAGAATCAAAGAAAATAGTAATTTGTGGTCCATTTTCATCAATACACACAATATCTAGTTGAAGAATTGTGTTTATTGTCCTCATGCTTGGGCTTAGTAGATTCGGAACATCTAGGAAACAGAGGTGGGATATCTCAACTAGAGGCCCAATGAATTGAAAGTGAGAACTGTCTTTTGGCTATTCTGGGTACCTTATGTGCCAAGCAAATATTATGGCAAACAGAGAAAGAGAGAGAGAGAGAGAGAAATAGAAAACAAAAGAAAAGGCTGACCTAAGAGTGGGACAACAGAAGAAAAACCATGTGTCATAACAGCACTGTCTCTCTTACCAGATTACTTGAAATATACAGAATAATTCAATATTTAACTTGCAGAGAAATTAAAAGTTAGATTGGTTAAATAACTTGTCCTATCTCACATAGCAAATATTTGACTTCAAGGTGATTGGTGTGAACATGCTGTTCATTTATGCCTGTCAATTTATTCCCAGATACAATTGAAACAAAGTAATTTCTCAATAAATTCCCATTGAATTAAAAATAGATTCTTGCTCCTTTTCCAAATCAAGTTTTATTAACACTATTAATTAACTGAAACTGAGTGACACCACATTTTAATAAAAGGAAAGAAATGATTATTTTTTGTGTCCTATTAATAAATTCTACCCCTGGCCTTTTCAAGACAGTGGCATTAGTTTGGGGATAATGCTGAGTTCTATGAAATGGCATTTGCCATCATTACTGTGTTAAAAGCAAAAATCTACAATTATAGTAAATGTGAATGCTGCAACATTCTCACTTACCTGTTTGTGTCATGGTATTAGGATTGATGGTGAGACATAATTGTGGCAACAGCGCACCTTCTGTTAACCTACAGAACATTGCAAGCTTAAAAAAAAACAAACCAAAAAACCCTTCAACCTCGCATCAGGGTTAAGCGTATAATGAAGTTAAATGTAAAATGAAGCTTTTCTCAGACCCTTATCACCTATTACTTTCTATTCTAGCGTCAGTTTCATCTTACCAAGCCAACTTTAATAACTCAATCCTGTAATTATTGCTTATCATAATTATGGGAGTAGCATGCTATTCTGTGAGCTATTTCACTGGCATGAAAATGAGTTTCCTACCCTGTCATTATCAAAAATCTCCTGTCACAACATGTCAGTGTAAGAGTGTTGCTCTTTTGGTCCAGCCCTGAAGTTGATTTGATAATTAAAATTCCATCTCCTGAAATATCCCTCCCCCACCCAACTGGTATGAATTGGATATGATGCCCATGTTCATCCAAGACCTCTGGCTATTTGAGGTACAGAAAGGTTTGTAGGAAGGGTTTATGCTAGTGTGGAAACAAGCCAGATTTGAGTTAGCCTAGATATTTGCTTATTTTTAATAAATTATTTGTTTTCCCAGTGATAATATAAATTTAATCCAAATTAAGCTATCTCACCTACATTTATAGGTTACAGGTACATTAATTATATGTGGTATTTTGATGCAAAGAATTTGCAGTGTGACTAAGACAGAACTTTTGTCTCATAGACCACAAAACCAGGAAACACTTTGTGGGAATTAGATTGTTTTCTTTGCCCTAGATCTTCCCCCAAACACTATTTGTTTAATCTTAAAATGACACTAGCGAAAGATAATAAACACCACAGTAAGTGTACTAAGTGAAGCCAATAAAGTTCAGATAAATCTCTAGTCAAAATAGAAAGATGAACAGAAAAGTAATTGAACAGAAAGGAATCATTTAGAAGGAATGCTGATGAACTGGCTGAAAACTTAGAATTGGGTCAGGCTTCCTAATAAATTATTTGGATAATTAATCTCATTTAACCCAAGGCCAACACTATTGAATCAGTGTTATTATCCCCTTTTCACAATAGGAAATGTCTTTAGAAAGATTAAGTTACATGAAGTTTAATAAAAATTATCAAGACAATATTTGAACTCACATCTTTCCTACTCACCAGGAGATACTGACCTGAAACAAAAGAAAAATGTTACCAGGCATTGCTGCTCTGACTTACTGCATTGTTCTTAGTGTTAGTAAACATTTACATGCGGAGACATATTAAAGCCTAAAAGGGCTTTGGCCTTTTCTTGCTCATACATTTGAGAGTAATAGCTGGAGGAATAAAACTCTCAGGAATTCAATAAAAGTGGCAGCAAATCTTCCTGAACAGGCTGACTCAGGAGATGTTTTACTTTGTGATAAACATTTCTCCTTCCTGAAGCCTTAGAAGTTGTTCCTTGTGGCAGAAGAGCTTCATGAGAACCGACGTTATGAAATTTCCACCAATTTCTCCCCAAGGAAGGAGTACAGAAGTGGTAAGCTTTTATAACTGTTGCATTATGAATTAGGAAAAGGAAATAGAAAACTGTCCAAGATGTATTCTATTTTAAATTCACAATATTTCTTAAAAATCACATCCATTAACAAGAATCTTTAAGAAATAATATGAAACTCCCATTTGCAAAAACTGAACAAAGTTTGTATAATTTACTATTTAAAAATAATTTATTTGTGTGTGTGTGTGGTATTTAAGATACATGCATATCCATATGAGATGTTTTTCATTGGGAGAAATTAGATTGGTCTCACAAAACGTCATTTTCCCCCCAAAATGTACTTTCTAACACAGTCATTTTAGTACATATGGATATGCTTTATATAAAGTGACTGTCTTACCATGCCACAGCTTATGCTTGTTAATGGATAGCAACAAATTATCACTGAATATCTAAGTACAGGAAAAAATTTATTCCTGACTATGAGGCTCAGTTATTGTTTATCTATTCAATTATCCTATAGTTGGCTAGTTGCTAAGTCTTGTCTGCCTCTTTTGTGACCCTGTGGGCTCCAGGCTGCCTGGATCCTCTGTCCATGGGATTTCCAGTCAAGAACTGGAGTGGGTTGCCATTTCCTTCTCCAGGGGATCTTCTGGACCTGGGGATCAAACCTGGGCTCCTACATTTCAGGTGGATTCTTCACTACAAGCCCCAGGGAATCTCAAGTCATCTACCAAGATTCTATAGGGACTTATTTGAGACTAAAGCATTGCATTCACTGTTTTTTTTTTTTTTTTTTTTTAATGATTCTAATAATTTCAATATTTTGCACTCAGGGAAAATAGGGTAATGAATTATGGAAATATAATTTGGGACATAGCTTTCCTGTCTTTTGGAAGTCTTTAGTCAAAAGGGCATAGCACTCTATAATATACCTCTTAAAGAGCACTTCTAATGGATGATCCAACCACCTCCATAATGCTTATTGTGATTTATTAATTTGTATGTGTAGATAGCTCCCTGTTGGAGAAGAAAATGGCAAGCCACTCCAGTATTTTGGCCTGGAGAACCTCATGCCCAGAGGAGCCTGGTGAGCTACAGTTCATGAGGTTGCAAAGAGTCAAACAGGACTTAATGACAACAACAACATAGTTTCCTATATTTCAATTGGCTCTAGCTCTACAGTAATACCATTGAGCTTTGCACCAGATGACCAAGCATATTAATCAGTGATATTTACACTTTGTTTTTGTGCCTGCATTGATAAGTACACATTTAGCTTTTTTTTATGCTTAATATTTTTCAAAATTATTTTACAATGAAGTATTATTCAACTTTCCAGGAC
Source organism: Oryx dammah (assembly GCF_014754425.2). Lineage (NCBI taxonomy): Eukaryota > Metazoa > Chordata > Mammalia > Artiodactyla > Bovidae > Oryx > Oryx dammah. The sequence continues at coordinate 63,723,908 of NW_024070205.1, read as the reverse complement.
CTTCAATGCCAATAACTTTGCTGATTTTATATTTGTGCCAATACTTTTAAAGTGTTTTGGGTTAAATTTTGAATTACTAATCTAATTTCCATATTTTAAATATGTATAACTCTGGTTTCATTATACATTTTTGTTTGTACATTTAAGGTGATCAAATCATGGCCAATTATTAAAATATATATGTGGATGAAATTTTAATACATCATCAGCAAGTTCTTTTTAATGAATAAAACCTAACCATCTATTTATATACTAGCATAAGAGCTGAGGTTAATTGAGTTAGTTAGATATGAATAACATGAACCTAATAGATATAGATCAAATGCTTTCATATTTCTAATGTAAAGCATAAGCATTATAGAAAACTGCAAGAGACATTATAGGCAGATGAAAAAGTATTCAGGTTAAAAAAGTTTGGGCAATCTGGTAATTTATCTTGACTAATATGATGTTGGAAAAGGAAACATTTAAAATCATAGTAAAGTGATTGGTGGTTTACATTATAATAAAAGTTTGGACAACACAACAAAAATATTTTGGCAGGGAAGAGCTTGACTCTATTCATTTTATTTCTATTATTAACCATGCTGAAAACACTACAATTTTATATAGTTGAAATAATTTTCTAACATGGAAAGTTACAATTTCTGAAATAGTTTTCCCTAACCAATATTCACTATAAAGTGGTTAAGCTAATTAATACAATAGCAAATCCAATTCAAAAGGCAGAATCCAATAAAGCAGTCATTTTAATCTTGAAAATGACATACCTGATACATTACCCAGTAGTTATACTTTATAGCATGTATATAGCTTTGAATTATTATACCATATTACATTTCAAAGACAGAATATAACTCCCAGAAGAAAAATTGTCATATGAATGAAATGACAATGATATTAACTGATAATACAGTGGTCACACAGATTTAAATTCACTTATAAGTTAATTTTATTCTTATATTGTAACCTACACACATTCTAGAATTTCTTGTATATTTAACTACCTTTCCGAAACTTAGAGAAATCAAACGTGCTTATATTTTGCAAGTCCACAAAGCAGGTACCCAGAAACATCTATTACTGTGCTGTAAAATACTAAAATCTTTTTTTCAATTTTATATATTAAATGGAAAAAAAGGCACAAGATTCTAAAATTTCATAAGCAGAGTTTTAAAATAAAAACTAGTAAAATATAAGATATTTCAAAAACAGAAATCAGAATGATCTAATTATTTCTCTTTAGATATTTCTGTAGTGGAAGGAAATTAACATCAGTATCAAATAACTCAACTCACATTCTCAGGTTTTTGGTCTGTTTCCATTTAAAGTAAATTAATTTGTATCACTTCAATGAATACAAATTCAAAGTAGAAAAGTTAACCCTAGAATTTCTGGTAATATATCTAAACAGAACATCAGATTATTACTTTGCACATAGTACATTATTATTAATTGTTTAGAAAATACAAATGATTCTAGACAATGATCTTTGGGGAAGGAAAAAATCACTGGTGATTGAACTAAATTAAAACATTTTCAAAGGGCTTATTATAAACTTTATATCAAAGACATTTTTCTTCCTATAAACTATAGTCTAAGTTTGATACATTGAAATGAAACTATATTCTTATAAAAACTATAGAAAAAACTAAAAGTTAGCATTTAGAATGGCTTTGTAAGTAGTCTTGTACATTAATAAAACATTATTTATTCTTAAACTTTTATTTTACAGTTTAAGTGAATCATGTTGCAATTTTAAGTTTAATGTATAATTTGTCTAGTGAAAATGCTCTCATTTACCCTTTAAATGTTTGGAATATGTGTAAAGGAGTCAGAATAATTCAAAGTAAGGGACAAATCATTAAGTGATCATCAGTTGGTCTTTCTTATAGCGAGAAAAATGTCCCTTACCCCCATCTACCCTACTCCCCAAAGTCTAGAAGTTATTTCATTCTATAGCTTTCAGTATGAGGTACTGAAAACTTCTGATGATACAGTTATGCACAGCTCTTGGATAATCTAAGCATTTCAACAATATTATTCATTTCTTCCTGTATGAAATGAATGGTGCTGAATAAATAATGATCATTAGCAATAGGCTACCCTTTAATCTATGTATTTTCAAGTCTTTCCCTGAAACAGTGAACATTAATTCATACCCAGTTGCAGTTATGTAACTAAGGATCTTCTCTATATTAGACCTTCACTAATTTAGACTGAATTCACATGAACAAAGCAGAATGTGTCTGGGAAGAGTTCCAACCATAACAATTTGTCAGAAGTATCAAAGCTGTCGACATGACAGTGTGTCTGATACTTCTGATATTTATAGATTTCTGCAAAGACATTATTATTCCTAAGTTTATTTTTACTGAATGTAATTCTTTAGAAATTTTTTAACATTCTGAATTTATTCTTATTTTATGTTAAATTTTCTTGGTGCATAATGAATCACCCTAAATAAATGTTACTTGTGTAAATTATTATAGTGTTTTGTATATGGCCATATTATTTATTCAAAAAGTGTATTAAAATCTAATATCTACTTAGCAATTGAGTAAATGACAAAATTTGAAATAAAACAGAAACAAAAACAGTATTTGTTTTTTCAGAAACAAAATCTGAAATAAAGCAGAAATCAATTGATCCCTCTAATTTTTCACTATTCTTCATGATTTTCTTATTTTATTTATTTATTTATTTATTTTTACTTTACAATATTGTATTGGTTTTGCCATACATTGACACGAATCCACCATGGGTGTATATGTGTTCCCCATCCTGAACCCCCCTCCCACCTCCCTCCTCATGCCAGCCCTTTGGGTCATCCAGGTGCACCAGCCCTGAGCACCCTGCATCACGCATAGAACCTGGACTGGCGATTCATTTCACATATGATAATATACATGTTTCAATGACATTCTCCCATGTCAACACGCCCTTGCCCTCTCCCACAAAGTCCAAAAGACTGTTCTATACATCTGTGTCTCTTTTGCTGTCTCACATACAGGGTTATCGTTACCATCTTTCTAAATTCCATATATATGCATTAGTATACTGTATTGGTGTTTCTCTTTCTGGCTTACTTCACTCTGTACAATAGGCTTCAGTTTCATGCACCTCATTAGAACTGATTCAAATGTATTCTTTTTAATGGCTGAGTAATACTCCATTGTGTATATGTACCACAGATTTCTTATCCATTCATCTGCTGATGGACATTGAGGTTGCTTCCATGTCCTGGCTAGTATAAACAGTGCTGCAATGAACATTGAGGTGCACATGTCTCTTTCAATTCTGGTTTCCTCGGTGTGTATGCCCAGCAGTGGGATCGCTGGGTCATCTGACAGTTCTATTTCCAGTTTTTTAAGGAATCCCCACACTGTTCTCCATAGTGGCTGTACTAGTTTTCATTCCCACCAATAGTTTAAGAGGGTTCCCTTTTCTCCACATCCTCTCCAGCATTTATTGCTTGTAGACTTTTGGATAGCAGCCATTTTGACTGGTGTGAAATGGTACTTCATTGTGGTTTGGATTTGCATATCTCTGATAAGGAGTGATGTTGAGCATCTTTTCATGTGTTTGTTAGCCTTCTGTATGTCTTCTTTGGAGAAATGTCTATTTAGTTCTTTGGATCACTTTGTGATTGGGTCATTTATTTTTCTGGAATTGAGTTGCATGTATATTTTTGAGATTAATTCTTTGTCCATTGCTTCATTTGCTATTATTTTCTCCTTTTCTGAAGGCTGTCTTTTCACCTTGCTTATAATTTCCTTTGTTGTGCAGAAGTTTTTAATTTTAATTAGGTCCCATTTGTTTATTTTTGCTTTATTTCCAATATTATGGGAAGTGGGTCAAAGAGGATCCTGCTGTGGTTTATGTCAGAGTGTTTTGCCTATATTTCCCTCTAGGAGTTTTATAGTTTCTGGTCTTACATTTAGATCTTTAATCCATTTGGGGTTCATTTTTGTGTATGGTGTTAGAAACTGTTCTAGTTTCATTCTTTTACAAGTGGTTGACCAGTTTTCCCAGCTCCACTTGTTAAAGAGATTGTCTTTTCTCCATAGTATATTCTTGCCTCCTTTGTCAAAGATAAGGTGTCCATAGGTGCATGGATTTATCTCTGGGTTTTCTATTTTGTTCCATTGATCTATATTTCTGTCTTTGTGCCAGTACCATACTGTCTTGATGACTGTGGCTCTGCAGTAGAGCCTGATCAGGCAGATAGATTCCTCCAGTTCCATTCTTCTTTCTCAAGATTGCTTTGGCTATTCGAGGTTTTGTTGTATTTCCATACAAATTGTGAAACTATTTATTCCAGTTCTCTGAAAAATACTGTTGGTAGCTGGATAGGGATTGCATTGAATCTAAAGGTTGCTTTGGGTAGTATACTTATTCTCACTATATTGATTCTTCCAATCCATGAACACAGTATGTTTCTCCATCTATTTGTGTCCTCTTTGATTTCTTTCATGAGTGTTTTATAGTTTTATATATATAGGTCTTTTGTTTCTTTAGGTAGATATATTCCTAAGAATTTTATTCTTTTCATTGCAATGGTGAATGGAATTGTTTCCTTAATTTCTCTCTCTGCTTTCTCATTGTTAGTGTATAGGAATGCAAGGGATTTCTGTGTGCTGGTTTTATATCCTGCAACTTTACTATATTCATTGATTAGCTCTAGTAATTTTCTGGTGGAGTCTTTAGGGTTTTCTATGTAGAGGATCATGTCATCTGCAAACAGTGAGAGTTTTAATTCTTTTTCAATCTGGATTCCTTTTATTTCTTTTTCTGCTCTGATTGCTGTGGCCAAAACTTCCAAAACTATGTTGAATAGTAGTGGTGAGGGTGGGCACCCTTGTTCCTGACTGTAGGGGAAATGCTTTCAATTTTTCATCTTTGAGGATAAAGTTTACTGTGGGTTTGTCATATATAGCTTTTATTATGTTGAGGTATGTTCCGTCTAGAGCCTGCTTTCTGGAGAATTTTGATCATAAATGGATGTTGAATTTTGTCAAAGTCTTTCTCTGCATCTATTGAGATAATTATATGGTTTTTATTTTTTAATTTGATAATGTGGTGTATTACATTGATTGATTTGCAGTTACTGAAGAATCCTTGCATCCCTGGGATAAAGCCCACTTGGTCATGATGTATGATCTTTTTAATATGTTGTTGGATTCTAATTGCTGAAATTTTGGTAAGGGTTTTGCATCTGTTTATCAGTGATATTGGCCTGTAGTTTTATTTATTTGTGGCATCCTTGTCAGGTTTTGGTATTAAGATGATGGTGGCCTCATAGAATGACTTTGGAAGTTTACCTTCCTCTGCAATTTTCTGGAAGAGTTAGAGTAGGATAGGTGGTAGCTCTTCTCAAAATTTTTGGTAGAATTCAGCTGTGACGCCATCTGGTCCTGGGCTTTTGTTTGCTGGAAGATTTCTGATTACAGTTTTAATTTCCATGTTTGTGACTGGTCTGTTAAGATTTTCTATTTCTTCCTGATTCAGTTTTGGGAAGTTGTACTTGTATAAGAATTTGTCCATTTCTTCCAAGTTGTCCATTTTATTGGAAAATAGTTGCTAATAATAGTCTCTTATGATCTGTTGTATTTCTGTGTCGTCTGTTGTGATCTCTCCATTTTCATTTCTAATTTTCTTGATTTGATTTTTCTCCCTTTGTTTCTTGATGACTCTGGCTAATGGTTTCTCAATTTTATTTATCTTCTCAAAGAACCAGCTTTTGGCTTTGTTGATTTTTGCTATGGTCTTTATTTGTTTCTTTTGCATTTATTTCTGCCCTAATTTGTAAAATTTATTTCCTTTTACTAACCGTAGGGTTCTTCATTTCTTCCTTTTCTAGTTGCTTTAGGTGTAGAGTTAGGTTATTTATTTGATTTTTTTCTTGTTTCTTGAGGTAAGCCTGTATTGCTATGAACCTTCCCTTTAGCACTGTTTTACAGTGTCCCATAGGCTTTGGGTTATTGTGTTTTCATTTTCATTCATTTCTGTGCATATTTTGATTTCTTCTGTGATTTGTTGGTTATTCAGAAGCATGTTGTTCAGCCTCCATATGTTGGAATTTTAAATATTTTTTTCTCCTGTTCAGTTCAGTTCAGTCACTCAGTCATGTCCGACTCTGTGCGACTCCATGAATCGCAGCACGCCAGGCCTCCCTGTCCATCACCAACTCCCGGAGTTCACTCAGACTCATGTTCATCGAGTCAGTGATGCCATCCAGCCATCTCATCCTTTGCTGTTCCCTTCTCCTCCTGCCCCCAATCCCTCCCAGCATCAGAGTCTTTTCCAATGAGTCAACTCTTCACATGAGGTGGCCAAAGTACTAGAGTTTCTACTTCAGCATCCTTCCCTCCAAAGAATCCCAGGGCTGATCTCCTTCAGAATGGACTGGTTGGATCTCCTTGCAGTCCAAGGGACTCTCAAGAGTCTTCTCCAACACCACAGTTCAAAAGCATCAATTCTTCGGCACTCAGCTTTCTTCACAGTCCAACTCTCACATCCATACATGACTACTGTAAAAACCATAGCCCTGACTAGACGGACCTTTGTTGGCAAAATAATGTCTCTGCTTTTCAGTATTCTATCTAGGTTGCTCATAACTTTTCTTCCAAGGAATAAGCGTCTTTTAATTTCATGGCTGAAGTCACCATCTGCAGTGATTTTGGAGCCCCAAAATGTAAAGTCTGACACTGTTTCCACTGTTTCCCCATCTATTTCCCCTGAAGTGATGGGACCAGATGCCATGATCTTCGTTTTCTGAATGTTGAGCTTTAAACCAACGTTTTCACTCTCCTCTTTCACTTTCATCAAGAGGCTTTTGAGTTCCTCTTCACTTTCTGCCATAAGTTTGGTGTCATCTGCATATCTTAGGTTATTGATATTTCTCCTGGCAATCTTGATTCCAGCCTGTGCTTCCTCCAGCCCAGCGTCTTCTCCTGTAGTTGATGTCTAATCTTACTGCATTGTGGTCAGAAAAGATGCTTGGAATGATTTCAATTTTTTTGAATTTACCAAGACTAGATTTATGGCCCAGGAAGTGATCTATCCTGGAGAAGGTTCCGTGTGTGCTTGAGAAAAAGGCGAAATTAATTGTTTTGGGGTGAAATATTCTATAGATATCAATTAGGTCTAAGTGGTCTATTGTATCATTTAAAGTTTTTGTTTCCTTGTTAATTTTCTGTTTAGTTGATCTATCCATAGGGGTGACTGGGGTATTAAAGTCTCCCACTATTATTGTGTTATTGTTAATTTACCTTTTCACACTTGTTAACATTTGTCTTACATATTGCGCTGCTCCTAAGTTGGGTGCATATATATTTATAATTGTTATATCTTCTTGGAATGATCCTTTGATCATTAGGTAGTGTCCATTTTTTGTCTCTTTTCACAGCCTTTGTTTTAAAGTCTATTTTATCTGATATGAGTGTTGCTACTCTTGCTTTCTTTTGGTCTCTAGCCCTTCACTGTCCATACGAATATGTCCCTTGTTTTAAGGTGGGTCTCTTGTAGACAACATATATATGGGTCTTGTTTTTGTATCCATTCAGCCAGTCTTTGTCTTTTGGTTGGCGCATTCAACCCATTTACATTTAAGGTAATTATTGATAAGGATGATCCCATTACCATTTACTTTATTGTTTTGTGTTCGAGTTTATACACCCTTTCTGTGTTTCCTCTCTAGAGAAGATCCTTTAGCATTTGTTGGAGAGCTGATTTGGTGGTGCTGAATTCTCTCAGCTTTTGCTTGTCTGTAAAGCTTTTGATTTCTCCTTCATATTTGAATGAGATCCTCCCTGGGTACAGTAATCTGGGATGTAGGTTATTTTCTTTCATCACTTTAAGTATATCTTGCCATTCCCTTCCGGCCTGAAGAGTTTCTATTGAAAGATCAGCTGTTATCCTTATGGGAATCCCCTTGTGTGTTATTCATTGTTTTTCCCTTACTGCTTTTAATATTTGTTCTTTGTGTTTCATCTTTGTTAATTTGATTAATATGTGTCTTTGGGTGTTTCACCTTGGGTTTATCCTGTGTGGGACTCTCTGGATTTATTGGACTTGGGTGATTATTTCTTTCCCCATTTTAGGGACGGTTTCAACTATTATCTCCTCAAGTATTTCCTCATGGTCTTTCTTTTTGTCTTCTTCTAGGATTCCTATGATTCAAATGTTGGGGTGTTTAACATTGTTACAGAGGTCTCTGAGGTTGTCCTCATTTCTTTTAACTCGTTTTTCTTTTTTCCTCTCTGTTTCATTTATTTCTACCATTCTCTCTTCTACCTCGTTCATCCTATCTTCTGCCTACTGTTGGTTCCCTCCAGAAGGTTTTGATCTCATTTATTGCATTATTCATTATATACTGACTTTTTTATTTCTTCCAGGTCCTTGTTAAACATTCTTGAAGCTTCACAATCCTTGTCTCCAGGGTATTTATCTATGTGATTCCATTTTGATTTCAAGATTTTGGATCATTTTCACTATCATTATTCATAATTCTTTATCAGGTAGATTCCCTATCTCTTCCTCTTTTGCTTGGTTTGGTGGGCATTTATTCTGTTCCTTTACTTGCTGGGTATTTCTCTGCCGTTACATCTCATTTATATTGCTGTGTTTGGGGTGGCTTTTCTGTATTCTGGCAGTTTATGGTTTCTCTTTATTGTGGAGGTTCCTCATTGTGGGTGGGGTTGGACATGTGGCTTGTCAAGGTTTCCTGGTTAGGGAAGCTTGTGTCGGTGTTCTGGTGGGTGGAGCTGGATTTCTTCTGTCTGGAGTGCAATGAAGTGTCCATTAATGAGTTTTGAGATGTCAGTGGATTTACTGTGACTTTGGGCAGCCTGTATATTGAATCTCAGGGCTATGTTCCTGTGTTGCTTGAGAATTTGTGTGGTATGTCTTGCTCTGGAACTTGTTGGCTCTTGGGTGGTGCTTGGTTTCAGTGTAGGTATGGAGGCATTTGATGAGTTCCTATTGATTAATGTTCCTTAGAGTCAGGAGTTCTCTGGTGTTCACAGGATTTGAACTTAAGCCTCCTGCCTCTGGTTTTCAGTCTTATTCTTACAGCCTCAAGACTTCTCCACCAGTACAGCACCGATGACAAACATCTAGGTTAATGATGAAAAGTTTCTTTACAGTGAGAGACACCCAGAGAGGTACACAGAGTTACATGGAGAAGAGAAGAGGGAGGAGGGAGATAGAGGTGACCAGCAGGAGAAGAGGGGGAATCAAAAGGGAAGAGAACAAGCTAGCCAGTAATCACTTCCCTGTGTGCTCTCCACAGTCTGGATCCCTCAGAGATGTTCATGGAGTTACACAGAGAAGAGAAGAGGGAGGAAGGAGACAGAGATGGCCAGGAGGATAAAAGGGGGAATCAAAGGAGAGAGACAGATCCAGCCAGTAATCAGTTCCCTGAGTGTTCTCCACAGCCCAGAACTCACAAAGAGATTCAAAGAGTTGGGTAGAGAAGAGAAGGGAGAGGGGAGAGATAGAGACGACCTTGTGGAGAAAAAGGAGACTCAAAATGGGGAGAGAGCAATTAGGCCAGTGATCTTGCTGCCAAGTAAAAATGGGCACTGAAGATTAGGTTCTTAAAGGTACAAAGTTGATAACAAATACCAAAAAACAAAGATTAAAAATCTAGAGTAGAGGTTAGATTCTCAAAAATACAATATTTAAAAAAAGACACAAAATTTTATATATATATATATATATATATATATATATATAAAGTTTGCTTTAAAAATAGGGTCTTTTTTTTGGCAAGGTAATAGTAGGTTGTAAAAATGAAAATTAAAGGAGTAATAGGGGACTTTAAAATAATTTTTTAAAATATAAAAAATGATAAGAGTAAAAATATACCTAGGATTTTCTCTGGAGCTGTTGCAGACAGTGTGGGGTCAGTTCATTTTCAGATAGTTCCTTGGTCTGGCTTATACTTCTCAAGGGCTATAGGCCCCTTCCTATGTAGTCGGTGCTAACTACAGGGTTTTAATCTATTGCACCTGTCACTTCCAAAGCGGTTCCCTCTGTTTATTTTAGGTTCTTCTGTTTGCTGGTCTCTTCAGTGTCTAATTTCCACCCTGACACAAGGGGGGAGGTGGTGGTCACTTTTTTTAGGCTCACTTGTTCAGTCATGCTGTGGGGAGGGAGGAACACTGCAAACAAATGTCACTGGTATGTGGGGGGAGTGCTCACAGTGTTTCAGCTACACTGGGTTTGTCCCCACTCACGGCATGTGTGCTTTCCCAGTCTACACTGCTCAGGCTCTAGGTGGCTCTGCCAAAACTCTCTGATGTGGGCCCTGAGTTGCATGCATTCCCCAGGTCTAAGCCACTCAGGTTCAGGTTCTCGGGTATTCCACTAAGGTGCAGACTTGGTTGGGCCTGCGTTTTGTGCCTGTCCCAGGTCCAAGCAGCTCAGGTGACCAGGTGCTTGGCGAACGCAGTCCCCCCCAGTTGAAGGCTGCAACTTATCGCCTCCCCCATCCCAGCCACATGATTTCCTGGGTGTACAACGGGCGCACCTTCTCAGGTGTGCCGTGTGTCTCTTCTGGGGAACTGATCTCTGGCTGCAACCCTCCTGGCAGATGTCAACCATCCAGAATCCCAAGAAGTCTTGGTTAGCAATGAAGTCTGCTTGCAGTTTGGTAGATGATGCCTCTCTGGGGCCACAATTGCCCTCTTCTGGCTCTGTCTGCCACCTGCCTGTCTCTGGCAGGGGATGGGCCAGTCTGCAGCCGGCTAGCTCTAGTCAGTCCTTTGTCCTGTGAGCGGGCCTGGCAGTGTCTTAGGTTAGGGCTTTTCCCAGGGTAGCTATCCCATAGTCTGTGTTGCTATTTCAAGCTAGTTCCCTCAGATTGCCCTCGGGGCATTCGGGCCTGGTGCTACATTGTGGGCAGCAATGCAGCCCGCATCTCCCTCCCCAGCCCCCGCTTGCTAATGCGGGATGCGAGCATGTGGGCTGCTGCTCCACTGGGAGTTGCTCTTAGGCATGTAATCTGTGGGTTTTAATTATTTATTTATTTTTCCTCCCGGTTTTTTTGCCCTCTGAGATTCCAAGGCTCGCGACAGACCCACGAGAGAGAGGGTTTCCTGGTGTTTGGAAAACTTCTCTCTTTTTTAAGACTCCCTTCCCGGGATGGATCTCCATCCCTACCTCTTTTGTTTCTCTTTTTATCTTTCATATTTTGTCTTACCTCCTTTCTAAGACAATGGGCTGCCTTACTGGGTGCCTGATGTCTTCTTCCAGCATGCAGAAGTAGTTTTGTGGAATTTGTTTGGTGTTCAAATGTTCTTTTGATGAATTTGTTGGGGAGAAAGTGGTCTCCCCATCCTATTCCTCCACCATCTTAGGACCATCCCTCTTTTCTTCACTATTTGCTTGAGCAATCTCCTCCTTTCCTTGATTAAATCTGATGTTCAGCCAGTATAATTACCACCTTGCATATCCCCTTGCACATGTGCTTGTCTTTCTCTTCCACTGTATTATTCCACCAGCTAAACAACAACCTAAGTGAAGTCCATGGCTTCCCTGGTGACTCAGTGGTAAAGGATCCTCCTGTCCAGCAGGAGATGCAGGTTCTATCCCTAGATCAGGAAGATTTCCCTGGCAAAGGAAATGGCAACCCACTCTAGTATTCTTACCTGGGAAATCTCATGGACAGAGGAGACTGGAGGGCTACAGTCCATGGGTGGCAAACAGTCAGACACAACGTAGCAAATAAAAACCAACAAAGTCCAGAGCTCTAATTGAACTCTGCCAGGTTCCTGCAATTGAAAATAATAAGAGAAACATATAAATATGATCATCAGCTTCTAAAAAAAAAAAAAAAAACCTAACATAGATGGAACTCTTACAATACCAGTAATTCTCCAATTCATTCACTGCCTTTGGCTTTGAAATAACTATTTCATACTGTTTTTTCCTTTAAATCCTAAGCACAACACCAGCATTCCCCCAAACTACCCTAAACTAACGACCTTGTTCCCCATTTTACTGAGGAAATCTCCCCATCACATGGCTCTGTGATGCCACATGGATCTATACCTACATATTTTCTATGAAAAATTTATATGAAAATCAGGGAAAATAGATATGTCTCCTTTTTAATTTTGCATACTATAACATGTTCTTTTTCTTATAAGAATTTATTTGGCAATTTTTCCCTCCTCTACATAATTACTTGTTCATGCTCTTGGATTTTATCACCTTAAAAACATGCGATTATTGCTATAAACCCCAACAAAGTTGTCCTGATTTATCATGGTCATGCTAAATACAATGGTAATTTTTTAGTCTCATTTTACTTAATTTATCAGAAGTATTCTGTACAGATGATCAATCTCCTTTTTTAAAACATTCAGTTTCTTCTGTTAACACCACGATGTCCTAGTTTTTCATTCAACATGCTCTCTCATCCTAATAGTCTTCTGAGCTGATTTCTCTTTCTTTTTTCTCTGCATCTGGGGTTGTTCTAGTGTCTAATATTTTATCTCTTCTATTCTACCTTTTTCCTCCAATCTCACCCCTCCAGTGATTACACCTGGTCTCAGTCTCATAGCTAAATAACCTTACCAAGCATCTCAAATTTAAAATGGCTCAAATTAATTACCTGATCTTCCTGCCCCCAGGAAACAGGAAGAAGTAATTTCTCCTTGGCATAAATAAGTAATTGATATCTTTTAACTTCTGAGGCTAAAAATCATGAAGCCACTAGTGACAACCTGGTAACAATCCACATGTCATCAACTAGCCCTTCCCACTGGCTCAAGGGCTTCCCTAGTGGCTCAGTGGTAAAGAATCTGCCTGCTAATGCAAGAGACATGGGTTCAATCCCTGGGTCAGGAAGATTCCATGGAGAAGGAAATGGCAACCCACTATAGTATTTTTGCCTGGGAAATTCCATGGACAGAGAAGTCACAAAAGAGTCAGACATGACTTAGTGACTAAACAGACTAAATAACCACAAGAACTGAGTCAAACCACTCATCCAGAATCCAAATTATTCTACTTATCTTTACTCTCAGTACCTGCTTCCAAGGCAATTTCTTTTACATTGATCTTTACAATAGTCTTCCCAAGTTGTTCCCGATTCCATTTTGGCCTGCTGTTACCCAATAGTAATTAATCTACTACTTTTGTTTTAATTGTTAATTTTTTTTAATTAGAAATAAAACTATAGATACAGAAAATCATTTAATTTAGGAAATTACTATAAATTAAACACACATAATCCACAATCTTTATTAAGACAAAAAATTTTGCAAGCCACACCAAGATAAAAATTAATTACCTCTAACTCAGTGAGATGACTATGTAACAGCAGAGCTATATCATTCTTAAGGATGGGATAGTGATTTAGGGTTACTGATACAATGAATACCAATTTGTTCAAGGAATAACCCATACAAAATTGCAGTTTAAATTAAAATTGATTATCGCTGGCCACAGAAGAAAATAGTCAACCAGCTCAGTCATTTTGTAAGTCAATCCACTTTGGTTGTCAGTTAAGAAACAGAAGAATAGTAGCCAAAGCATAATATCATAACCTTCACACACAAGAGACCAGATGAAGAAGAGAAATATGTAAGATGAAGGAAGGAAAGAACCACAGGTACACAGATTTGGAGTCAACAATTTGGTTTCTCAACAGAACTCTGTAAAAGAAGTGAAAAATTCAGAGAATAAACTAACAACAGCAACAACAATATGTCTGAATCAGAAGAAAGAAACAAATATTTTGAGAAACGAATGCCTACATGGACTGGTGTAGAAGAGTGTCAGAGAGGAGAGGTAAAATTCAGAACTTGTGGAACTTTATGAAAATACAGGTGCCTAGGATTCACTCCATAAATGTTAGTTCCAATGGATTGCAGTAAAGATACAATTCTTTCCTTTTTAAAATTTTGTATGAAATTCAGATGAACAATTAGTACTGTGACTCATTCAGTTGAGAGCACAGATGTTAGGGTCAGAACTAATTTTGAGTCACTGAGTGTTATTCTCAATTTCCTATTTCTACAAAAAGGAGTCGTAATAGGAGTCTCAACGATGTTGTAAAACTTATAGGGAAAGTAAGGGAAAAGTGCACAACAGACTGTGACGCAAATTAGAAGTGCAATATCACTGTCATTATGTTACATTATTTTCTGTGTAGAAAGTCATCTTCTGAAGTATTTCTCAATAGTAATTGTACTTGTCATTTTCTCCCCCCCCAAAAAAAAATAAAAATAAAAAAAATAAAGCTGTAGTCTACTGGTTATTTTCATTTAAATGAATTCATGAGAAATTGTACAATTAAGGTAATTTTTTTACATTTAGTTTGGTTTATTAATTATTTAAAACTTTCATTACTGTTCAACAAAATGCTCTAATGAATATATTTTGAGTGAATGAAAATATAGCTGGATTTAACTCTGGCACTTTGGTTATCTGAAATACTGTTAAGTCATTCTGTATCTAAATTTTATCATTAGAATGTTATCAATTTTATTGCAACCAGCACCGTGCATTCAAATCTTTGAAAAATTTGCTTTTGCTATAATCATTATTAAATATATTATTCATTTATCAATAACTGAATATATTAGCAATATTCATGAATAAATTAATGGTTAATTTCTAATATAACACCTTCTCATTATGCTTTATTTTTTCAGGTTACTTTTACTAATGCCAAATCTTTTAATTATTATAATAACTAATGGAAATTTTAGAATTCACAGTAAAGTAAGTTTTAAAAGTTAATTTAGCTCAGATCACCTCTTTATATATAAGTAAACAGAGAACATTCACTATCTCTCTTTCTCATTAACTTCTCACTAAAGTTAAATGCAGATAGAGAAAAATGATTCATGTAATAAATGGACAGCTAATTGAGTTTTCACAAATTACATATATCCATACAATGAACATTCAAATCAAGAAATACACTTAATAATTTAAAATTATTAAAGTTCCAGAAACCCCTGTTTGTCTCCATTTCAAACACTGGCCTACGAAATGCCCTATTATTTCAACTTCTTGTACTTTATATAAAAGGGACATATAAGGTCTGCTTCTGTTTCTTACTATTAAATTTGTGTGATACATTTATATAGTTGCATGTATTTGTGTATTTTCAATTCTCATTGCTAAAATCTATTCCATTTGTGTGACAGATTCGCATTTGGTTTGTTTTCTATTTGGGGTTTGTATGAACAATACTGCTTTGAATAATTTAGTACATATCTATTTTAATTCTACATATAATTTAATCTTCCAAACACAACAGATTTTGAAAAATCAATACCTATTTAAGTTAATCTATCTTTCTGATGTTCATTACTACTTCAAGTATTCCCATGTTCTTTCCTAGCATCATTTCATTGTTTCTAAATGCTACTTAAATGTTTCTTTTATTGAAATACTACAGAGGACAGATCCACTCAGCTTGGTTTAAGAATGTTTCCATTGTATCTCACTCAAAAATAAATAATTATTAAATGTTTGTGTTCCATGTTTATGTCTAGAGTACATTTTGTTGAGTATATAATTTAAACTCATGAGCATTTTATCAGTTTAATTATATAATTCCATTGATTTCAACTTTCCACCATTTCTGCTACTAAGTCATTGATCATAATTTCATTTCTTTGGAAACATTATGTCTTTTGCTAGGCCAAGTTCTCATTTTCAGTCTCTTTGCCATGACTACAATTTATAAGTATCTGAAAGGAAGAAATTTAGCTACAAATACTCCCTTCATTTCTTAATGATACAGAAATGCTTTCTTTTCTGTTTTTCAGTCCCTCTAGTGTTTCTTTTATAGCTTTCATGCTTTAAAATTAAAATGCAGTCATTTATCCAATTTTCCTAGTTTTTTTTTTTTTTTTGCAAATTGTTTCGTTCTATGAGGATACAGATTTTACATGTACTTATGTAGGGGAAATCTGTCTGTGTATGAGCAAATATGTGTTATCTTATGCCAATGATAAAGTAATGAGCTCCCATTATTTTTCTGCTATTTATCCTCTATTCATGCTCCTTATGGTAATCCTATGACAACTTTCTTCTGAGGAAACACCCATTTCCATTGAGTCTCAGTAGAGTTTGATACAACAATTAGTTTCACTCTAGGAGAAAGACATGTAACTTAGACTTAAACTAAATAATGTATCTGAAAGGTTTAATAGAGTATTTGGGAGAATATTCAAACTTGTAATTGCTGGATTTAAAGTTTGAATGCATAAGATCTCTGAAGTCACAATATAATCTTTTTACCACATGGGACTGGGAAATGAACTCAGCACAATGAGACAGGAAAGTGAGGGAAAGTAACAAAATTCTAATACCATTTGGACCCTAGAGCTAAGTAATGCTTTTCTTAAATTTTTCTTCTTATTAGACTTGATATACTCTGCTTTATTTCAGATAATTTGTCTGATGTTCTATGACTTTCAACAGAAAATGCCCTAATTTATTAATCAATGTAGTTTTTAAGATTTTTTTTTTTTAATTTAAGGACCTAAAGTAAATTATTTATTTCTATTTTTAAAGTTTTCTCCTTTGAAAATAAATACTATCTTTAGATTAGATTTTCTAGATTCACTCTTTTTGCTAATAGTAATTAACTTAGAATTCTATGATGTTATAAAAATTTTTCACCAGAGTTAAGAATAATACACAAGTAAGAAAACATGATTTAGCTCATAACTATTTCTCCTTGATGCAGGCAAGTATAAAATTCAGGGAATATTTCCCTATAAAATTATATAACAATACAACTTCTCACTTTATCATATATTCTTGAGGAAGCAATGTGCTTATCTGAAATTAATATGTATTCATATTTGACTGTCAAAATACCACATGCTATGGATATATTAACATAGTAGCTAGTTTGGCACATCTTTCTGAAGACAAGTAATTTCTTTTAACAAAAATTTTATTTATAACAACTTGTGTGTGCTGTGCTAAGTTGAGGCTCAGACAGTTAAGAATATACCTGCAGTTTTGGAGACCCGTATTTAATCCCTGGGTCGGGAAAATCCCTTGGAGAAGGGAACGTCTACCCACCCCAGTAATCTTGCCTGGAGAATTCCATGGACAAAGGAATCTGGCAGGCTACAGTCCACGGGGTAACAAAGAGTCAGACATTACTGAGTGACAAACTTTCACTT
Organism: Oryx dammah; assembly: GCF_014754425.2. Lineage (NCBI taxonomy): Eukaryota > Metazoa > Chordata > Mammalia > Artiodactyla > Bovidae > Oryx > Oryx dammah. Next base: position 63,706,734 of record NW_024070205.1, on the reverse strand, counting down.
TCACACTTATTATTTGCACATGTAAAAAGTATCAACATTTAGGTTCTTTGTAGTAACTAGAAAATAACTTGAAGATGCTATAAATAACAAAAGGATAAACCCAAAAAAATTTTAAATGGCACAATTATTTGACTATTAAAGGCACTGAAAATGTAAGTATATCATGAATGAAAAGATTGAGGAACGATGTGCATCCTTTTCTAAACTTTGAGTATCCAAAAATCTCAACAATTTTAAGTTGATCAGTCAGACATGACTTATCAAATAAACCACCACCACCACAAATAACATAAATTAAGGTCCCCCAAAAGTCATGTTAAATACGTATAAAGACCAAGAAATTTTAGCATATATGAAAATCATATTAAATTCTGTTGAGTCCACATGTGTGTGTGTATGCGTGATCAGTCATGTCTGACTCTTTGTGACTCCAGGGCTGTAGCCTGGCTGACTCCTCTGTCCATGGGATTTTCCAGGCAAGAATACTGGAGTGCATTGCTATTTCCTTCTCCAGGGGAACTTCCCAACACAGGGATTGAACATATATCTCCTGTGTCTCCTGCATTGGCAAGTGAATTCTTTACCACGTGCCACCTGGGAAGCCCCTGAGTCTATATAGTAAGGTTCAAACGCTTTATTTAATAGAAAATTGCTTCAGAACAAATTTAATCTTGCTTTTTACAAAAACGAAAGTGATGTCTGATGATTGTTTGCAAGTTTGCTCCAGCTCTGCTCTGTATTGGAGTCTCAGATAAATGTTTTTTAATGAGTCAATCTAATCCAAGGCTATTCATCAGATTCATCAGATCTTTTTAAGTGTGTAAACAGGGGTATTTACATATTTTTTTTTAATTCAAAATAAGATTCTAAATTGCAAGATGGGTTGAATACCAGTGATTAAGTTATTGATTGCTGACATTAAATTTCAAAATAGTAACTTGTAGCTTTCAGTTATATGTCTTAAAAAGAAAAAAAAAGGCTGGGGGGAGCTTTACAAAACTAATTCTGACAAAATGCATCTCCACTTTTACTCACATTCATCTCCACCATCAGCTCTATGAGAGGAACTGTTGTCTTGTGATTAAGAAGGCAGACAGTAGAGCCTGATGATGACCTTGATTATATCTCAGGCCTACTGTTTAATAACTGTGGAGTCTGTATCTCAGTTTCTGCCTCTGTAACCCAGACTAATAGATAAGATCTAGTTAATAAGAGACAGCCTATGGTGAATAATGTCAGATTCATGAAAATTTCGTTTCAGGACCAGAAACGGTTTCAGTTACTCAGAGCTTCTTTTGACAAAAGTTTTATTACAGTGAAAGAGGGCTAGAGAAAGCTTCTGACATAGACATCAGAAGTGAGGCACAGAGTGCCCTTCATTAGTCTTAACAAAGGATCTATATATTTTTTCAACTGGTTACTAACAATAGATCAAAAGAATATCTCAAGGTTGTAAGTTCATCTCAGTTCAGGTCAGTGGCTCAGTCATGTCCCACTCTTTGTGAGGTTGTAAATGTCTTACCAAATCCACTCCAACAACATACATTTTAAGATAACAGGATTAGTCAGAAAGTTCTTAAGAAGGAGGAACATGTCATCAAGTAGGATACATTGTTATATAATCACTAGTACAGAGTTAAAGGAAAAACATACCCCTGGGTAAGATGAATTGTTTTGTTGTGTAATCATTAGCTCTGGGCATAATGAAAATAATGTCTTTTGTGACTAAGATGAAGGAATGTAGAAAAAAAAGTTTGTCCCTTTCTCCTTGAAGGCTCCAGACTCCTTATCAATCTACCTAAGAATAAGCTCTCTCACTGGGATGCTGCAATGATTCAGTAAATTAAAAAAGAGGTTAAAGCATCTGCCTGGAATTCAGGAGATCTGGGTTCGATCCCTGGGTTGGGAAGATCCCCTGGAGAAGGAAATGGCAACCCATTCTAGTACTCTTGCCTGGAGAATCCCATGGAGGGAGGAGCCTGGCAGGCTACAGCTCATGGGGTCGCAAAGAGTTGGACACGACTGAGTGACTTCACTTTCAAGAATAGTGCCAGCCAAACAAGAGCACAATGATACTCACCAGTCACAGGTCTTTGCTTTAGATTGATAGGTTTCATCCTCACTTGTCTACATTTTAATTTATTGACACCATGCCATTAAAATGTCTCAAAACATTTATTTGAAAGAACTGGCTGGAGTTAACAACTTCAGCGCTCCATTGTACTATTTCCATTAGAACTTCATAATATAAATTGATATCTAATTAGTACAGAAAATAAGTTTTAACAAGTCTTCTTACACTCTACTTATCCCAGACATTAGTTCTCTTTCCTCAAAATCACTACACAGGGAAGTAATTTAGAAATACATAACATTATAACTTGTAGACATTATTATTCCTCTCAATAACTGGTATTGACTCTGCATCTAGTAGGAGCTCAAAAGGAAACAAAGACACTCAAGAGCTACAGTTTGAGGTGGGGAGAGAAGGAAAACATGGGACAAATAAAATATGTGTGAAGTGAAATGAAGTGAAAGTCACTCAGTCGTGTCCAACTCTTTGAGACTCCATGGAATTCTCCTCAGTATTCTGGCCTGCTGGAGTGAGTAGCCATTCCCTTTCCAGGGGGTTTTCCCAATGCAAGGATTGAACCCAGGTCTCTCGCATTGCAGCTGGATTCTTTACCAGCTGAGCCACCAGGGAAGTCCCTAAAACTAGATCAAATGTTGAAATAAATAACATAAAAATCAAAACCGATCTCCAGCAAACCAAGGAGAATTAATCTAAGAAATTGCTGGAAATTGTACTGTGCTAATGTGTGTAACAGGGCTTCCCAGGTGGCTTGGTGATAAAGAAACCCTCTGCCAGTGCAGATGTGGGTTCAGTCCCTGGCTTTGAAATATCCCCTGGAGAAGGAAATGACAGCCCACCCCAGCATTCTTGCCTGGGGAATCTCATGGACAGAGGAGCCTGGTGAGCTACCGTCCATGGGGTCTCAAAAGAGTCAGACATGACTTAGTGACTAAACAACAAAATTGTGTGTGAAAGGATAGCATCAACTTGTGAGTAGACTCATGGTAGCTCTATCCTTATCTTCAGGGACTCCCAGAGCTCTGGTGTTAACCCTTGGACAGAAGAAGGATGAGGAGTACTCTCTAGTGACTTATAATACAGTTTAGATTCAAATCATTCCCTACAGTACTTTGAACAAGCTCATCTCCATTACTTATTGAAAATGTATGGATCAATGTCTTGTGCTGGTTTGCAATTACACAGCCTATTTTTGACTCTGTGCCCAGTGAGTTATAAAAGGCTACTAGGTAAACTCAGACTTTGATTCCCTGAGTAAAATCTTACATAGCTTAGTGGCTTGTCCAAAGATACAGTGCATATGGTTCTACTAATGGAATTCCTTGTAAAGTACACCTAGAATTCTCTGACCTGTATTTGTGCTTCTTTACCTCTTCTGTACAGGATTCTTAACCTAAGTATACCCTTTGAAAACTCAAGAGTTTTTTCAATATTCCAACTTATGTTTTTGCTGCATTTATTTGTATCATAAAATTGAAATAGACTTTGTTTCTATAATCTAAATGTTGGCCTTTTTGAGAAAAAGAAAGATGAGTAAACAGGGAATGAAGAATCTCAGAGAGCAGGCAATAAACCAGGCCATTGTGGTTTCAAGGCTTTCAAAAGTTGTGACTACTGATTGAAGAAAAAGTATATCATAGGAATTTGATGTTGTTTAAGAGCCAAGAAAATTGCTGAATGAATTACTAAAGAAGGAAAAGCTAGTCAAGTATTTGATAGCTTGGCTGCTTGGGTGGCTTAAGGAAAAAAAAAATAAAGTACCTTAGGAGCCTAAGACTTTGAGGTCCATCAACTGATATCAACAATCCTACCAGTAAGGATTATAGAGGTGGCAGGGAGACATTATCAACACACAACCAAAATAAGGATGTGTGTATGTTAGTCACTCAGTTGTGTCCAACTCTTTGTGATGCCATGGACTGTAACTCACCAGGCTCCTCTGTCCATGGGATTCTCCAGGCAAGGATATTGGAGTGGAGTGCCATTCCCTTCTCCAGGGGAATCTTCCTGACCCAAAGATTGAACCCAGGTCTGCAGTGCGGGCAGATTCTTTATTGTCTGAGCCACCAGGGAAGACCATAAAATAAATATATATTCAATCAAAGCACTTAAAGTTAAGCTAATTTGTGAATGATACAAAGTACTTCCTGATGAAACACTAATGATATAGATTTTTGTGTTGGAAAGAGTGTTTTTATTCTCTTTCATTCAATACTGTTAAATGGAAAGGGATGTTTGACCCACTCAGGATCTTTAATCAACTGCAGAAATTTGAATAAAAGGACAGATTGCCAATCTGTTTGAGCTAGGTAAATGTGAGGAAACATAACAGATACTTTGGCAAGGCTTTTTATCACAGTAAATCCATGGATACAAAATTGAGTATTTCTTTCAGGATGTGTGTGTGTGTGTGTGTGTGTGTGTGTGTGTGTGTAATTGTTGCAGCATAAACTACATCAGGAATTAGAGACAAAAGGAGAGTGAGAGAGCAAGGGATCTATGTAACTGTAAACCATTTAAAAATTAAGACAACTTATGATGTCTTATGTTTTAAATATTTCAAGCATACCATATAGCTTCAGAAACAGTATGAATGGCACAGAGAGAGGTTTTTCTGAGCTGAGTTTATAAAAGTAAATTTAACACATGTCACACAACAAAATAACTTCTTACATTATGCTAACAAATTTGGAATTTCTCAAAAATGCAGGATGAAGATATTGAAGAACTTTTGGTAATGTAGTGATGAAATTAGATTTATACTTTAGAAAGTCATAAATGTTAAATTGAAAATTATAAAGCAGAGAAAGGTTAAAAAAAGCCTGATCAATTATAAATTTATTATAATATTCCAGACCACAGCAGTAAAAAGAAATGATAAAATTAAAGTAGTAGCCATCTGCATGAAAAATTTAGATAGTTTACACAGACCTTGATGCACAAACAGTGGGAGTTGGTATTGAGTTGAAAGGAAAGGAAAGTAATTGAAGATAATTTAAGGGGCTCAGTCTGGATAGTAAAGACTATACAAATCAGAGAGTAGATTTGAGAGTATTAACAACCGTTTATAAATAAGGATTTAAGTTTAAATTATTTGTGTGATGCAACATTTAATAAGGTACAATAATAATATAGCTATATTTAACTCCCAAATCTGTTTCTCAATGTGTCAAAAAGGGACAAAGCTCTAAAAAGAAGAATTAACTAAATTTGAGACCAATCTTTCTTTCAAAATATCTCTGCTCATCTTATTCAGAATTTGTGAATTCAGAATATTTTTATTTTTTCAAAATTATAGCTACTATGTATTCATAAAAATCTTCATGTAATATGCAAATATTTCTACAAAAATTAAGTAGCTGTCATTTACTCACATGTTAATTTGACTTAGCTTAATCACATAGCTTTATTCAAATCATTTATGTGATGAGAGTTTTTACAAAAATTTTAACTGAAATTACCTAAAATGATAAAAAAAGTAATTTATAAAGTAAATTTGAATAAACAAAGGATTTGATAGCAGAATAACAACTTTTATCTATCTCATTTCCCTACAATCCAGCCACAGTGATTTTCTGGTTATTTTTGCTCCTACCATCCCAGCTTGTTTTCACCTTAACATCTGTACATTGAAAGTCCTTCTATCTGAAGTGTAACCACCAGATTTTCACATGAACTTGATCTAGTTTGGATTTTATATATATATAAATGTTCATTATTTAGTTCTTAGCTCAATTATCAGCTTCTGATTAATCAAATGAAACCTCCATATCCACTCCTCTCATCTTATATTGCTGTAACAGCAGCACCTAGAAGAATGCCAGGCCAAAAATAATATCTCAGCAATGCTATTGAATAATTGGAAAAAAGAGGAGATTATATCTTCTTTTGTTTAAAAAATGGTTTATTAGCAATGGGAACTAAATATAATTTGGGGGGGATTGTATTATCTGCCATTTTTATGTTTTAAAGTGTACACTGCAGACTACAGAAATATAGGGAAGACAGGCTTTGGAAACAAATATATTTAGGACCAAATATTGGCTGCAAAACATGAATCAACTTAGAAAATTTTCTGTAATTCTATTTGCCTACTTGTGAAAAGAAATATTTGATAGAAATTTTATGATGATTAAATGAAATATATTACAGGGTAAATATAAAGACCAAAATACACTTCACTCTAACATTGACCGTTTCCTTCTCTGACCCAGAATGGACAACAGTGTATAATTTTAAATAAATTTGCAGGAAAATTAACCCATAATTTACATCTGTTGAGCTTAAAATAAAATTTTGTAAAACATACTTTGAAATGGTGCTTTTCTTAAATGTAACATGCTATGCATTTTTTAAAATAATATTTACTAAACCAAAATGAACTATTCCTTTACAACTCTTCCTCTCCAAAGCTTTATAAATCAATTTATTTTTCTTCCCAGATAAAACATTGCTAACATGTAAAAAGAAGACCATACTTATATAGGTAAGTAAGTGTAAAGAGAAAATCATTTATTAAGTTTAGCAAGTGTATTGAAATTTCTCAGGTAATTCAATGTTGTCTACACTTGATTTGGATGTGGAAGGTGAGATAGTAAGCACCTGCTCAAACAAGTGTAATTACTTGTGGGAGATGGACCCTCAACTGAAAACTAACTCATGAGTTCTATGATCAGTTTCTAACACTTTTCAGGCATAATATTCAATTTTTTTGGAATCATCTATAAATTAAAAATGGTGTTGTTTGGTTATTCACACACAATGAAAATTTGTGAAATTCTTTACATAATTATAATTGAAGTAGCTTGAAATTCACCATGATTGAGAGAAACTCTTTTAGAAAGTATTAAATTAATTGGAAATCTGCTTTTGGCAGTTTACAATTCTAGGATTAAATCAATTAAAAATAGTATATTTTCAAAATGTTGCATATTTAATAATCTCCAGGTCTGAACTAAACAATTCCATTTAGGTCAGTAATACTTGTAAATACAGTTTTCAGGCCGTCTAAGAAGAAAAGAGATGATGTATCAAATTATAAATGCACAGATAAGAATCACTGTCATAGTGAGCCTATTCCAGGTGAATCATATTGAATCAGATGTGTAAAAAACATTTTGCATTTTTTAGCAGTAATAGCAATACTGTTTCACTTCTAATTTTCACTATATACTTGGTATAGTACAGGTATTATCATCATTTCCAAATTGTACAAATTGTACACCTTTTGTTTGCTCACCCTAACCATATCAGATATCAGTTATCCTACCTACAGATTTAATTAAATTTAATTTCTAAGATAAATTAAATTATCAAAGAGTTTTAACAAATAGCACATAGGTAGAAAAATTAGATGAGGGTTATGTCAAAGATACACTTTCCTTACCAAAAAAAAAAAATGAAGTCAACATGCACAGATGCCTTTACACTATAAATAAGAAATAATAAAAGTGAGACGCTTTTCAAATAAAGCATTTGTTTTTACATAATACTTGAGTCACAATTTTAAACCTTCTTTGGACATCACAAGGTCATCATCTTAAGAATTCCTTTTGTGAACATTCCAGGTTCAAATCCACAAGTGCACAAAAAGACAAAAGTGACTTACTAAAATTCCCACATTTAATTGATAATTATATATTTTGGACTTATAACTACTGTAATGTACACAACAAATGCAAATTAGAGAATTCTCCAATTGACTGTGGAATATCTAATATCATAGACATAGTGATTTCTTCAAAGAAATATATAATTCCAGGGGCTAAAAGGCAAATATATATATATATATATATATATGTATTAAAAGGCACTGTGTTCTAAGTGCATTTCCAACATTTGAAGTTTTTTTTCCTTTACTTTCCTAACAATTCTTCTGAAGGAGTTCGTGTACTTCTAGTTAACACACACGATAATAAAAAAAAATCTGCCTCCCACAGAACCCCACTATAATTATAAAGAAATATGTAATGAATACATGCAGACAATGGAAAGGAAAGAATGAGCATCAGCAGCAGAATTTGAAAGACAGACAGAAAATGGACAAGACGTTGTTGACGAAAAGGGTCTTTACTCCTCTCCTGGCTTAGGCTGAAGCAGATGAATTTATTCCACAAAGTCCCCAAACAACTCAGCCTCGAGGGCACCAATTATCTCTGAAAGCAGAAACTGAATATAATCTACAGATCAAAACAATATTTGAAAACATATTTAAATGGGTTTAGATGTTCAGAGTTGCTTCACACCCCTCTCCCTCAGCAAAAATGAGAGCAAGTGTCTATTTGGCCAAAGCATTAGCTTTGATTTATCATCTGGAGGGGTTGTACCAACCAGGGAGCCTGAGAGCCTGATACCAGCACAATGAAGGGGTCATATTGACAAAGGGATGTTAGTTGAATGAGATGCTCTATCCTGAAGTGAGGGCAGCCCCCTTCATCTCTAATTAGCTCTGACAAAAATGACAACTAAAATTCATCCTTCCAAAGTGGGGCCTGGAGAATTCCTCCAGGGGAAGAGTGAGTACCCAAAATAGACAGACCTTCTTAGGTAGCATTGCCCAAGTACACAGACTAGACACATCAGTGTGGACAGAAGCTCATTAGTTGGTTATGTTTTAAAGAGAACTGCAGGCCTCCCAGGTGGCATTAGTGGTAAAAAAAAAAAAAAAAACCTGCTTGCCAATATAGGAGACCCAAAAGATGCAGGTTCAATCCCTGGGTTGAGAAGATCCCTGGGAGGCAGGCATGGCAACCCACTCCAGTATTCTAGCCTGGGAAATTCCATGGCCAGAGGAGCCTGGCAGGCTACAGTCCAGAGGGTCTCAAAGAGTGAGACACGTCTGAAGAGACTTAGCATGCATACAAACAGAACCAGGGAATAGTCATTCAACTTTTTATTCCCCACAACTACATGTGATTGAATTGCTAAGACTTATCAAAACTTTGAGAATAGTTACTCACCAGAAAACAGAAAACAGAAGACACAGGACAGGACAGAAAATGTATTACATATTCAGGTATCTGTGAGTAATAGCCTCAGAGAGGACATTTTACACCTGGGAAAGAAAGAATCTTTAATAGGAAACTACAAATAAAGACACTTTGGAAATATAGACACAGGTACAATAAAGATTTCATAAATGAAAGCTCCAATGGTAGAAATAAAGTTAAGGATTATTCTCAGATGGAAATGGCAACCCACTCCTGTACCCTTGCCTGGAAAATCCCATGGAAACAGTCCACAGGGTCGCAAAGAGTCAGACACGACTGAGTGGCTTCACTTCACTTTCAGATTCTCTTATACGCTAAACAACTGAGCAAAGGAGAATTTAGTTATGGAATAAGGAAATGATTTCAGAAAATTCAAATTTCTGAATTTTTGTACCAGTGATAAGAGATAAAATGGAGAAGCAAAATATCAAATATTTCATCCAGAATAGTTCATAGAACTGATAAACTTGAAACACCAAATTGAGAGCCCTACACAATGCCTAGAGCAATGGATGAAAAGAAATTTCCACCAAAGCACATTACTGTCAAAATTCAAAACTCTGCGAAAGAGACACATTACCATAGCATCTGGAAAGGAAGAAAAAAAAGGCTCATAAGCAAATGTTCAGGAACCCAAGAGGTATTTGACTTCTTAAAAGAAACAATTAAACCTGTGTCAGTGAAATAATGCTGGTTTCAGGTGGCCTCAGCCAGCAACAGCTTGGAATGGGGCTTGGGTTTTGTCACCAGAAAATTGGGCTGGGTCATGGTGAGGAAAGCATCAGATCCTAGCAACTAGAACAGTGGTCAGTGACAAAGGCCCTGACCCTTCAGCTTTGCAGAAAAGTATTTCCACAAAGACAGAAAGTAGTGAAGCAAGTAAAGTATTTATTAAGAGGAAAGAGACTACAATACGTGTGAACAGACACAAGGCCATATTCTTGAGAGAGTCCCAGAGCTGAGGGTTAATGGCAGTTTAAATCACTTGTATGGAGACATTTCTTCTGGTTTTCCTTTAGCCAATCATTTTGATTTGCCTAGTTCACAGCCATATTTAATATACCTCAGGATCCTTTCCTGTGTACACACGCATCTCTTAGTCAAGACAGATTTTACTGAAAAAGCATATGGGTAGAGCATCTCTTGACATTGTGCCCCATTTGATCTGCAAGGAGCGTTTCTGCCCATGGGTGGTTGGGAGGTCTGATTTTGGGAATGAGAAATAGGTGGCCTGGGCAGGGCTCAGCCTTCTCCCTTATTGTCCTGCTCTTCTGCTCTTGTAGTTTCAGTTCACAGGGAATGAATCTCCAATCGCTTTACCTTTGGAGGGGGCCCATCTACTCCTGACTCAATGCATCAATGTTCAAAGAAAAGAAAAATATATAATTTTAAACCCTATATGAAGCCCTGGTGGCTCAGATGGTAAAGTGTCTGCCTACAATGAAGCAGACCCAGGTTCAATCCCTGGGTCAGGAAGATCCCCTGGATAAGGAAATGGCAACCCACTCCAGTACTCTTGCCTGGAAAATTCCACGGACGGAGGAGCCTGGTAGGCTACAGTCCAAGGGGTTGCAAAGAGTCAGACACAACTGAGTGACTTCACTTTCACTTTCAAACCCTATGCTCAAATTAAAAATCAAGTATGAATATAAATGACATTGAAAATACCCATGATATTGTTTAATTCCTATAATCCATTCTTAGGGTATTGGAGTATTTTCTCTATTTAAAGAAATTTAATATGAAAAGATGAAGAAATATATTTCAAATAAAAGGGTATCCTTCACAGGACAGCTGATGTTTAACTTTGCACCAGGTGTAATTTATGGGCTGGGATATGGCACATGGGAGCTGTTGCCCTGGGTTTCTTTGGCAAGCCAGTTATGAGGAACATATGTAAAGGGGTGGAATATTCACTGGGGAAGGAAGAATTTGAGCATTGTCTTCCCTGGTTTTCATCCTAGCTCCATTTTCCCCAGGGGAGAAGGGATTTCTGTCCCTATTAAGTTTAGATCATTAGTGTCATGGCATCTGTGCATGATGGATATTTCTTATCTCTAAAGTTAAATTTATTGTAATGATAGCACAATGAACAAAAGGTTTTTTGGATTCAGGAGATTGCTGCCTTTCCCCACCTTTCTTTGTCTGCTTATAGAATATTTATCTTGAGAAGGCAGTGGTGACCCACTGCAGTACTTTTGCCTGGAGAATCCCAGGGACAGGAGCCTGGTGGGCTGTCGTCTATGGGGTCACACAGAGTTGGACACGGCTGAAGCGACTTAGCAGCAGCAGCAGCAGGAGGATACTTACCAACCAAAAAGTGTGATTTCCTGTCAGTCTGAAGGTCCTGCTTTCCTTTGTCTGCCTATGGACACTCACTGTTTACAAGATGCCTGATATTCTGCCATCTGGCCCCTGGCCTCATTCTCCTCTCATATCTACCTACCTGTCTGCTGTAGCAAAAGGAGAAATAAAAATTTAAAAAGAAAGGCTTAATTCTTCTTCTTTAAAATAAAGTAAGAGATTTCCCTGCACTTTCTGTCTCAATTACTTTAAGTAAACTCATTTCTTGTTGTCCAGTTGCTAAGTTGTCCCTGACTGCAGCATGCCAGGTTTCCTTGTCCTTCATTATCTCCTAGAGTTTGCTCAAACTCATAACCTTTAAGTCAGTGATGCTATCCAACCATTGTTTCCTCTGTCTCCCCCTTTTCCTCCTGCCCTCAATCTTTCCCAGCATCAAGGTCTTTTCCAATGAGTCGACTCTTTGCATCAGATGACCAAATTATTGGAGCTTTAACTTCAGCATCAGTCCTTCTAATGAATATTCAGAGTTGATTTCCATTAGGATGGACTGGTTTGATCTCCTTGCAGTCCAAGGGACTCTCAAGAGTTTTCTCCATCACCTAAGTTCAAAAGCATCAATTCTTTGGTACTCAGCCTTCTTTATGGTCCAACTCTTACATCTGTACCTGGCTACTGGAAAAAAAACATAGCTTTGACTATATGGATTTTTGTCGACAAAGTGATGTCTCTACTTTTTAATATGCTGTCTACGTTTATCATAGCTTTCCTTCCAAGGAGCAAAAATCTTTTAATTTCAGCCAGTCACAGTCTACAGTGATTCTGGGGTGATGTAGGGTGATTTCTTCACCCCACTTAATCAGCTTGCCAATAAAAAACCTCAGGGCAGCTACTCACCTGAGATTGCATGCTCTCCCCTTGAGAGTGCTCTATCACTTACATAAATCTTCATGTCACTAACCTGACCTCCCTGTCTCATGTATGAATCCTTTTTGCAATGAAACAAAACCGTATCCACTGGGAACAAAGCTATTAAGAAAATTATGTCCTGAGTTTTTTTACCTAAATTACAATATGGAAAATTAAGCAAAAATGGAATATTTCAGAATATTTAACATTCAAAATTTTTTGAAACATTTGATGAGTAGATCTATATAGCAAAATAAATGTATTTTCATTTATGCTCTCCTAAAATGAGGCTATAATATTTGGAGACTACACATGGCAATATATTGTCTTTATCAACATTTTCATTAGAAACTACCTGAAAGTTTTCAATAGGAAAGTTATCTAAAGATAAATATTTCTAGGTCAATGCCAAGCTTAACTTAGAGGAGTGGAACATATAATTGATGAGAAGAAATACTGATGCAAAAATGCATTTTTAAAGTGCACTTTATGCAACACTGGTCCTGAGATAAAACTTCTAATAACGTTTTGATGTAGACCTCTATTAGAGATGGGAAAATGTTATTTTAAAAATACCAGAGTTGGTACACAAAATATATATATATATATATATTTTGTTTGTTTGTTTTAATTTTATTTTTACTTTATTTTACTTTATAATACTGTATTGGTTTTGCCATACATTGACATGAATCCGCCACGGCTGTATACGAGCTCCCAGTCCTGAATCCCCCTCCCAGCTCCCACCCCATATCATCTCTCTGGATCATCACCCTGCACCAGCCCCAAATCATCCTGTATCTTGTATTGAACATAGACTGGTGCTTCGTTTCTTACATGATAGTATACATGTTTCAATGCCATTCTCCCAAATAATCCCACTCTCTCCCTATCCCTCACAGTCCAAAAGTCCATTCTATACATCTGTATCTCTTTTGCTGTCTCACATACAGAGTCATCATTAACATCTTTCTAAATTCCATATATATGTGTCAGTATACTGTAATGTTGTTTTTCTTTCTGGCTTACTTCACTCTGTATAATCAGCTCCAGTTTCATCCATCTCATTAGAACTGATTCAAATGTATTCCTTTTCGTGGCTGAGTAATACTCTGTTGTGTATATGTACCACTGCTTTCTTATCCATTCATCTGCTGATGGACATCGAGGTTGTTTCCATGTCCTGGCTATTATAAACAGTGCTGCAATGAACAGTGGGGTACATGTGTCTCTTTCAATTCTGGTTTCCTCTGTGTTTATGCCCAGCAGTGGGATTGCTGGGTCATAAGGCAGTTCTATTTCCAGTTTTTAAAGGAATCTCCACACTGTTCTCCATAGTGGCTGTACTAGTTTTCATTCCCACCAACAGTGTAAGAGAGTTTCCTTTTCTCCACATCCTCTCCAGCACTTATTGCTTGTAGACTTTTGGATTGCAGCCATTCTGACTGGTGTGAAATGGTACCTCATTGTGGTCTTGATTTGCATATCTCTGATAATGAGTGATGTTGAGCATCTTTTCATGGATATAAAATCAACACTCAGAAATCCCTTGCATTCCTATACGCTAATAATGAGAAAGTAGAAAAAGAAATTAAGGAAACAATTCCATTCACCATTGCAATGAAAAGAATAAAATACTTAGGAATATACCTACCTAAAGAAACTAAAGACCTATATATCAAAAACTATAAAACATTGATGAAAGAAATCAAAGAGGACACCAATAGATGGAGAAATATACCATGTTCATGGATTGGAAGAATCAATATAGTGAAAATGAGTATACTACCCAAAACAATCCACAGATTCAATGCAATCCCTATCAAGCTAACAGCGGTATTTTTCACAGAACTAGAACAAGTAATTTCAAGATTTGTATGGAAATACAAAAAACCTTGAATAGCCAAAGCAATCTTGAGAAAGAAGAATGGAACTGGAGGAATCAACCTGCCTGATTTCGGGCCCTACTACAAAGCCACAGTCATCAAGACAGTATGGTACTGGCACAAAGACAGAAATATAGATCAATGGAACAAAATAGAAAGCCCAGAGATAAATCCACACACCTATGGACACCTTATCTTCGACAAAGGAGGCAAGAATATACAATGGAGTAAAGAGAATCTCTTTAACAAGTGGTGCTGGGAAAACTGGTCAACCACTTGTAAAAGAATGAAACTAGATCACTTTTTAACACCACACACAAAAATAAACTCAAAATGGATTAACGATCTACACGTAAGACCAGAAACTATAAAACTCTTAGAGGAGAACATAGGCAAAGCACTCTCCGACATAAATCACAGCAGGATCCTCTATGATCCACCTCCCAGAATACTGGAAATAAAAGCAAAAATAAACAAATAGGATCTAATTAAAGTTAAAAGTTTCTGCACAACAAATGAAACTATAAGCAAGGTGAAAAGACCGCCTTCTGAATGGGAGAAAACAATAGCAAATGAAGGAACTGACAAAAAACTAATCTCAAAAATATACAAGCAACTTATGCAGCTCAACTCCAGAAAAATAAATAACCCAATCAAAAAATGGGCCAAAGAACTAAATAGGCATTTCTCCAATGAAGACATACGGATGGCTAACAAACATATGAAAAGATATTTTTAAATGTTAGGTAAGTCAGTGTTTCCGAATGAAGTTTCAAATACTTTGTACATAAAATATTTTAAAACTGTGTCAAATTATTTTAAAAATTAGTATGTGGAATCTGAAAAATACAACAAACTAGTAAATATAATAAAAATGAAGCAGGCTCACAGATACAGAGAACAAATCATTGGTTACTAGTAGGGTGAAGCAATGGAGGGGTTGGTAAGGTGGGAGGTACAAACACTGGGTGTAAGACAGGCCTAAAGATATACTGTAGAATACAGAGAATGGAGCCAACATTTTGCAATAACTGCAAATGAAAGTAACCTTTTAACATTGCATAAAATTTAAAAACATAAACTTCAAATAAAAATAACAAAAATTTAAAGAGTGGCAAAAATAATACAGTAAATAATTTGGACTTTTCTAAACACAAAAGTCTTTCTAGGTGAATCAGTAGTCTGAGATTGTTGGATGCTCTAAGAATAGCAAATAAAGAAAAATATGCTCATATATATATATATATATATAAGGTGAAGGTTTACTTCTGTTTACAAAAATGTGATGAGGAGAAGACTATCTTCTTCTATTTTGTAGCAATGGCAGCTATAGTAAGTGATATTCAAGTTCATGTAGCAGAGAACAGCAAGAATGGATGATTGCCATATTGGCTTTTGGCAATACACACCTAGGAATGAGGTATTTTATCTCAGTCCATCGTTGTATTGTTTGGACCCAGACACAGAGTTCAAAGTTGCATGGGAAACTGTAAAAATAGACTCCTTTGTGGTCAAGAGGAAGATAATACATTTTTCTTCACTAGAATCATCTTTCTCTTTACCAGTATAATAAAATTATGATTCTACATTCAATAACTAAAAAGAGAACATGTTCTAGTTATCAGTGGAGAAGAGATAACTAAAATTATTAGCCTAAGTTATAAATATAATAATAACAAATGTAGAACATTTCACATCCTTAAATATTTTGGGCCAATATTTGACACATAAAATTTGAGAATATATAAGGTTGAGTTGAAAAGAATGCAACTTTTAATATTGGAAAGGAGAGAAAAGTCAAGGACAATACTCCTGGATAGAGTACAATGAGTTAGTATAACTAAAATCAAGGATTCTAATTCTTTATACCAACACCTTTTGTTATGATAAAAGTCACTGAATAAATATTACCAGCAAAATGGAAACAAGGCATTTTGGTTTTCTGTTCACATGGAAGGCATCGAGACCAATTACCCCCATTGATCCAGGAATTACTTCCAGTCTACTCCCACAAAGTACAGGAGTGTGAACTTACGATGACAGCATGTGCCCAACAGACATGTGAGGTCTGATACTCTTTGTTCAGTTGTGTTAACCTCAACAAAGACTCTAATGAAAAACAAGTTTATTCTTACTCTGCCATTAATATCACTCTCTGTGTTCTTTCTAAATCTCAGGGTTGTCATCGGCAATTGTTTTGCAGAGTTTTTACAAACGAGGATGTGCCACTAAGGAAATTAAAAAGAGACCTAAATAAGTACAAAACAATATATCCCTGGAAAGAAATACAGTATTTGAAAGAAAAAAAATATACCCAATTAATTTATGAACACAATTTCAATTGATATATACTGTTTTTAATTGCTAAAAATTCTTAGACCTTTAGAAGAATAGAGGAATAAGAATATCCCAGAAGAAATTTTAACTCTTAAATTTTTCCTAAAAAAATATTAAATGTCATTAGTAATCATGGTGCTAAATACAGTATGTATCTGACATAGAAACTGATAGACAAATAGAATATTTCAAAATTTAATGAGATAAACTCTGTTAGGAAATACAATATATTATGTAGAAAGGTGGTATTTCAAACTAAGGGATAGATGAATCATTCAATAATTGTTATGTGACAAGTAGCTAATTGAAAAAATGATAAACTCATTATTACTTAAGTGGATGGATGAATCATTCAATAAATGATATTGAAACAAGTGATTAATTGTTTGGAAAAATATAATGATAACCTCATTTAAATTAATCTCATTATTAGCTTTGCTAACTGCTATAATAAACATACAATAAAAGTATAATGACCTATGTAATAGCTCATACAATATTTCCTCATCAGAGAGCAGCTTTCTTCCTGGTTCTATCCTAATCTCTGCTACACACAAGGACTTTGAAGAGCTTTATACCAGCAAATAAATAGAGAAGAGTCAAAGTAAAACCCCCAAAACTGTGACTTGCAAGAATGATGCAGTATTTTGACTCATATTCCATTGATGAGGGGTAGTCACATAATTCAACCTAGATGGAAAACCTAGGTGTAATACAAAATTCCTGGTGGAAAATAAAGGGTGAGAAATATGGATCATAAATGGATAGTTGGCTTTATCAATCTCATCTATTATGCCCCAAAATAAATAATATAAATTGAACATTTAAATATGAAATTTAAAATAGAGTTATATTTATATATAATGAATCTTTATTAAGATTTACAAAAGAACTTCAAAAGGTAAACCCTAAAGGAAAAACTTATCAATTTGAATAGATAAATATTTTTAAAGATATGCATATGAAACAAAACTCCATGAATGGCATTGAAAGCAAACTAAAAAGGAATATAATATTTTCCAAATGTGGAAAAAGAATATGCAGAAAAATTCATATAAATCAATAGGAGATGACAATGCAAATACTATTAATAGACAATATGAAAAAGGAGGGATTTAAATGATAAATATGTATACAAGGTAGAATATTGTTTTTCTGTCAATGTGCAGTTAAAATGATAAAACCTGGAGTTTCATTTTTAGACATGATGAAGTAATAAAAAGTGAACTTAACTGCCAATAGTATAAAGCTAAAAAGAACAAAAAAAGATGTGAATCAACTGCTTTCAGACACTTTAGGGCAAGTCAGCAAAGGATAGGATCCTTGGGAGAAAAGAAGTGATCAGGTGAGCATTGTAATTGTCCCCATCTTCAGTCTGGAGGTGATTCCAGACAGAGTTAGAAGAACCACAGAGAACGTGTCCTCACTAATGAAGTCAGGATGAGACCCAGAGAGCTCCAGACATCTGATGAGGCTTTTCCATTTAGTGTTTCCTGGTTACTAGGCTTGTATGCAGAGAATGAAACTCCACAAATTCATACACACACACACACACACACACACACACAACCAAACTGGATGGGGGAAGGAATAAGCTCAATAGTTATATAATTATAAACTCAGTAATTTCCAGAGTTCAATAATGAGAGAAGACATTTTGGAGCTAAAATAAGTCAGAGTACTGAATGATCAGCAGGTATATTTAGGAGAAACATTAGAGATAAATTTTCCAAATAGGAAAATGAGTACTTCAAGGCTGTATATTGTCACCCTGCTTATTTAACTTTTATGAAGTGTACATCATGAGAAATGCTGGGCTGGAATCAAGATTGCTGGGAGAGATATCAATAACCTCAGATATGCAGATGATACCACCCTTATGGCAGAAAGTGAAGAAGAACTAAAGAGCCTCTTGATGAAAGTGAAAGAAGAGAGTGAAAAAGTTGGCTTCAAGCTCAACATTCAGAAAACTAAGATCATGGCATCCGGTCCCATCACTTCATGGCAAATAGATGGGAAAACAGTGCAAACAGTGGCTGATTTTATTTTTCTGGGCTCGAAAATCACTGCAGATGGTGATTGCAGCCATGAAATTAAAAGATGCTTACTCCTTGGAAGGAAAGTTATGACCAACCTAGATAGCATATTAAAAAGTAGAGACATTCCTTTGCCATCAAAGGTCCATCTAGTCAAGCCTATGGTTTTTCCAGTTGTCAAGTATGGATGTGAGAGTAGGACTGTGAAGAAAGCTGAGTGCCGAAGAATCGATGCTTTTGAACTGTGGTGCTGGAGAAGACTCTTGAGAGTCCCTTGGACTGCAGGGAGATCCAACAGTCCATCCTAAAGGAGATCAGTCCTAGGTATTCATCGGAAGGAGTGATGTTGAAGCTGAAACTCCAATACTTTGGCCATCTGATGTGAAGCGCTGACTCATTTGAAAAGACCCTAATGCTGGGAAAGATTGAAGGCAGGAGGAGAAGGGGATGACAGAGGATGAGATGGTTGGATGGCATCATCGACTCAATGGACATGAGTTTGGGTGGACTCTGGGAGTTGGTAATGGACAGGGAAGTCTGGCGTGCTGTGGTTCATGGGGCCACAAAGAGTTGGACAAGACTGAGTGGCTGTACTGAACTGAACTAAACTGAACTGAACTAAACTGAACTGAACTTACATGCAGGGAAAGTTACTCTAGAACCTAATTAGCAAAGCTTAAGAAGAAGCCTCACAAAGATTAATGAGGAAGTAATGCAAATTCTTGTCAGAACAAAGCTATGCACCTTCTTAAGAAAGGAAAAAATAATTCCAAAAATATAACAATGAAATACCACAATGTTGAACATTTTATAAACATTAAATTATGCTAAATGAAATAAGTCCAGACATACAAAGTGATCTTCTATGTGATCCCACTTATATAAAGACTCTAAAATAGTAAACTCAGGGACTTCTCTTGTGGTCCAGTGGTTAAGACTCTGTACTTCCAATGCAAGAGGCATTGGTTTGATCCCTGATTGGGAAGCTAGGTGGCAGGAGACATAAGAGATGCTGGTTCAATACTTGGGTTGGGAGGATACCATGGCAAAGGGCATGGCAATCCACTCCAGTATTCTTCCCTGGAGAAGCCAATGGACAAAAGAGCTTGGCAAGCTCCAGTTCATAGGGTTGCAAAGAATCAAACACAACTGAAGTGACTTAGCACACAGGGAACTAAGATCCCACATGACATGTCACACACAACACAAAACAGATGAAATAGTAAACTCAAAGAAACAGAATTGAATGGTGGTTCCCAGGAGCTGGGGATATGGGAGGTATTAGTCATAAGTACAAAGTTTCAGTTATGCAGGATGAATAAGTCCTATAGATTTATTGTACAGCATAATGTCTATCATTAATAATACTGCATTGTACACTGTACTTATAAAATTTTTAAATAAATCCTAAATTTAGAACATTTATAATAATTGAAATTATGAGGATTACTACTTGAGCACCTCTCAATTGAAACTTGTGATTTTTAGGAATATCAGATATGAATTATAAAGTCCAATCAAATCTGCATTCATTTTTTATATGAAAATCAGATAATATAAATAATGGAATTGGAAGGATTTGCAATTGAATAAAGCAGAAGATGCAATTCCAAAGAGTTTAACCTAATATATTAGACAAACTTTCTCTGTTACATCATTTTATGGAGGAGACTGACTTTCTGTTGGTCTATCTTGCTCACAGGGTTCTCTCTTGGTGAATACTGAAATGAAATTTCCAAGTCTAAGTACAGTGCATGAATCAGACATGCACTGCAGACACTCCCAGTTTACCTACACTGCCTTCCTTACTCCAGAGACAACTGGACTGAGAGTTGATAATTAAGGGTTTCAAAGAACAGATATCAAGATACTTTCTTTTTAGGATTGTTTCAACTGTTTTTTTTCTTTGTCTTTTTTTTTTTTTGTTGTTGTTGTTTTTGGCTGCACCCAGTACATGCAGGATATTTGTTCCCTGACCAGGGATTGAACACATGCCTCCTGCAATGGGAGCTTGGAATTTTAATCACTGGACTGCAAGGGGAGTCCCTGTCTTTTTTAATTTTGTTCATTACTTGTTGAGAAGCACAGCAGAACAAGTTGGTGAAACACAGAAAGGTGGATCACAACACAAAGGGCTTTATAATATGAATTATTTTTATCATATATTATAATTTAAAACTGCATTTATTAATCACATTGTTTGAAGGAAATAAAAAAAGTACATTGATAGCACCTTACATTGTTAAATTCATTCATCCCTATTTTAAAATCTTTAAAAATTAACACATCAGTAGATTTATTTTTCACGTTTAAATCCAAATACTATACGTTATGGTTTCCAAGGTGGCACTAACGGTAAAGAACCCACTTGCCAGTGCAGGAGACGTAAGAGATGCAGGTCCATTCCCGGGGTCAGAAGATCCCCTGGAGGAGGGGATGGCAACCTGGAGAATCCCATGGGCAGAAGAATCTGACAGGATACAGTCCATGGGGTCGCAAAGAGTTGGATATGACTAATGTGACTTAGCATGCATTATATGCTGTAAGATTATATTTTTCAGACTTCATGTGTATTCTGATTACAAATCAAATCAATTTTTTGACTGACTAGACTAATTGATTTTATTAGAAATTTTCAAATTGGCTTGACTATGTATACCTAATTTTGATTTGATATATCTGTGTATATAACACATTTGCCAAATTGGACTTGTCATGAGAAAAGCCCCATATATACATGTAAATTTGAGTTTAGTTGAGTATTCAAATCATTTTAAATAACAGATACCTTAAGCTCAAGCCTATCACATTTCAATTTAATTATCTTGATATCTGACTGGTATTTTGTTTGGATATTTAACTGAATTTATTTCCATATCTGATCATTGACTTAATGGTGATACACACTTTATCATTTTCAGATAAAATTAACACTCGGTGAGAAATGTAAAGCCCAACAGTTTAAATGTCAGTTAGAATTATGCTAATGCAAATTGAATTTTAAAAATAACCATACTGTGATGAGAAAGGCCATTTGAAATTATGTGGTATGTAGTTACTTTTAAGTGAAGCTTAAATGTGTAAATGCCAATTCATCTATGAATGACATGAAGTGTAGAACTGGCCTAGAAAGTTTCTCAAATATTTTCCTAATTTTTGCAATTAATCACTCCATCAGTTTTATTGTTAGCATTTAGACAAACACCTACACCTTAAAAACAAAGCATCTCATTTCTTAAATTTGTAGTCATTGTCTTTGAAAACCTTGAGCATATAAAGAAATCTAGCAGGAAATTGGAGAATGGCAAGTGTCTACATCTACATGTACATGAGGCTAAATTCCATTTCTAAATTCAGCTATCTCATCTGGTTTTCTCATCTTCATCTCAACATATTCCAATGGCCACATTATTACCTGTGTTTTCAAAATAGTTTCCCTTATCAAATTCCCTATTTCTGCCATTTGTCACTTAAAATCTTATTAGATTTTGCAGTGCTGCTTCTCTCCTTCACTCCAATATCCTAGTTTCATTGTGCCATGATAAATTTCATTCTGCATTTCAGTCCAGAGTCTCCTCACCTACTGAATGACTGTAGCTATAATCATCAACTGGCATGTATTATCATCTAGTCTTCACAATCTTTAGATCATTTAATTAACCTACTCCCTCTCAACTGAAATTCTCAACACTGAAATTCTGATGTTGCTTTTCTGGATCTTAAATTCACACTATCCTAATAGTACAACTATCACCAACAAAGCGTCAGAAAACAAATATTCTAATATCTTTAATGTGTTTGCCTGTTATAATACCACTCTGCTCAAACTGTTACTCTCATGAAATAAAAAAGTAAAGATTAAGGAGGGAAAAAAAAGAGCAGGATCTCTGACCAAAATTTATCTCAATTAAACACAATTAATTTTTACCAAAAGCTACTTTCAATTGTATGTAAGAATTCCAAGAAAATAGAGAAAAATTAACCCAAGTGCCTTTAATTAAAAGATGAATTATCAGAGACAAGGACATGTTACTCACTTTTTAATTTGAAGAAAACTAACAATCTTAACAGAGAGAAACCATCCAAGGCATATTCCTTCTTTCTGTCTTTATCATGTCACAAGTAAGAAAGTTCAGCTGGGCCACTAGAAAAAGCATGACAGTGAGCAGTGTCCAGAACCCTTATGTGAAAGACTGACGATTTTATTCATAGAAAAAAACAAATAAAAAGCCAGTTAGGATAACTGACTAAGATTGTCAGTTGCAGGCTATTGTTACATACCCAGTTTGCAGCAGAAGTTATTGGTAGGATTGTCAGGAGAGTCTACTAGAATTTTAGCCAAATAGAGCTAAGTGGAAGGAAGGCATTTACCTTCCCTAAAGGGCTAAAGGGGACTAGTTTAAACAATGATTTATGTACTTTTAGGCAGCATATTAAAATTGTATACATTATATCCAACTATGGTATGTACCTTTTATGCAAATTTATATTAAAAAATCAAAGACTGAGAGCAATTTGTGCGCTAAGAAATGTTTTAAGCTTTAAAGAGAAACAGTTAAGGTTTTGTGTTTTTTTTTTTTTTCTGAAAATCACTGAGAAAACTTGAAATTAAAATAAAATGGAAACATTATTAAAATTATGTTTCATTTCCAAATACTTATATTTTAAAATATTATTAATAAATAAATTATATTTGACCTTTATAAACTTTTGTGGGTTTTTCTCAATTAGAGAAAGTGATTGATAGAACCATGTACACTTTCTTGCTTTTTATGTTTTAGGTTGGATTAACTAGTTGATACACATATTTTTAGTCAATCTTTTATCATCTGAAGTATAGAAATTTCATGCAAAATAAAATTCTTAAGCAGAATACAAATAAATAATCTAAGTGTAAACTCCTCTGAGATTAAATTTACCTATTCGACTCATACAATGTTAGATAATTCATTTTCATCTGAAGTAGATAGATAATTCTTTTTCATCTGAAAATGTGATGGACAATATAGAGAAGAGAGTATCTTGATTAATTAATTGGTTGAGTTATTAATTAAGTTTGCCCAAAACTTATTAACTCACTTAAAAAAAAAAATTTTAATGACTTCAAATAAAATGTTTATAGTTGCTGTGACAAATAATCATAGATGGATCTGGATTACAGAAACATCACTTAGACTCTAAACCACAGTACAAATACTTAATTTCCTTTCCAATTTTTATGAGACTGATCAAATGGAATTTTTGTCAACAATAATAAAGCATGGAAGTACAATCATCAAAAAAGAAAAATGGCAAATTCTTCTTTACACCCTCCCATCCTTTTCTATTAAAGATACAGTATTTATCTGAAGCCACATAAATGGAGGAAATATATACTGGAATTTATTTTTATTCTACCAAGAGATATCTGAACAATTATTTCCCTGAAAATTACGAGTTAAGCAGAGCCTGAAAGAGTGGAATCAATTTTTATCCACTATCTTTGGGAGATCAAAAGCCTCTACCCACATGATTTGCTATAGAAAGACCTTAAGACCCCCTCCCCAGAGAGGGTGTGGATAAAAGATAACACTCCCATACTGTTGTTGGGAATGGAAATTGGTATAGCTATTATAGAGAACAAAATGGAGGTTCCTTAAAAAACTAAAAATAGATCTACCAGCAATCCCACTCTTAGGCATACATATACCTGGAGAAAACCATAATTCAAAAAGATACATGCACCCCAATGTTCATTGCAGAACTGTTTACAATAGCTAAAACATGGAAACAACATAAATGTCCATCAACAGATGAATGGATGAAGAAGTGGTACATATATACAATGGAGTACTACTCAGCCATAAAAATAACAAAATAATGCCTTTGCAACAACATGGATGATCCCAGAGATTGTTGTACCAAGTGATATCAGACAGAGAATGACAAATATCATATGATATCACTTATAGATGGAATATATAAAAAAGTTACAAAGCAGAAGTAGAGTTATGGATGTAGAAAATCAAATGTATGGCTACCAGGAGATAAGGGGGGAAGGATAGATTGGGAGACTGGGATTAACATATACACACTACTAGGGGCTTCCCAGTTGGCACATTGATAAAAAATCTGCCTGCCAATGCAGGAAACACATGATATTCAATCCCTGGGTCAGGAAGATCCCTTGAAGTAGGAAATGGCAATCCAATCCAGTATTCTTCTTTGGGAAATCCCATGGACAGAGGAGCCTGGTGGGCTACAGTCCATGGGGTTGCAAAGAGTCGGACACAACTGAGTACACTCACATGTCATATACACTATTTTATCTAATGTAGATAACTAATAAGAACCTACTATATAGATCAGGGAACTCTACTCAATACTCTGCAATGGCTCAGAAGGAAAAAATAATTTTAAAAAGAGAGGATATATGTATGTATAACTGAATCACTTTGCTATTCAACTGAA
The DNA here is from genome assembly GCF_014754425.2 of Oryx dammah. Taxonomy (NCBI): domain Eukaryota; kingdom Metazoa; phylum Chordata; class Mammalia; order Artiodactyla; family Bovidae; genus Oryx; species Oryx dammah. Next base: position 63,681,734 of record NW_024070205.1, on the reverse strand, counting down.
ACTAACACAGCATTGTAAATCAACTCTACTCCAATAAATTTTTTTTAAACTGATCTTATACTCCTAGCACTAATCACCTTGACAAAAAATACATCACACAAAAATACATTATTCTTTTTCTGTTCTTTTCCTGAACCAATTAGAGTGATAGACAATTTTGTATATGCATTGTGACTCACTTAGATTTTTTCTTTTTAATTTTTTGCTTCCTAAATGTTTTTATCATATACATATTGCTCCTAAACAAAACATTCTGTTATTATATTTTTACTTGTATCATTTCTTTTTTTTTCTTTCTGTACATAAAGGTAAAATGTTCCATGCATCAATAAATAGTGGTCACTTAATATTTGACTGGGACTTCCCTGGTGGCTCAGAGGTTAAAGTGCCTGCCTCCAATGCGGGAGACCCGGGTTCGATCCCTGGGTTGGGAAGATCCCCTGGAGAAGGAAATGGCAACCCACTCCAGTATTCTTGCCTAGAAAATCCCATGTATGGAGAAGCCTGGTAGGCTACAGTCCATGGGTCGCAAAGAGTCGGACACGACTGAGCGACTTCGCAGCGACTTCACTAATATTTGACTAATGTTAATTAGTATATTCATAATTTACTTACTAAGGCAGAATATTAATGTACAACTAATACAATCATACATTAAGGACTGAGAAACAGACAGGTGAAAAGTGTATCCTCGGGTCACATTTTGCACTCTATTTATTCATCATTTTTAATTCATTACAGTATATATGAGGACAGGGGCTTTCTTAAATGAGACGTTTATTCTGATTTATTGTTTAGCGTTAAAAAAGATTTCTTCAACTTTAAGAAGAAAAGCCAAGGTTTTCTTTAAAGATGATTTAAGTGATGATTCAGAAAGGAAAATAGAGGCTACCCATTTATTTTATTAAACCAACATGAATACAGAGAACTCCTTACCAAGCTGTGAGTCAACAATGGCAAAGCAAAATCAATAATCCAGGGGGACATGTGGATACTGATTCTAGAAATTATTCAGCGAACAAAGGGAAGACCTGGATCATTAGAACCTAGAAGCTTGAAGGAGAGTTTCTATGGAGCTGACACTAAGATCTCCGAAGTGGGAATGCTGCCAGCAGAGAGAGGGAGGTGGCTATACTGAAACCCCTGAGAACAGAGCATTGTGGGGCTAGTGCTTCCACCTCTGAGGGAGCACGTTACAGCTGGTTATGGGAAAAATACAAAGGAAAAAACTGGGTCCTGGACCTGAATGCCTCTACCAAAACAACAAGCCTTTGCTGCATTCATGCAGGCAGGACCAAATGACACCAAAAAAGGACAAACCCTCTTCTTTCTTCCAGGTTTGCAGAACACTTCTCTAGATGGACCCTTACACAGTCACTTCACTGACACATGGGGAACGCAGTGGGATGGAGTCTGGAGCCCAACATCACAAAGCAAAGTTTAGAAGGTTTATTTTGGACCTGACAGATAGCAACCCCAACTGGGCTTTTCTGGTGGCTCAGTGGTAAAGAATCTGCCTACAGTTCAGGAGACTCAAGTTCCCTCTCTGTTTGAGGAAGATCCCCTGGAGAAGGAAATGGCAGCCCACTCCAGTATTCTTGCCTGGAGAATTCCATGGGGAGTGAAACCTGGTGGGCTACAGTCCATGGGGCTGCCAAGAGTCGGGCATGACAGCAATTGAACATGCACAACTGGCACAGACAGCTAATTTTTTAATAGTGTTTCCAAAATACGCCCTTATTTTAACTTTTTTCCCTAAGTTTTCACTGTACGAGTGAGCAAAAAGTATTTCATTTGTTTATGAAATATGTCAAAAGGGCAGCCTGAGTTTCTTTGAGGACACTTCCTAGTAAATTTTTTGCACTACCAGACTACAAATGCCATGATTCTGAAGACTAATGTCTATTTAAAAGCACCATAGTGAGAAGTACTTCAGTAATAATATGTCCTTCCTGTTTGATATAAGAATACAGGCAATCACATACAATTTCCTATGGATTTATGACATTATGAAATATCTCTGACTCAAGGGAAACCATAAATGGTGAAGTGTATTTAGAATGAGTTAATCTTAAAAGTATCTATTTATACTAAAATATGATTGGAATTAATCTTTCCTAGATCTGAAATATTTATATTTTATCAATATTTTATAATTCTTTTGAGAATAAACTGTTTATAGGAAACATTACTGTACTACCGGGCACAAGTGCTTATATTTGTAAAACATCTTTCAGAGTTGTCATTGACATAAGACCCTCGGGTCAAATTTGAGTGGCATAGTTTGGGAAAGTGATGCCAACAAGTTAAAAATAATTCACTCTTTTAAGGCTCATTTGTCACAATACTTTTAAGAGAAAAAGGTCTAAAAGAAAAATGCTATTTAACATTTTTGAGTGCTCAGTCGCAAAGTTATGTCCAACTCTTTTACCTTCCTGTGGACTATAGCCCACCAGGCTCCACTGTCCTTGGGATTTCCTAAGCAAGAACACTGGAGTGGGTTCCTGGAGCCATTTCCTCCTCCAGCGGATCTTCCCAACCCAGGGATCCAACCCTTGTTTCCTGAAATACCAGGCAAATTCCTTACCGCTGAGCCAGTAGGGAAGCCCACCCATGAAAAATAAAGCTGCTTTAAAGCTAAATACTCTCCAAAATAGACCTTGGCCAACACTAGAATGTTAACAAATAGTCTTTTGGATGTATTACTTGTATTGTTATAATAATCTTCCAGTCTAACATCTTCTGCAACCATAGTCTGTTGTAGTATCAATCATTAAAGCTGTCTTCTGTCTGACCAATGATAATGTATACAAAAGCTCTTAGACAATCTATGTATAATTTTTACTAGTTGCTTAGCTCATAATGAACACTCAGGAGCTTTTGTCTATGTTGTTGTTATTGTTGTGTTGGAAAGGCATCAGGAATAGGCAGTATTCTTAATGCTACATGGCACCACACTCATCCTAAGTGAAACTGCATCTCAAGAGGTGCTTGAATACAAACTCTCAGGTTACTGGTTTTTATCTTGCAAATAACTCATGGTAAATAATTCATTTCACAAAGTTCATTTCCTAATAATTAGAGACTAACAATAAACTTATAATTCAGGTAACAACTCTAAACATATGAGTTACCATTCATGCAACATTAATATTTTTTCTTATTATAGTAAGTTATATATACCTCATTGGCTTTAACTGAACCCAAACCTATCTACTTCAATGTCTTCTAAACTGCACTATATAAAATGGTGATATTTGTTTAAGAACTACTCATGAGCACTTACTATGATTGATTCTGATTGTATCTGTGTACACACATGCAATTTTGCTACCTTGTTGCCCAGACATCTAGAAAGTGATGAAACTTTGGTTTCCTTTTGTATTTTTTACCCAATTTTGAGTTCCACTACTCACCATGTTAAGGCCAAGTCATCTTATTTCTTGCCTTTAAAGTATCTCTTCTGTCAGAAGCTTAAATTGGTAATTATCTCCTATTTTGACTAAATGATAAAAATAATAGTGACACTTAAACACAATAAAACAGTTACTATTACCCATTTCCACACTTAATCAAAAAGAAAATGAGTTATAAGACCTTATTTATAAAATTAACTTGAAATAAAAACAACAAATTAATTAAAATATATGTCTTCTATTAGAGATCTCCAAACTTCTTTTGTAAAGAGTTAATAGTATGAGATGGATGAAACTGGAGCCTATTATACAGACTGAAGTAAATCAGAAAGAAAAACACCAAATACAGTATACTAATGCATATATATGGAATTTAGAAAGATGGTAATGATGACCCTATATGCGAGACAGCAAAAGAGATGCAGATGTAAAGAACAGTCTTTTGGACTCTGTGGGAGAAGGCAGGAGTGGGATGAATTGAGAGAATAGCATTGAAACATATATATTACTATATGTGAAATAGATCACGAGTCCAGGTTTGATGTATGAGAGAGGGTGCTCAGGGCTGGTGCAGTGGGATGACCCTGAGGGATGGGATGGGGAGGGAGGTGGGAGGGGGGTTCAGGATGCGGGACACATGTACAACCATGGCTGATTCATGTTAATGTATGGCTAAAACTATTACAATATTGTAAAGTAATTAGCCTCCAATTAAAATAAATAAATTAATTTTTAAAGAGTTAATAGTAAATATTTTAGGCTTTAGAGATTCTATACAGTCTCTCTTGCAGCTACATCTATTTTGTTTACTCTTTTTCTTTTTTTTTTCCAACCATTTAAAACTCCTGTAGCTTGGCCATTGAGTTGTATAGTTCAATAATCCTTGTCCAGCAGTAATGTTTCTCTTGTTGTTTGTTATCTTTTAGAAGTTAAGTCTGGAAAAACAAACACTGTTAAGTGTTAACAAACACTTTAAGCCAACTTTTTCACTTTCCTCTTTCACTTCCATCAAGAGGCTTTTTAGTTCCTCTTCACTGTCTGCCATAAGGGTGGTGTCATCTGCATATCTGAGGTTATTGCTATTTCTCCCTGAAATCTTGACTCTAGCTTGTGCTTCTTCCAGTCCAACGTTTCTCATGATGTACTCTGCACATAAGTTAAATAAGCAGGGTGACAATATACAGCCTTGATGTACTTCTTTTCCTATTTGGAACCAATCTGTTGTTCCATGTCCAGTTTTAACTGTTGTTTCCTGACTCGTATACAAATTTCTCAGGAGGCATGTCAGGTGGTCTGGTATTCCCATATCTTTAAGAATTTTCCACAGTCTGTTGTGATCCACAATAGATTAAGAAATGATCCTAACTCCAGTAGAGCATGCTGATTTACAATTATTTCATTAAATTTCAACACCATTAGATTATCGTCTTTTTTAAAAAACATATATAGTTTAGGAAATGTCTGTAATCTGCATTTGCACAATTGCATTCACTCACTCAATGAAACAGGTCACAATTTTTTTGGTTTCCCATTGCATATTAAATTTATGCTTAAATTGTACTGTAGTCTATGAAGTCTACAACAGCATTACATCTAAAAATACAATGTACACTCTCTAAAGCTGAAGCACCAATAGTCTGGCCACCTGATGTGAAGAAATGACTCTTTGGAAAAGACCTTGGTTCTGGGAAAGATTGAAGGCAGGAGGAGAAGGGGATGACAGAGGATGAGAAGTTTGGATGGCATCACCAACTCAATGGACATAAGCTTGAGCAAGCTCTGGGAGTTGGTGATGGACAGGGTAGCTTGATGTGCTGCAGACCATGGGGTGACAAAGAGTCAGACACGACAACAATTGAAGTGAATTGATACTTTAAAAGATTTTGTTGCTGAAAAATTTCAACAAGCCATAATCTTTTTTCTGGTGAACGGTCTTACCTCAGTGTTGTTGGCAGCTGACTTATCAGGGTAGTGGTTGCTAAAAGTTGGGGTGGCTGTGTAATTTCTTAAAATAATACAATAGTGAAGTTTCCACATCCTTTCATGGACAGGATTTCTCTGTAATATGCAATGCCATTTGACAGAATTTATCCACAGAACTGCTTTCAAGACTGGAGTCAATCCTCTCAAATCCTGCCTCTACTTTGAGCAACTAAATTCATGGAATAATCTAAACCCTTTTTTCCCATTTCAACTATCTTCAGAACATCTTCATCAGGAGTAGATTCCATCTCAAGAAACCACTGTCTTTGCGTATCCATGAGAAGCAACTAATCCATTCAAGTGTTATCATGAGATTGCAGCAATTCAGTCATATCTTCAGGCTCCCCTTCAGGACTAACTCTAGTACTCTTGCAAATTCTACCAGATCTGCAGTTGATGCTTCCACTGAAGTCTTGAAGCCTCAAAGTCATGAAGGTTTGAAACAACTTCTTTCAAACTGTATTAATGTTGGTATTTTGACCTCTTTTCATGAATTGTTCATCATGCCAGCTAGAATGGTGAATCCTTTCCAGCAGGTTTTCAATTTACTTTGCTAGACTTATCAGAGGAATCACTGTCAATGGCAGCAATAGCCTTACAAAATATATTTCTTAAATAAAAAGACTTGAAAGTCAAAATTTCTCTTTGATCCATGGGTTGCAGAGTGGATGTTGTATTATCAGGCAATCAAAACAGTATTAATCTCATTGTACATTTTCATCAGAGTTCTTGAATGACCAGGTGTATTGTCAAGGAGCTGTAATATTTTGAAAGGAAGTTTTTCTTCTGAGCACTAGCTCTCAACAAGGGACTTAAAATATTCAGTAATCCATGTTGTATAAACAGATGTGCTGTCATTCAGGCTTTGCTGTTCCATTTACAGAAGACAGGGAAACAAAATCTAGTGTAATCCTTAAGGGCCCTAGGATTTTCAGAATGGTAAATGAGCCTTGGCTTCAACTTAAAGTCACCAGCTGCATTAGCCCCTAACAAGAGAGTCAGCCTGTCCTTTGAAGCTCTGAAGCCAGACATTGATTTCTCTCTAGATGTGAAGGTTCTGGATGACATCTTCTTCCAACATAAGGCTCTTTGGTCTATATTGAAAAACTGTTGTTTACTGTAGCCACCTGTATTGATTATCTTAGCTAGATGTTCTGGAAAAACAGGTTTCCGCAACTCTTATTAATGAAAATTTTAAAAGTTACTATTCTTTGAAACACAGATCCACTGAAAATAAAGAAATTCTTTTTAAGGAATAGTATTTTACTTGGTTGGGGTTCAAAGTTGGTATTCCTTATCTTCAAGATAGATTGTGAGTACTCTTCATGCTTATCTGTAATATTTATCTTTGAAAATACAATTTATCTTTCAAAATGCCTGAAAATGATTGCTACTGCCAAATATCAATATCCACTTATAAGCATAGGAGATCAATAAATCATATTCATTGCATGGTAGGCACTTGTAGAAATCTATGAGTCTTCTCTGAAGAGTTTTGACAAGTGAGTACAGTTTCTTATTATTAATTATTTGATTCTCCAATTGTCTCAGAGTTGCCCAGTAGGAACACTCTCCTTTTACCCATCACTTTTTGAGCACTTCCTTATTTCTGATAAGATACACACACACACACACACACACACACACACACCACTACTTGCTTGTTCTTTCCATGCTTCTTGCACTGGAATCAAATCAGCCCCCTCCATAAGAACCCTAATTCTTTGGTTGGAGAATGTTCTTTACAAGATACAAGTGGATGCTGTGCATGTGTGTTCAGTCACTTCAGTCATATCCGACTCTTGGTGACCTTATGGACTATGGCCTTGCAGGCTCCTCTATGCATAGGAGTCTCCAGGCAAGAATACTGGGATGTGTTGCCATGCCTGCCTCCAGGGGATCTTGCTGACCCAAGGATAGAACCAGCTTCTCCTGCATTACAGGCAGATTCTTTACACTGAGCCACTGGGGAAACCCAAAAGTGGGTGCAAGCCAAGCTCATTACTATTGGTGTGTCTAGGCTACCAGGACCTCTTTGCAAACAGAGCTCCAGAATGTGGATATACACACACATTATATACACATACATATATATATGTGTGTGTGTGTGTATAAGTATAGGTATATATGTAATCTACATAGATATATCAGTAGTTATACAGAAAATATACACATTTACAACTAAGTTATTTTTATGTATTTCTTTATACTGAAGACAAGTGTTAACAACAATACTTCTAATATATATATATAATATATATATATATATGTATATATACACACACATATATTTGTAATTCCTTTCTCTGACGGTGAGAAGTGTAGCTGTCATTAATCCTTTGAACTGAAGTATAATTGGGCTTCCCTGGTGACTCAGATAATAAAGAATCTGCCTGTAGTGCAGGAGACCTGAATTTGATCCCTGGATCAGGAAGATCTCCTGGAGAACGGAATGACTACCTACTCCAGTATGCTTGCCTGGAGAATTCCGTGGGCAGATGAGCCTGATTGGGTCCCAAAGAGTAGGACATGACTGAGCAACTAACATTTTCACTTTCTCTTTTCTTTTCATAAGTGACACACAACATTCAATTATACATAATTGATGTACAGCATTCAGATGAACATCATTAAGATTCAACAGTTGTATACAATGTGCAATGAGCACCACAATAAGTCATTTCCATCTGTCACCATATGAAGCTATTGATACAAGAACTATTTTTTCTCATGATAACTTTTAAGATTTATTTTCTTAGCCACTTTCAAATTTGCAATAAAATGGTATCTGTTCTTATGTTATTTATTTTCATATATTGAATTATTAGTACTTTTAATTATTTAATAAATTTATTTATTTTAATTGGAGGTTAATTACTGTACAACATTGTATTGGTTTTGCCTTACATCAACATGAATCTGCCATGGGTGTACACATGTTCCCCATCCTGAACTCCCCTCCCACCTCCCTCCCTGTACCATCCCTCTGGGTCATCCCAGTGCACCAGCCTCAAGCATCCTGCATCATGCATCGAACCTGGACTGGAGATTCACTTCATATATGATATTATACATGTTTCAATGCCATTCTCCCAAATCATCCCACCCTCTCCCTCTCCCACAGAGTCCAAAGACTGTTCTGTACATCTGTGTCCCTTTTACTGTCTTGTATACAGGATTATCATTATCATCTTTCTAAATTCCATATATATGTGTTAGTATACTGTATTGGTGCTTTTATTTCTGGCTTACTTCATTCTGTATAATAGGCTCCAGTTTCATCCACCTCATTAGAACTGATTCAAATGTAATCTCTTTAATGGCTGAGTAATACTCCATTGTGTAGATGTACCACTGCTTTCTTATCCATTCATCTGCTGATGGACATCTAGGTTGCTTCCATCTCCTGGCTATTATAAACAGTGCTGCGATGAACATTGGGGTACATGTGTCTCTTTCAATTCTGGTTTCCTCCGTGTGCATGCCCAGTAGTGGGATTGCTGGGTCATAGGGCGGTTCTATTTCCAGTTTTTTAAGGAATCCCCACCCTGTTCTCCAAAGTAGCTGTACTAGTTTGCATTCCCACCAACTGTGTAAGAGGGTTCCCTTTCCTCCACATCCTATCCAGCATTTATTGCTTGTAGACTTTTGGATGGCAGCCATTCTGACTGGCATGAAATAGGACCTCATTGTGGTTTTGATTTGCATTTCTCTGAGCATTTAATTTTTTTTTAAACCACCTCATCCACATAACATTAATCATCCATCAGCACAGCCAGTTCCTCCTCACTATGGACACCTGGCCTCACTCCAGCTGCAGGATGCCATGCTCTGTTGCCCCCTCTTAGCTGCCCTCCCCAGCCCTTGGGTTCTGACACACCTTCTAGGCAGACTCTGCATCTGAAGCCCCTTTCCCTACCGTCAGGGCATGAGAAGTAGGGGCAGGCTGCTCTCATGCGGTCACCCTCCCCTCACACACTTGCCGTCTGACATCCTCCAGTGTGCGTGCATCTCACCTCACTGACAACTTCTTTGAAATGTCACTTCCAACACTCTCCCTTCTAGGATTGTTTAATCCAACCCATCCAAACTCTGCCATCTGATGCTGGGCTGCCCCATGCCATCCCACATGCCCTACTTCTTGACTACACTCTGACACAATGAACAAGGGCACCCATCAAGGAGATGCCCTCCTTCATCCTGTTTGGATCCAAACTCCCTACCAGGTCATCCCCACCTCTGCCCAGACAGTCTCCCTTCTCCACCACTCATCATGGCTCCGGTTCTGTACTCCAGGCCAGGCTAGATCTCACTCACCCTGCTCAGTCCTTCCCCAACTCCTTCCCTCCTCCCCAAGATGCATACATGCTTTTCCCTACATAAAAGATTGACTGTTTCTTACAGAGGAGAGAAGGAAAAACAGGAAGAGAAAGAATTTGGCACTGTTTAAAGAGTTTCCCAAAAGTTCCTTTTCAATCTATTGAATTTCTCCCTTTTCCTTTACATCTTTCCCTGAGAGAAGGGGTTAGAATAATTCTCATCTATTTTCAGTATTTCAACAACCTCTTAATTTACTAATTTTTCTCAAAACTAAGTTGTTAGGTAAGATTTTATTCCTTAACCCTCAGATTTTGAATCTGAATGTAAGTTTCATATGTATATTCTCTGGATATCATAGGCAAATTTCAACGTTATAACCTGTGATTCTGTGAGTCACTGTGGACATGTGTGGCATCATATAGCCCCATTCCTAGAGCACAACGTGCCTCTCATTTTACATGCCTTCTACTCTCATCCTTCATCTTTTCCTACAGGGAGTCTTCAATGGCTGGAAAACTGCCCTAAATGGCAAAATTATGATGTATCTCCATGTGTTAATGAGTTCTTAAAAAGTACACATACTCTTGCTAATTTTCTTTGAACATATTAGACTCTTTCCTTATCTCTTGATGCTTTTTCCATCACATTTTAGGATTAAAAGTATTTAACTGCTTATAGTAACATGTACAGAGAAAGAAATGGCAACCCACTCCCATACTCTTGCCTGGAGAATCCCAGGGACAGAGGAGCCCGGTGGGCTGCCATCCATTGGGTCGCACAGAGTCGGATACAACTGAAGTGACTTAGCAGCAGCAGCAGTAGTAACATGTACCCACACAATTGATGCTTTACTCATGGTCTCCTGAATATATATATATATATATATATATATATATATATATATATATTTATTTATTTATTTATCCTCCTCTCTCTCATTCAATTCTGCTAAATTTTAAGGTTAAAGTCAGTGATCACTTTTTTTCAGAAGTTAGGCTTATAATTGAGAATAATGCCACTTCTATTTTTATTACATTGTTTTATAATGGTTGTTTAGGTTTCTTTTCTCTAAGACTGAATCCTTGATCAATTTCTTGAAATCAAGACGTTTCCTGGTCTGATGAGAGTAAAACCTTGGGTTTGCAGTAGATTGTGGATGAATACTTTGTAAATAAACTGTTTTTCTCTACTGTCCTTGACAAGCAGTATTTTTGTATGTTTTTTCACCCTCACTACTTGTCCTGACTGACAGATCAGTACTTAATGAACAACTTAATCTTGGCTCAGGTTGGTCTCTTTTGCCACAGAGCATTTTCAAACTATCTCTCAGCTTTCCAAGTTCTGACTTGCTTTTGGCAAGCTCAGTATGTGACTTCCTCTTTAAGTGACAGGCATACTTTGTATATAAACAAAGTACACATCAATTAATGTATGGTCCCACATTATATCCTCTGAATTTGAAATGAATTGGTGTATATGAGAACTACCTTTGCTGGTTACTTTATATAATACCATCTAATTTTCACACCAAGCTTTTGATGCTTTTACAATCATTCATGCTGTATTTAAATAAGGAAAAAAAAAAAAGCTTGAGAGGTGAAGTAATTTGATCAGTATTGCACAATGATTCAAACTCAGAATCATCTGGTTTGATGTTCATTTCCTTAATTTACAATATTTCAGGAAACTCAGATATATGAGGACAAAACATATGTGACTGGATTTGTAGATTTTAATTACTATTACTATTATTTCATAAGATGTTAGTAGATTAGCCAGATTAGCAAATGAGAAAATACAGAATGCCAAATTATATTGCATGGAATATATTTGTTTTAAAATTGATTTGTTTTGGGAATTCCATGGTTGTCCAGTGGTTAGGACTTGGTGCTTTCACTGCCTTGGTTTGGATCTCAATTTGATGTCTTGTCAGGGAACTAAGATCCCACCAGCAATGCAGTGTGGCCAAAAAATAAATAGAAAGAATAAATAAATACATACATAAATTGATTTGTTCTATATATCAAATTCAAAATTAACTAGCATCCTATAGTTTATTTAGCAACCATAAGATAAGTAACAATAAATAGCCATGCTCAGAATGTGAGGAATAGCTATTGTTGAATGTTTTCAGTGTATGAAGATTTGTGTGTGTGTGTTCCTGTGTGCTCAGTTGTGTCTGACTCTTTGTGAGCCCCATGGACTAAACTCTATCAGAATCCTCTGCCCATGGAGTTTTCCAGGCAAGAATACTGGATTGCTTTGCTATTTTCTACTCCAGGGGCTCTTCCTAACCCAGTGCCAAATCCTCTTCTTTTGTGTCTCCTGCATTGGTAGGTGGAAATTACTGTATCTTCTCCAACAAGGGTGCATGAAACAAACATAAGAATAAAAGAAGAAATCATGGCAGGAATACACAGAGAGAGGAAGAAGAAAGAAAGAAAAGGGAAGAAGGAAGGAAGGAGGAAGGGAGGAGGGGAGAAAGTATGAAAATAAAAGAGAATGAAAAGAGACAAAAGAGTGATAATTAAGAGTATGATTGAAAACAAACATTAAAAGTGAAACTAGTACTGACACTTAGAAATAATACTGCTGCTACTGCTAAGTAGCTTCAGTCGTGTCCGACTCTGTGCGACCCCATAGATAGCAGCTCACCAGGCTCCCCCGTCCCTGGGATTTTCAAGGCAATCATACTGGAGTGGGTTGCCATTTCCTTCTCCAGTGCATGAAAGTGAAAAGCGAAAGTGAAGTCGCTCAGTCGTGTCCGACCCTCAGCGACCCCATGGACTGCAGCCGTCCAGGCTACTCCATCCATGGGATTTTCCAGGCAAGAGTACTGGAATGGGGTGCCATTGCCTACTCCAGAAATAATACTATTAGCCCTCTAATCCCTCAAATGTCTAATAAATTATAAATCTGAAAAGATTTGGTCTATTCATAAACTGAAAATTAATCAAAACTCACAATTATGTTCCTCCCATATCTCTCACCATTTGTTGTTGTTGTTGTTCAGTCGCTAAGTCATGTCCAACTCTTGTGACTCCATGTCAAACTTCCCCATTCTACACTGTCTCCTGGAGTTGGCTCAGACTCATGTCCATCGAGTCAATGATGCCATCCAACCATCTCATCCTCTGTTGTCCCCTTCTCCTCTTGTCTTCAATCTTTTCCAGCATCAGAATCTTTCCCAATGAGTCAGTACTTCGCATCAGGTGGCCAGTGTATTAGAGTTTCAGCTTCAGAATCAGTCCTTCCAATGAATATTCAGGGTTGATTTCCTCTAGGATTGCCTGGTTTGAGCTCCTTGCAGTCCAAAGAACTCTCAAGAGTTTTATCCAGGACATACAGTTCAAAAGTGCCAATTCTTCTGCCCTCAACCTTCTTTATGGTTCTGTGTGTGAAACTCGCTCAGTCATGTCTGACTCTTTACAACCCAATGGACTATACAGTCCATGGAATTCTCCAGGCCAGAATACTGAAGTGGGTTGCCTTTCTTTCCCAGCAAATCTCCAGTAGATTTTCCCAACACAGAGATCGAAACCAGGTATCCTGCATTGCAGGTGGATTCTTTACCAGCTGAACCACAAGGGAAGCCCAAGAATACTAGAGTGGGTAGCCTGTCCCTTCTCCAGGAGATCTTCCTGACCCAGAAATTGAACTGTGGTCTTCTGCATCGCAGGTGGATTCTTTACCAATTGAACTATGAGGGAAGCCTAACTCACCATTAGTGCTTATTATTTCAATTAATGTCTTTCCTCGTTACAGTATGTTACTTCTGCATCATTATTTGGAACTCATCAAATCCCATCTTTGGAAGGAACTGGAGATATGTTTATATGTTTCTTGTGTCCTTGGGTCTCAACTTGAGGTCTTAGAAGCAAAAGATGTGTTGAACAATTTTTTAATATAATCATATTGAGATCATCTCCTTCACCTCTTGTGAAACTTGCTAAAAGTACTTTTCTTTATAGATTCAAATCACAAGAAAAACTTATTCTGAAATGCACTAAGTGCTTCATACCCTGATAATTTTAACCACAGAACAAATACTTTAAGTGAAAGGTGAAAGTGAAGTCGCAGTCATGTCCGAATATTTGCTACCCCATGGACTGTAGTTTACCAGGCTCCTCCGTCCATGGGATTCTCCAGGCAAGAATACTGGAGTGGCTTGCCATTTTCTTCTCCAGGGGATCTTCCCGACCCAGGGATCGAACCCGGGTCTCCCGCATTGGAGGCAGACGCTTTAACCTCTGAGCCACCAGGGAAGCAATAAACTAATAACTTAAATAATTGAAAATATTTTTAAAGTTAGTATTTACTTTAAAAGAATTTGTTGGCACATTTTCTGATTTTTCTCTTTGAAAAAGAGCCTTATAAAGAATGCCAAACATTCATTATAATCAAAATATTGGCTATCTTCTTTTTTTCTTTGAAAAAGTAGTTGTGATGGAATAATATTACTTTCCCTTATACTTAGATATATATTGAGGGCAGAGAGACTAGTAGAAAAATTTAGAAAGTCAAGGCATTAATTAAAAAGTCATGCTATGCTTAAACTTTTGTGAATGTATTAAGATTATGATTCTAGAATTTCTATCAGCTGTGTAATCCTGGACAATCACTTCCTACCTCTGGGGCACTGTTTTCAGATGTAAGTATTAAATTAAGCTTTTTGAAGTAATTTTTTTTTACATTATCTTTCCATCTCAATTAATTTGAGGGTCTTTAAAGATAGAATTTTTACATTTTATGCATTTTTAAAATATAGTCAATGTCTATAATTTGGGAGTTTTATATATATTAATTTTATCTGTGAATTTATCCAATGTAACTAGGAGTAAAGCAAACCACATTTACTGGACATCAAAGGGACTTGGAGAAACACCTTAAGTTTCCCCACTCTCAGTTCCTTATCTTTAAGTGACTTTGGTTGTAGTGGAGTTAGATATTCAAGATTCCTTTTTGAGCCATACATAAAAGAGACAAAATATGTAGTTGCCAAGTCACCACTTTATTTGTTGATGTATAGACTCAGTCATTAAATACAAGCACGACACGAAAGACAGAATCCACACTGAGGTGAATGCAGGCCACCTTAAATCTGAGGAAACTGCATTTTCAACAATGAAATCTAATAAGCTTGAAGTTCATAAAATAACTGGAGAAAAGACACACATAAGAGCACATTAGCAATTTAGACATGGAAAACTATGGACGCTTAAGCATTTGTACACTGGCCAAAGAAAGAAAATCATTAAGTAGTATCATAAAACTTCCCCAACCCATAAAACGCTGCTATTTTATTCCTGCAAACGACAACTTCATCCCCTTTTTTTCTGTGTGTTTTATGGTATGGGATTCTTTTATGGTGTCATTTATATTTAAATCTCATTTCTTTAAAGATTTTTTTCTCATCTTTTATCTTTTGAAAATACTACAACACACAATGGAGTATTCAGTGTTTCTAGAGCCAAAAAATCTCTATTATAAAATGTAGTGTTTCAGAACAAAAGAAATGCATTTTCTGTTCAACATAGATAATCATTGTGAGTTTGGAATACAATAATGAGACTGATGTTTTAATAGCTACTTATTTAAACAATAAGCATCATATTTGTCCTGTTTTCTTTCCGGTATATTTTATTCACTTGGTTTTGAGAAGGTTTGCAAAAGGCCTTCTTCACTGATGTTGATATACCAGGTGGAAAATTACTCACAAGATATAAAAAGCATATTCTTTAACAAATATTGAAAACAGTGTTTGATCAATTAATTTATGACTCAAAAATAATTGTCCATACTTTTGGATTATAACTCTGAACATTTTGAACAGCTATGTCAAGTAAATGATAGATCAGCAAAAAAATAAAGATTTGAGCTAAATTTCTAATTATCAGCATATTCATTACCATTATTAAATAACAAGTCACCACAACATTTAGTAACTGAAAAAAATGAAAATTTTTATATTATAGATTTTGGCTGGTCAGGAATCCATTATCAATTTCTCTGGGTGGTTCAAGACCAGGGGCTTTCAGTAGGTAGCACTTAAGTTTTCAGTTGGGGGCTGGCTTTATATCTTCACTGGGAATCTTCACTGAATCTTCACTGGGACTGAATAACCCACTTCTAATCTCATGAATGTGGCTACTGGCGGGCCTTAGATTCTCATCAATTAGGTGTTTTCAAGACTGGATGAGTAAACCCACAATATGGCACTTGGTTTCTACCAGTGTCCTCCTAGGTCACTAGCATTAATTCATACTAATTTTTGGATTAAGATAAAAAATCTTTGAAATGATGATGGCAGAATAAAACATCTGAGTTACTTGCGTTGCTTATCTTCAGTGTCTTGGGAGTTAGTTCACAAGTAACTTCATTGAAATTTTAACTCTTTAAGATCTTTTGCTATCATGTCATTAAAAAAAAAAACAAAAAAACAACTTTACAAATATCCGACATTTCACTTGACACTCTTGCTCAAAATATTCATAATTTCTTTTGTAAAGATTTTCTTAGGTGAATATTTTTAGCATTATTAATTTTCTGTTACATTTTCTGCATAATTTATTTGATTTCATCCTATTCAATTATCATCTCTATCAGGTTCATGAGAAGGAGAATTTATATTTTAAAAACTTCCAAATTAGAAAAATAATTTTTTCCAAATAGTTATTCTGAAGTTATTTTATTGCCAACATATGAACAACAGTCTCTTCAATAAATGGTGCTGGAATCACTGGATATCTGCATATAGAAAAAGTAATTAAGACATAGTAGACCTTGCACCTTCTATAGAGATTAACTCAAAATTTCTCCTATGTAATTATGCATGCTAAGTCGTTTCTGTCGTGCCCAACTCTTTGTGACCCCATGGACTATAGCCCACCAGGCTCCTCTGTCCATGGGGATTCTCCAGGCAAGAATACTGGAGTGGGTTGCCATGCCCTTCTTCAGGTCTGTATCATTATATATTTAGCAAAACCCATAGAATGTACAAAACCAAGAGTGAACTCTGATGAAAACTATAAACTTTAGGTAATAATGAAGCTTCCATGTAGGTTCATAGATAGTAACACTTACACTGCTTAATTCTGTAGGATGTTGACAGTGGAGAGGTTGCATTGGTGGGAGGTGGGATGCATGGGACTCTCTGTGCTTTCCATTCAGTTTTGCTGAGAGCCTAAAACAGCTCTAAAAATTAAGTTCTATTTTAGAAAAGAAGGGCTCAATACTCAGCAGTGTATAATGATAAGCATTTACTTTTGTGCATTTGCAGATTTTCTGTGGTGGCCTTGCTGATCTTAGCCATGCTTTCTTTCTTTCTTTCCTTTTTTTTTTTTTTTCTCTCTTTTTTTTAAAAAAAAAATTTAATTTTTATTTTTACTTTATTTTACTTTACAATACTGTATTGGTTTTGCCATACATTGACATGAATACACAATGGGTGTACATGAGTTCCCAAACATGAACCCCCCTCCCACCTCCCACCTCATATCATCTCTCTGGATCATCCCCCTGCACCAGCCCCAAGCATCCTGTATCCTGCATCAAACATAGACTGGTGATTCATTTCTTACATGATAGTATACATGTTTCAATGCCATTCTCCCAAATCATCCCACCCTCTCCCTCTCCCTCAGAGTCCAAAAGTCTGCTCTACACATCTGTGTCTGTTTTGGTGTCTCTCATACAGGGTCATCATTACCATCTTTCTAAATTCCATATATATGTGTTAGTATACTGTACTGGTGTTTTTCTTTCTGGCATACTTCACTCTGTATAATCAGCTCCAGTTTCATCCACCTCCTTAGAACTGATTCAAATGTATTCTTTTTAATGGCTGAGTAATACTCCATTGTGTATATGTACCACAGCTTTCTTATCCATTCATCTGCTGATGGACTTAGCCATGCTTTCTTGAGCTTAGGCTGGGATAAGGGAGCTTAACTGAGGACCTACTGAGCCTCTCACCTTTCTCCTAAGACAACCTAGCTAGTCTACATTTGTGCTTCTCTTGAAGCTGATCAAAGGATGAGAAAGAAAACAGAAACAATGCCACTGTGGAGGAGCCTGGCATAGGACTGACATTTCCTTCTCACTTTACAGGCCAAAGCAAATTGAATTACATTACTTAGCCCAAAGTCAAAATAGAGAGACATTGAAAAAGCATAACAAAGCGTTGAAGACATGGGGCCATGAATGTCATCTACCACTCAGCATGAGAGACAGATTAAAGAAATTCACTGCACAAAATAAAATGGATTTGTTCGAAATTTCCCTAAAACTGCTATCTTATCTTAGTTAAGTGAAAAAGTGATTATTTTTAATAAAATTGCATACAGATAGTAAAAGATTACAATTTTAAATAATAAGAAAACAAAGCCATATCTAAAATATTACAAGAGGTCAAACTTCACTGAACTGAGGATGTTAAATTGTTATTAAATATAATTCCTTGGAGTCATCCCATGGTTATGCTTTTTCAATTTTTAAAGGAAAAATATGTTAATAAGTAGCCAAGAAAGAGAAATCTCTCAGTTATGTCTACCTATAGGATATAAAGAATATAAAGATATAAATTCATATGAAGAATGAATATCTTCTAATCAGGTTATGTTATGAGACCATGAAATGTAATGCTCTGGAATTCTTTGTAACAAAATATTTCTGTTAAAGGTCAGAGGATATATTAAAATTGCTATAAGCAAAATATATTAATGATATATAATATTTAAATGAATGTTAAAAAATCAATTCTTTACTTATGTAGATTTGCATATTAGACAAGAACTACTTTCAATGGTTACTTTTTATGAATATGTACAGAAGTGAAAATATTTTTATTAGTCACTAAGTAGTTTAATAAAAATATTTTCAGTGTAGTCATAGTTTATTATATCAAATACTTGTAGATAAAGCTGTTTCTTAAATTTATAAAATAATTGACCGATTTAACAGGTATTATAAATGTCAATTTTTAATAAAAATAGTAAATTTTACCAAATCATATAGCTAACATTTGTTTTCTGTGATAATCATATAACCACTTATTCACTTACCTAGATTTATTTTTCCTGTTTTACTTTGATGTTTTCATACAAGAGAGTGACAAAAATTAAAAAGTGCAAAAATATTCATTGGGGGAAAAAAAGGAATATTCAGTGAAAAATAAAACTCTGCTTGAAACTTGATGCCCTTGTCTACAAAGAAATTACTTCCATATAATTCTATAGATTTAAACATATACAACATTTACATATATAAGTATTACTGTACGTAAAATTATAAAATAATACTTAAAAAGTAGCTCTGACCTTAGTTATCTTCTGTGAAAAAATTTATCTAGGAAACGGTTTCAAGTCAGTACACAGACATTCACCTACACTCCTGCACACACAGGACACACATACATTGATGTGTTCACTTCCTAAATATAAATTTTTAAAGTATATTCTGTAAATCTTCAAAACGAAATACATAGAGAATAATACCATGATAAACCAAATTCAATGATAAAGACATTTAAATGTCAGAGTATTTAGATGGCTTGTCTTAGAGGAAGTACAAGAGACAAATTCTAAAATATTTTCAGAATATGGCAAATCTGTGGGCACAGTAATTAGGAATTAGTAAAGAGATAATACTGAGATAATAAAGCAGAATTCTCTTACCAGTCTGGTAAATCAACCCACTGTTCTTGATATTACTACACTTTTTCCAACCATCAGTTTTAGATTTAGAACATTTCTCACCATCTCTTTTAATCCTCAAGATTCCAGGTAATAAAGAACCTCTTTCTTGGGATGGATGTAAACTTATGGCAAATAAATAAATAAATAAATAAATCAACTAATGGCAGAAGACCTAAAACCCAACCTATTTATCTTCAATAATAAGACACTCTTCACAGGAAAGAGCATAGTGGATGAGTCATTAACTTTACACAACTTACTTTCTTTACGGCCTGTTAAGCTATTCTTGTTGGCCAGCAGATTCAGGTATCAGAGGTTGATGCTTAAAATACATCCACATGTGCAGTGTTAGTTCATGTCATTCTTTAAATAGTATACATTTATTGTTTTTGTTGCTATCATGCCGTGATGGACAGTCTCTAAAACCACTCACAATGACCCTGCCTTCTGCTATTCACGAACTTGTGTGATTGTCTCTTCATGATTGTGGACTGAAGCTGGCTCCTTACTTCTAATCAAAAGAATATGGCGAAAGTAATGAAATGTCACTCGAATTAAATTTAAAAGGCTACTGCTTTCCTTTTGCTTCACCCACCTCTCAGCCTGTCTCTTTGTCTTTTTTGCCCTCTCTCCCTCCGCTCACTCTGGAGGAAACTGCACTGTCGTGGGTAGCTGTATAGAGTTATACAAAGACAAGGGTGGCAAAGAGCTGAATCTAGTCAAAAAGCTAGAACTGACCTGAGGTCTGTCAACCATCACTTCAGTGAAACTGGAAACTTCCTGGGTCGAGTCTTTCAATGACTGCAGCCTGGTGTGAACCCTGAGACAGAGAAACTCAGCTGTCACTGACCCACAGAAGCTGTGAGAAAATAAATGCATCTGGTTTTAAGCTACTGACTTTTGAAGTAATTTCATATAACAATAGATAATAATATACATGATAACAAGTGTTCTGGCATTCTTCAGATACAGTATTTGAAAACCTGCAAAGTGACCACTTGGTCACCAGAAAAAAGGTAAAACATAAAACAAATAAAATCATGTGTGACAAAACCAAATGAAAAATACATACTAATATGAAAAATATGAAGCAGGCATACATAACAACAGTTTCAGATCATTTAACAGTCATGGCGTTAAGTGAAGCAAGTGCTGAAGTCAACAGAACTAGTAGGTCTCACTGAAGCCTGTTTATTATCTTATCTTCCTAGTTTAATATCTATGAAATCCCAGAGAAATCCAAAGCAGAAATAGTTGTATTAAAAACATCTCAGTTAGGGGAGCTTCCCTGGTGACTCAAAGGTAAAGAATCCGCCTGCCAATGCACAAAACAGGTTTGATCCCTGTGATCAGATCAGAGGAGATCCCTTATGCTGCTGAGCAACTAAGTAAATGCAGCAGAACTGTTGAGCCTGGGCTCTAGAGCCTAGGGTCTGCAACAACAGAGCCCATGCGCTGCAGCTACTGAAGCCTGGCTGCCCTAGAGCCTCTGCTCCACAACAGAAGCCGCTACAATGAGAAGCTTGCACACCACAACGTGAGAGTAACTTCCACTCGCTACTGCTAGAGAAAAGACCAGGAACAGCCAAAAATAAATAAACAAAATTAATTTTAAAAGATCTAAAGGATATGAAAGTTCTTTTTTTAAAAAAGAGTATTTTCATTTACCAACTAAATTAAAAAATGTTATAAAAAGGTAGAATCAATATATCAGAATATTTTGCTCCAAACGGGCCAGTTTTTCATTAGCTACATCCAGTAATCTCTTTTTGCTTAATAAAACTCCTTTACAATAGGTTCTTAGAAGGAAATTATAAAAAAGAAAGAAAGAAAGAAACACAACCATTACCCAATGTACAACATCTGTAATATGTTTCAAAATTACATACAGAGAGGGATAAACCTGAGTATTTTCTTCTATATGGAGCCTTTGAAGTCATCTTATTTGCCTTAGGTTTACCCATCATACTATCAACAGTTTGGAAGAAAAGTATAGGTGATCAAATATATTTGTTGAATATTTGGTGAATGAACTAACAAGCCTACATACTCCCATGATTATATATTTGGCTCACCATTAAATTTTTTCAGACTTATTTTTGTCTTTGTAGTATCTTGATTTTTTAATGAGCTTACAATACATGACATATGCAAATACTTATATCAATTTGTTGATTCTAGAAGGCAGCACCCTAACTTTTACATTTCTATTACTTCACAACTCCTAACAGCAGTGTTTTTTAACATAGAAAATGTTCCATAAATGAAAATATATACACAGTTATCAGTAGGCAGTATCATCCAAAATATTTCTTTCATAAATATTCTATGAAATAAACTTTTAGATGACAGCAAAATAAAAGTGGATATGAGCAAACTAATACTTCTGGTTGGAAACAGTCTAATAACTAATCTTTAATTGTAAAGAAACTATTACTATGTCTATTTTTCATTTTTGCATTTTCTCTTTCTGGAACACCTTCTCCAAGGACCTACTTGCAAGGTTCTCCACACAATATACAGTAAATACTTGTAAACCAGTCCACTCTAAGATACTTCATCAAAAAACTAATTGCATTTCTGCCACCATATTTCTGTCGCTATATTGAGTCTCAAGAAAAAAAATGAGTGTAGCTTTAAGTAAAAGAAATATTCTGTAATTATCTGATAAACATGAACAAAATAGATTTTCAATTCTATTTTTTCAGTTCTAAATGAGGTTTTAGTTCCTAATCTAATTTAGCATTATATTTCAGAAGGAATTTTCAAGATAACATTTCAACTCTCCACCTCAGTCTATCAAGTCCCAATCTCATCTGTATAAAGAAGACCAAACCTATTCAAGCACATCAAAACTGGATAGGGCAGAATAATCTTTTTTTCTACATGACAGCACCACTCAGTAGGGACCTAGAAATTCTAGTCATACAGTTCATCCTCTTGTAATATGAAGTTAAAACTCAAATTCAGGCAATATTTTGATACAGCAAATCTAGGTGTAGTTGTAGAAACAGCTGCAAAATTAGCCTACCAAGAATATTGTAACTTTATTTCTCTTTCAAATTCTCAGTTATTCCTTTCTTCCATTTTATTGAATAAAACTATTCCATTTGAGAAATACCTGAATGCAGATTTAATGTTTACACATGCACTGCCTTGAATGATATATTGACACCTCTTAAAGATATTTTTCAGTGTTCTAAAAACTGCATATTTGGAAAACTGCATTAGTATTAGTATTAGTATATTTTATTACAGTAAATAATTCAAATAGTTGAATTTTATTCAACTATTTGAGTTTCTAATTTTGGCATATTAGTTTGCATATTATCCATTTGCTAATTTCTTTTTGGGGAATTTTCTCTACTATATTGTATACAATATTGGTAGGAAAATAACTGGTTTATGGGATTCATTTTTCCTCCCTCCAGGATCCCCAGTACAGGTGAGCTGAACTGACCAATACTTGCTTGACTAAGCAGACTGTCTACTAGGACTTCATAACTTGTGAAAGTAACATAAGGACATAAATGAGAAATGTAGGTCATTCGTTACAGTAGAATGAAATGACCAGATTGTATCATTGCAAAGTTACCCATTCCATTTCTTGTTTCTTACACATCAGGAAAGTCCTTTCTAATCCTAAAACTAAAACTCCAAATTCTTAGTTCCTTGATATATTGCTAATAATGATCACTTTCAAAAATAATAACTATTGAATTTAACCACGAAACCTAATTGATCTAGAATGTGGTAGTGATTAGTATATTTTATTACAATAAATTTCATGCTTGTCCTCAATGTGACGTACGTTTGAATTGAATGTCACATCTTGATAAGATGATGCATGCAAAAGGACCCCTAAAGTTTTGAGAATTTTAGTGACATAATTTTAAAATATATGATCAGGAGAATAGTTAATATGATGGTGAATTAAGGGGAATGATTGTATACGATATGAGAAAGGCTTAAAATGATATAAAGTAGAATAAATTTTAAAAACTTAACTACTTGAAGGAAGTGAAAGTCATTCAGTCATGTCCAATTCTTTGCGATCCCATAGACTGTAGCCCACCAGGTTCCTCCATCCATGGGATTCTTCAGGCAAGAATAGTGGAGTGGGTTGCCATTTCCTTCTCCAGAGGATCTTCCCAACCCAGGGATCGAACCCAGGTCTCCTCCACTGTAGGTATATGCTTTATCATCTGAGCTACCAGGGAAGTCCAACTACTTGACATATATGTTACAAAATAGGCTTGATATTATAAGTGTGAATACTGGAAATAAAAGCAAAAATAAACAAATGGGATCTAATTAAAATTAAAAGCTTCTGCACAACAAAGGAAACTATAAGCAAGGTGAAAAGACAGCCTTCAGAATGGGAGAAAATAATAGCAAATGAAGCAACTGACAAACAACTAATCTCAAAAATATACAAGCAACTTATGCAGCTCAATTCCAGAAGAATAAACAAGCCAATCAAAAATGGGCCAAAGAACTAAACAGACATTTCTCCAAAGAAGACAAACGGATGGCTAACAAACACATGAAAAGATGCTCAACATCACTCATTATCAGAGAAATGCAAATCAAAACCACAATGAGGTACCATTTCACACCAGTCAGAATGGGTGCAATCCAAAAGTCTGCAAGCAATAAATGCTAGAGAGGATATGGAGTAAAGGGAACTCCCTTACACTGTTGGTGAGAATGCAAACTAGTACAGCCACTGTGGAGAACAGTGTGGGGATTCCTTTAAAAATTGCAAATAGAACTGCTTTATGACCCAGCAATCCCACTGCTGGGAATACACACTGAGGAAACCAGAATTGAAAGAGACACATGCACCCCAATGTTCATCACAGCACTGTTTATAATAGCCAGGACATGGAAACAACCTCGATGTCCATCAGCAGATGAATGGATAAGAAAGCTGTGGTACATCTACACAATGGAGTATTACTCAGCCGTTAAAGAGAATACATTTGAATCAGTTCTAATGAGGTGGATGAAACTGGAGCTGATTATACAGAGTGAAGTAAGCCAGAAAGAAAAACACCAATACAGTATACTAACATATATATATGGAATTTAGAAAGATGGTAATGATAACCCTGTATGTGAGACAGCAAAAGAGACACAGATGTATAGAACGGACTTTTGGAGTCTGAGGGAGAGGGAGAGGGTGGGATGATTTGGGAGAATGGGACTAAAAAATGTATACTATCATGTAAGAAATGAATTGCCAGTCTATGTTTGATGCAGGATACAGGATGCTTGGGGCTGGTGCAGGGGGATGATCCAGAGAGATGATATGAGGTGGGAGGTGGGAGGGGGGTTCAGGATTGCGAACTCATGTACACCTGTGGCAGATTCATGTCAATGTATGGCAAAACCAATACAGTATTGTAAAGTGAAATAAAGTAAAAATTAAAATTAAAATAAATAAATAAAGAGAAGTATGCTTGCAACTGGAATAACAAAAATAGGAGGATAAGGAGCTCAAAAATTAGTTAAATGTATTAATATTAAAAAAAACAAATTCAGATTAATGAGTAATTTCCATCACCTTTCTTCTTTTTAATAATAATTTCTGCTCCTTGACTTTAATAGAAATGTTTATGTGTATAGGGTATATATATGTATATAGTGTATATATACACAATTCATTTAAAATTAATTATGTAAATGAAGATTTATGTCTTATTTACAATAAATGAACAGAACTATTTACAACATATTTGCATTTGCTCATATTTATGAGATATGCTTCTCAAAAATCTTAATTTTGCAAAGTCTAGTTTTGTTTCAACCATATCTAATGTGGTTGTTCATGATAATTTTCGTTTTTCACTCTACAGACAAAATACTTAAATATGCTCTATTCACAAGTTAAAATATAACTGCTACTATACACATTATGGATCGATTTTGTTTGGTATCTATATTTTAAAATGTGCTTAATCCACAAATATTGTTTCCTTATATGAGGTTCTATTCTACAGCTGTAAGCAATAAGAATAATTTAAAAGATTAATTACCCAAGAAAATAATTGTGTCATATGATGTTTTCAACTCATTGTTCCAAATGCAAAGGATGTTAGACTGAGTTGTTTTTTTAAGAGGCTTTAAGAATATTTGTTAAGAAGCAAGCTTTTAATAGAGTGGCTTGCGAATCATTTGTATTTCACATCACTCCATAAGGTTAGTCAACACTGCAGAAAATGTGGTCTTGTTTCAATTTATTATTCAACTTAAAGTAATTATTTAGATTTATATCTAGAATGTTTTAAATGTCACAACCCTTTTCCTGTTTAAAAATTGAATGTAAAAACTAGAATTTCCCTAGCAGTGGGAAATATATGTTTTGCAAACAGGATTGAAATGGAGAATAGTGTTCAAACTGTTCCATTATATCAAAGTAGCCTTACTCAGCAGTAAACTTATTCCACAAAAATCAATTGTGTGATGGAAGCTGGTTATGAATTAGAAAAAAAGAAGGAAAACAAGTGTTTCTTCATACCAGTAACTAATGGTTTATTTTAAAAACATTTCTAAGCAGTTTGAAGAATCAGAGTGGTGTAAAAACACACAAAGGAAACCACAGAACTCCTGTCTTTGAGATCTGACAGACTATAGCACCCACAAAAAAAAAAAAAAAAGATTTTTTATTGTTCACTGTACCAAATAAATAAAAAGGAAACAATGTCTTTTTCACTGAAATAACTTTCTAGAGAATTAAGTACATCAAATACCATTTATATTTGAACTAGAAAAAAAGCATCATTTTTCATTCTGTGCTCCTCAATATATAGGCGTCTATTTAGGCTTATACAGATTAAGGTACATTTAAAAGTCTTTATCATCGTGGCTTATGTGCAGCTAAGTGTTTTTAAACACAATATGCTGATAAGTCAGTTCAATCGTGTCCGACTCTGTGCGACCCCATAGATGGCAGCCCACCAGGCTCCCCCGTCCCTGAGATTCTCCAGGTAAGAACACTGGAGTGGGTTGCCATTTCCTTCTCCAATGCATGAAAGTGAAAAGTGAAAGTGAAGTCGCTTAGTTGTGTCTGACCCTCAGCGACCCCATGGACTGCAGCCTTCCAGGCTCCTCCGTCCATGGGATTTTCCAGGCAAGAGTACTGGACTGGGGTGCCATAGCTTGTGATTCCTAAAAATCCTCTCAATTGTCTTAAAGTCATAAGTAGGGGATGATGTAGTATAGGTTTAATTCTCTCAGGGCTTATGACCCTAGTCCCTTCTGATATGATTAGGCCCAGATATCTAACAGATTGTTGACAAAATTGAGCCTTTTCACTTGAAGGCTTGTAACCTCAGCCTGCCAGAAACTTTAAGAAATCTGAGGCATGTGAGCAAGCTTCCTGTGTCTCAGTACAAAGCAGATTATCATCTACATATTGTAGCATCATTGCTTCAGAGCTATTAAAGTTTTGTAGATCCCACGACAAATTTTGCCCAAATAAGTGGGGGCTGTCATGAAATCTCTGGGGTAAAACTGTCCAGGTTAACTGTGAAGCTGGGTAAGTAGGTTCTTCAAAGGCAAATAGGAATCAAATTTCCTCCACCAAAGGAACAGAATAGAAGGCATCTTTTAAATCAATTACTGAGAAATATTTGGCTCATTCAGGAACTTCAGACAATAGAGTATAAGGATTAGGCACCACGGGGTGTAAGGAACTACAGTCTCATTTCATTTCATTTCAGTTCAGTTCAGTTCAGTCGCTCAGTCGTGTCCAATTCTTTGCGACCCCATGAATTGCAGCACGCCATGCCTCCCTGTCCATCACCAACTCCCAGAGTTCACTCAAACTCACGTCCATCAAGTCGGTGATGTTATCCAGCCATCTCATCCTCTGTCGTCCCCTTCTCCTCCTGCCCCCAATCCCTCCCAGCATCACGGTCTTTTCCAATGAGTCAACTCTTCTCATGAGGTGGCCAAAGTACTGGAGTTTCAGCCTCAGCCTCAGTCCTTCCAATGAACACCCAGGACTAGTCTCTTTTAGGATGGACTGGTTGGATCTTCTTGCAGTCCAAGGGACTCTCAAGAGTCTTCTCCAACACCACAGTTCAAAAGCATCAGTTCTTTGGCACTCAGCTTTCTTCACTGTCCAACTCTCACATCCATACATGAGCACTGGAAAAACCATAGCCTTGACTAGAAGGACCTTTGTTGGCAAAGTAATATCTCTGCTTTTGAATATGCTATCTAGGTTGGTCATAACTTTCCTTCCAAGAGTAAGTGTCTTTTAATTTCATGGCTGCAATCATCATCTGCAGTGATTTTGGAGCCCAGAAAAATAAAGCCTGACACTGTTTCCACTGTTTCCCCATCTATCTCCAATGAAGTGATGGGACAAGGTGCCATGATCTTAGTTTTCTGAATGTTGAGCTTGAAGCCAACTTTTTCACTCTCCTCTTTCACTTTCATCAAGAGGCTTTCTAGTTCCTCTTCACTTTCTGCCAGAAGGGTGGTGTCATCTACATATCTGAGGTTATTGATATTTCTCCTGTCAATCTTGATTCCAGCTTGTGTTTCATCCAGCCCAACGTTTCTCATGATGTACTCTGCATATAAGTTAAATAAGCATGGTGACAAAACACAGCTTTGATTTACTCCTTTTCCTATTTGGAACCAGTCTGTTGTTCTATGTCCAGTTCTAACTGGTGCTTCTTGACCTGCATATAGGTTTCCCAAGAGGCAGGTCAGGTGGTCTGGTTTTCCCATCTCTTGAAGAATTTTCCTCAGTTTATTGTGATCCACACAGTTAAAGGCTTTGGCATAGCCAATAAAGCAGAAATAGATGTTTTTCTGGAACTCTCTTGCTTTTTCCATGATCTGGCGGATGTTGGCAATTTGATCTCTGGTTTCTCTGTCTTTTCTAAAACCAGCTTGAACATCTGGAATTTCACAGTTCACATATTGCTGAAGCCTGGCTTGGAGAATTTTGAGCATTACTTTACTGGCGTGTGAGATACGTGCAATTGTGCAATAGTTTGAATATTATTTGGCACTGCATTTCTTTGGGATTGAAATGAAAACTGACCTTTTTACAGTCCTGTGGCCACTGCTGAGTTTTTCCAAATTTGCTGGCATATTGAGAAAATAGGCTCAACCTCATTTATTACTCATAAATCTTGAAGTAGACTATTTGCCATTTGATTTGTTTATAGCCAAACAAAAAGCACGGACTGTTACAAGGAACTGTCCCTGATCCTTTAAATTCTCAATTATGGGTTTTGACCCTTCCTTAACCTCAGATTTCAGCGGATACTGCTTCTTATGTGGAAATAACTGTGGGTCTTTGAGCTTGACAACTACAGGAATAGCATTGTGTGCTTGATCCACAGATTTTTCCATCAGCCCATACCCTAGGATTTACATTTTGTTCAATTAAAGAGAGAGAAAGGGAGGGCTCCATATTCATGAAAACAAAGGCATGGACCTTGCTTAGTATATTCCTCCCAAAAGGGGTGAGGGAGAGTCTGCCATGATCAGAAACTCGTGTGAAAATAGCACAGAGTCCCACTTGCAGCTTAAAGGAAATAATGTTTGGCTCACCCAGACAGTCCCATTATGGAAGTGGATTAGGAAGAAAGTGGGCCAGGGGCTTCAGTAAGCACAGAGTAAGTTGCCCCAGTGTCTAAAAGGAAATCGATGGGTTGGCCCCCCATGGTTATTAAAACTCGGGGTTCCTCAGGTGTAATTAGGATGGGGAGATTATGTGGGGACCCCCGGACACCTTCAGTCCTGATTATCTTGAATTGGGCCCCTGAAACCTATGCCTCTGGGGGCAGTCTCTCCTCCAGTGTGGTCCCTTGCAGACCGGACAGAGAGTCGGGGTCTGGGTGGGGGGCTTAGATACCTGAGGGCAATCCCACTTGAGGTGCCCCTCCTTTCCACAGTGATGGCAAGCCCATCCCTTTTTCCCTGGGCCCCACAGGGCATTTTTCTCAAGCTCTTTACGAATGGTTCTGACAGCCATTACAAGGGCTTCTGTCTGTTCCTTGGTCTTTCTCTCCCTCTCTTCCTTTTCTTCATACTCCCTGACATAATAGACTGAGCCAGTTGCAACAGATTATCTAAAGACTGATTTGGTCCATATGCCTGTTTTAATAGCCTGCAGCGCATATCTGGAGCCAACTGAGAGAGAAATCTATCTTTTAAGATTATTCTTCCCTCTTCACTTTTGGGATCAATCTCAGTGAATCTGTGAAGGGCTTCTTTCAGTCTGTCTAGGAATTTACTAGGAATTTCCTTCTCTTCCTGTTCTATGTTTGCCAATTTGGCATAGTTTAAATACAATACGATCACATATAAAAGCTCTTTGTATATTTTGCATATTGACTCCTTATCAGAAATATAGCTTGAAAATAATTTCTTTCATTTTGTATGTTTTGTTTTCATTCTGTTGATGATTTCCTTTGTGGTATAGAAGTGTTTTAGCTTCATGTAGCTTCATTTGTATACTTTTGTTTTTGATGATTTCATTGCTTTTTGCTTTTGTTGTCTGTGCTTTTTTGTGTCATATCCAAAAGAAGTCACTGCCAAGATCAGTTTCATGGAGCTTCCCCGCCCCTGTTGTTTTTCTAGGAGTTCTAGGGTTTCAGGCCTTGTATTTAAGTGTTTAAAATATTTTGAGTTGATTTGTATGCATAAAGTAAAGATGTAATGTAAGGGTCTAATTTCATTCTTTTAGATGCGGCTCAAGTTTTCCCAACACTGTCTACTGAAGAGATTATCCTTTCCCTATTGTGTATTTTTGGTTCCTTCATTAAAAAATAGTTGATTCTAGCTGTGTGGGCTCATTTTTAGCCTCTCTATTTTGTTCCATGGATTTATATGTCTGTTTTTATGGTGGTTCCATACTTTATTTTACTATGGCCTTGTAACATAATGTTTTACATAATTTGTGATAACTCTACCTTTATTCTTGCTCAAGATTACTTTAGATATTAAGGATCTTTTGTGATTCAACATAAATTTTAAGATAGGTTTTTTTTTTTTTTTCTTCTAATTTTGTGAACAAGCTGGGATTTTGGTAAAAATTGTAGATGCAAATCACTTTGTATATATGAGTATTTCAACAATGTTAATTCTGCACCTCACAGCATATATAAAACATATTGTGGAATTTATAATAGAAGTAAGAATAAAACCATAAAACTATTAGAAGAAAATTTAGGAAAATTTTGCAGTCTCAGGGTAAGCAAAGATTGTATATGGAGCACAAGAATAGAAATCGTAAAGAAATAATAATTTGGACATCATTTAAAAGACAAGCATCAGTTCTTTCAAAGAAAATACAAACAAGCTGGCTGAAATATTTATTGTATATATATATATATATATATGTGTGTGTGTGTGTGTATCATGTAATATATATTACTGATATATTTAGATATATACTTATCTATTTCATATATGTGTGTGAGAAAAAGCATCTATCTGTACAGATTATAAAACAATTCTTGTACTTCAATAAAAAAGCAGACAATCCAATGGAAAAAAATGGTAAAAGGCTCAAATAAACCATTTATTAAAGAAGTTAACAAGCATGGCTAATAAACATTTGAAATGATTGTTAACATCATTAGTCATCATGGAAATACAAATTAAATTCACAATGAGATGCCACTTTACACCAAATAGAATAGTTAATTTTTTAAAGAAAACACAGAATACTGACAGTAGGCAGTTTCTGCAAATTCATTTAAGAGGCTATGGGATCTCATGATGGCAACCAGACAATAACAAAAGACATTAACTTTAATGAGTTAATGTTGGGAACTTTCTCACTGAACAAGGTGAGGGAAAAGTTGGTGACCTAAAAGAAACTACTTTTCTCAGAAGTAACTATTGAGATGAGAGGACTCCATAAAACTAAACATGGGCTTCCCTGGTGACTTGGTGGTAAAGAATGCACCTGCCAATACAGGGGACATGGATTCAATCCCTGGTCTGGGAAGATCCCACATGCCTCAGAGCAAGTAAGCCCATTCACCACAACCACTGAGCCCATGTGCCTCAGTTATGGGTCTGCAACCTAGAGCCTGTGCTCTACAAGCGAAGCCCTTGCAATGAGAATCCCATGCACTGCAACTATTAATAGAGAGTAGCCCCGTTGGCCGCAACTAGAGAAAAGCTTGTGCAGGAATGAAGACCCAGTGATGAATGAATACAATTTAAAAAATAAAAATAGAGCTGCATCCTACAGAGGTATGGATTAAAAATTCTAGTAACAGCTATATTGCATATAAGAATTGAATAACTAACAAATGGATGTCAGATGCTAGGAACCAACAGTCCTACTCTTAGTGTGGGATTTTATAGATAAGCAAGGAAGGAAGACTATAATGAATCACATATTAGTTAGAGTTGGAGATATAGTGTGAACTCATGTTTATCTCAACAAAGATACAAATGTTTACATGGAGAAATATTTATACATCTGTGAGTAAACAAAGTTTGTACAAAGGCATATACTCCTCTGCTCTGTTAGCTGAGAAGTTCTAGAAGCACTGCCATCCAAGTGAGCACATTCAGCACCCAGATTCCAGTTTTCAATACCATTTTGCCAGTAAAAGGAATCACATCTCCTTGGAGAAATAGCGGATTCCAGGACTGGAGCAAAAAATACACAGAATTAGTTTGAAGCAACTTGTAGCAACAGATAGTGGTGAAGTATTTTAAAATGACACCAACAAAGACTTTGTAATAGTTTTTAGGACTGAACTTCAAGAGGATCCAATGGCAAAACTTGGAATGATTTGAACAAAAAATAAATAAAGCGGCACTGATTCATATTCCAATTTTAAAATTAATATCTATGGGTCCTTACTGATACACACTTTTTATAAATAAATAAATACATGTCAGAGAACAGACAAATCTCACATTCAGTAGAATTCCAAATAATTTGGGTAGATTCTCTTTCCTCAAGAAATGGAGCATAACTCCCACTCTTTAAGTGCCAGCTGAACACAGTCATTTCCTTCCAAAATTTACAGTATGGGTAGGGGGAAATACGCAACTTTAAAAACCTGCTAAACACTGTCTCAGCCAAGTGATCAATATGAACATCAACAATGACAAATTAGGCTGTTAATAAGTACCTTGGATAGGATATGATGAGAAAACCATTCTACCTCTGTGAGCTTATTCCCCTCCAAACTCAATCCCAGTGTAATCATGAAAAAATATTCTATAAATTCCAAATGAGGGGCATTAACACTCAAAACTATCCAGGTCATCAAAAATAAGGAACATGTGAGAAATTGTCAGTCAGGAGATGCCTAAGGAAACATATAACTTAGTATAATGTGGTGCCTTAAGATGGGATACTGAGAGAAAAAAAAAAATGGTAAAAACTAATGGGAAATTTTTAGTAACAATATATAGTATTTTCTTCAATAAATCATTAAAGAGAAAAAATACAGCCAATAGGATAAACAACAAAAATAAGGCTTTCCAGCTGGCTCAGTGGTAAAGAATATACCTGCCAATGCAGGAGATGTAGTTTCAATCCCTGGGTCAGGAAGATCCCCTGGAGTAAGAAATGGCAATGCACTCCAGTATTCTTGCCTGGGAACTTTTGTAGACAGAGGAGCGTGGTGGGCTACAATCCATGGGGTCACAGAGTTGGACACCGACTTACTGACCTAACATCAGCAGCAGCATGACAAACAGAAAGGGGCAATCACTGTTCCCAGATATCCAGAGAAAAATCATTTTCTGATGTCCTTGAGGGAAAGTTACCTACTCTATTAAGCCATTTGCTTTTCTGTGTTGTTGGAACTTTCATGTGATAGCTCCTTCTGGAGGTTTTCTAATCAAGATACTTAACTATGGTATCTTATTAATTTTTATTGTTTGAGGAAGGTTGATGTCATTTCACTTGCTAGGAGTACATATAACTGTTAATAAAGAGAGCCCTATGAGCTGTTTTACATTGAAGATCAAGTACAATCTATATTTCATCAAGGATACATCATAGTCATGTAGGGGATGATAGTTGGAGAGTAAAGGTAACATGCAGCTATTAATAAGAATGATAAGGATGATTATACATCTTATGTTTCCAATAACACTTTAGACAGATTAAAATGTACAACAGTGAAATCAGTTATAAGTACAGATAGCAGTTATGAGAGAGGCAAGCTATGACTTCATCAGAGGTAAGAATGCAGCTCCATGACAGTTAAGGAAAATCCTTTAAAACATGAGGTTGCAAGGTTGTTTGGTAGTTCAAGCTTATTTATGTTTTAGTATTTCATACTTTCCTCTTTACCATATTCTTGGGTATAAGCAGTATGGTCAGGTTCCTGTGTAAGGGGCTATGCCTTATGTCATTTACCTAACTTTTCTGGAAAAAGAAATGCATTTCTTTTATACTAAATAAGTAAACTCGAATGGTCCAGCCCCCCCCCCCTTTTTTTTTTGAGTCTTTGACTACTTTTTATTTATTTATTTTAATTTTTATTTTTACTTTATTTTACTTTACAATACTGTATTGGTTTTGGCATACATTGACATGAATCTGCCACAGGTGTACATGAGCTCCCAAACATGAATCCCCCTCCCACCTCCCACCCCACATCATCCCTCCGGATCATCCCCGTGCACCAGCCCCAAGCATCCTGGTCCAGCCATTTTTATAGTTTTTTAAGGTACTGTGAGTGTTGCGGCTTTTTAAATAGGCATTGTTTCTCCTTATAGGGAAAATAACTGTGTTTTCATCAATGCATTCTCATAACCCATAGTGCAAGACAGTAATATTGAATTCATTTAGAGATGCTCAAGGCTTCCCTTAGGATGTAGTTTCCATCTATGTGCCACTTTTACAGCTTTTCCAGTATCATGTAGGTTACAGGTGAGTCATGAATTGCTGTTTTAGAAACCCAGCAGTGTTCAATTCTATTTGGAAAAGGTTGCTTCATGAAGTATGTTAGCCTCACTTGAGTTTACTGGTTCCAATACATCCCCTAGCTTTGCCACATTATTTCCTCTTTGATCTGACACTTCATTTTTCCAACTATTTTTCAGACTTAGGAGCCAGAGATTGCACATTCATAGAACATGGCCTAAATTTTCAAGTACATTTAAAAAAAAAATGGATAGGAAGTTGATAAAGCTATCTGAGTTTATTTGAAGGTGTTTTTGGTTTCCATATTCATGGGATTGGCTTCAAATCTCAGTGGAGTCAAACATTTAGAAGCATTGTTGTTTCCAAGAAATTTCATGATAATTTCCTAAAAATTATAATAATATAAGAAACCCTCTTATCATTCTTTTAGTGATTGATCTTGACTTATTTTTAATTATTTGTTATCTGTTCTTAGACTCCTTCTTAACCTAACAGATAATGGCAAAGATAATACCATTATTGTTTACATAGAAACTTTGAGTCAATTTCCAGACTGATCAGAAAATAAATGTACAGAATTTCAGCAGACAGAATAATCTCACCCAAAGATGTCCACATCTTAAACTCCAGAACCAACAAATGTGTTAGCTTTCAAAGCAAAAGAGATTTTGCAAATGCAATTAAATTAAGGACTTTGACACAGGAAGGTCACTGTGGATCATCTAGGTGGTTTTGGTAAAATCCACAAGGGTTCTTGTAAGAGGGAGGCAAAAGAATCACAAGCACAGAGAAGTGATGATGGAGTGATGCACGCTGAAGACCTAGGAAGTAATTATGGACCAAGGAATGCAAGTGGATCTAGTTGCTAGAAAAGGTAAAGAAATAAATTCTCTCTGAGTCTTTGAAAGGAAACGGCTCCTGCTGACAGCTTGACTGTAGCTCGTTGAGACTAATTTTGTATTCCTCATATCCCAAACTGCATGATACTGAATGTGTGCAAATCACTTCTAAACCACCAAGACTGGGGTCATTGTTACTGCAGCAACTGGAAACTAATACAAGAATTAGGTCTTCTGTTTTTATCTGCATGTCTCCCCAGGGGAAATGCAGATTTTGGTTTTAGGTTTGTGATAAGTATCACTGAGTTTCAGTAAATCTTTGAAACAAGTTTTCATATATCTATTACTTTTCTTATTTAAATACTTTTCCTATATGAGATAGCAATAAATTCAACTATCTGGTACAGATCTTATTGTTCAGTCGCTAAGTCGTGTCTGACTCTCTGTGACCCCCATGGACTGCAGCCTGCCAGACCCCTCTATTCTCCATTATCTTCCAGAGTTTGCTCAAATTCATGTCCATTGAGTCAGTGATGCCATCCAACCATTTCATCTTCTGCCACCCCATCCTTTTGCCTTCCATCTTTCCCAGCATCAGGGTCTTTTCCAATGAGTCAACTCTTCGCATTAGGTGCCCAAGTATTGGAGCTTCAGCTTCAGCATCAGTTCTTCCAGTGAATATTCAAGGTTGATTTCCTTTAGGATGGACTGGTTTGATCTCCTTGCAGTCCAAGGGACTCTCAAGAGTCTTCTCCAGTACCACAATTCGAAAACATCAATTCTTTGGTACTCAGCCTTTGTTGTGCTCCAACTCTCACACCTTCATATGACTACTGGAAAAACCATAGCTTTGACTCTATGCACCTTTGTTGGCAAAGTGACATCTCTGCTCTTTAATACACTATCCAGATTTCCATAGCTTTCCTTCCAAGGAGCAAGTGTCTTTCAATTTTATGGCTGTAGTCACCATCTGCAGTGATTTTGGAGCCCAAGAAAATAAAATCTGTCACTGCTTTCACTTTTTCCCCTTTTATTTGCTATGAAGTAATGGGACTGACCTTAGTTTTTTATATGTTGTGTTTCAAGCCAGCTTTTTCACTCTCTTTCACCCTTATCAAGAGACTCTAGTTCCTCTTCACTTCCTGCCATTAGAGTGGTATCATCTGCATATCTTAGGTTGTTGATATTTCTTCCATCAATCTTCATTCCAGCTTGTGATTCATTCAGCCCAGCATCTCTTGCAGTCAAAAACAAAAAAGACCTTAACAAAATTCTGAATTCTGAAGCAAGATTTTAATCTTTTATTTATTTTTAATTTTATTTAATTTAATTTTATTTTGTTTTTAGACAATCTTTAATTATGAGATTCAACTTTGTTCCAGATAGGAGTTTAAATTCAATTTCTACTGATCTTCATTTTGGACTAGTAATTCTAAGCGATGTGCCGTGATGTGGTTTTTCTTTGTTTTAAGAAAAACGCCAAGATTAATTTAGCTTATTTGGCTTTTTTTTTTCCCTTAGGAAAAAATCAAAAGAAATATAATCTTTGTAAGTAAATAAGCAGATTGGAAACTTAAATATGGAGAAAATATATAAAGCTGGAGAATTATGTGCAGTAGCCCTTCCACATCATTGTGTTCCACATTTGCAGATTCAATCAACAGTGGATTAAAAAAAAAAAAAAGTTTTAAATTAAAACTTCCTGTAGGCTTGCTCAATAGATTTTGAAAAAAAAGATATAGCAATAACTTCAGTGAGTGCATTATAAAGAGTAAAAGAAGATGCTCTTGTTCATGTACATTACTTTTTTTCTGACTTTAAGCACAGAAATACTAAGTATGAAAGAAGCAGGATGTGTTTCCCTGGCTTTAATGTCAATTTCACTTAGCTTAATATGTGAGAAAAATTGAGCCTGGAACCTTAGGGGGAAGAAGTAGCATTGAGGTGTTCCAAAGCATAGGAAGTGAAGATCAAAAAGTATTTTACTGGAGGCTCATATTTAATAAAATGTGAAAGAAAAATGCAGTAGAAAGGAATTGTAATAAAAGGGAAGATATTCTTGCAAGCTTATCCTCAATAATATCTACTTTTTTAAGGTTCAGGTTAATGCAATTCAATCTGAAAAAGAGTTTGTGTGGGTATCCCAGGTGCCATTTTAAAGCATTACAGTGATTAAAAAAAAAAAAATTAAGGCACCTTACAGACTCTGTCTCTGAAAGCTCTTCTGTGTTACCAATTGAGGCTTTATTAGGTACCCCTGAGCTATTCTGTCCCCTAGATTCCAGAAGGCTGTCTTGACTCAAGGCTGACTTAAGTCAGAAGGAATTAAGAAGACCCAGGTTCCTACCCCAGGTGAGACACTAAGTCATCCTTGCATATGTTCAAGGTGTCTCTGTACCTTGAATTTTGGTACTTGGTCTTGGGCTTTGTTTTGTTATTAGTCATTTATTGTGTGAGAGAAACCTTGTTTAAATTATTACTCTTAAAATTTGCCCAGAAACACTTTCTAACCTGAACTGTGTTCCTGACTGTCTCTTAGAAAATGCTGACCTCAGAACTAAAGACACGTTGAGTCCTCCCATCTAGTAGACAAATGCCTGTGATGTTAAGTCTGAATCTATCTGTCTGGGTGCTTTAGCACTGTCTATTATGTTTTATCAAATAATCCCCTACATGTCTGCACTGACACCCATAGTTCTCTTCTAGAACCTTCCTGATACTATCTATATAGAGTAAAAATCTCTCATCATACAGTCTTGAAAGCACAATTTACTCTTAGACAAGAGGATATCTGTGCCTGCTTCAATTTTCTATTCCCCATGTCTGCTTCTTTCTTGTTCTGATTTGTAATTATGGCCAAACTCCCAAGGGCACTTCTTAGAGTTATTGACCCAAGGGAACTAATTATGTTTCAAGTACATATGTTAAAGAGGTGAAAATACTATGATGGTGCCAAGAATGTGAATGATGAGTGAAATTTTTAAAGTAATATATCAAGTATTACAAGAGAGATAAAAATTTTTATGGACATTCAAAGGTAGAAGAAGTTATATCTAATTAAGGGAAGGTAGGATGACAAAAGTTCTGAGCTAGAAATTTTA
The DNA here is from genome assembly GCF_014754425.2 of Oryx dammah. Classification (NCBI taxonomy): domain Eukaryota; kingdom Metazoa; phylum Chordata; class Mammalia; order Artiodactyla; family Bovidae; genus Oryx; species Oryx dammah. The sequence goes on along the minus strand of NW_024070205.1, from coordinate 63,643,493 downwards.
TAACCAGGTCATATAAAACTCTGTGAAGTTGATTCTGTGGTTTTATTTGGGTTATGTTACAGTCTGTGAAGCCAGAGTAGGTGATTCTAAATCCTCTCCTGTGTGATCTTTACCAAGTAATTTGATACCGCTTTGCTTTATTATCTACAAAACAGATAGAGTATTGATGAATCAAATTAGTTACTATATTCATAAAAATTAAATACTATCTAAGTATTAGTAATTATGACTATCATCATCATATCACCATTTTTATCACCATCATTTTATTAAACAAAACAGTAAAGTAAGACTCCTAGAGACAAGAGAGGTTTTGTTTGTTTAAAAAACAAGAGTTAAGTTGTGTTTGGAAAGAGACACAGAAGATTAAATAAACAGCAGGGTACAGTGTTTTAAAATAATTTTTAGTAGAAATGATGAAGTTGATACTAAATTACTTGAGCTTCATTAACATTAGTTTTTTTTAAATCTATTTTTTAGGGATGAAGAGACACATATATGTTTGAGGAGAATGCACACAGTTCATGTATCCAGCTGAATTTTGCTGTAATTAGGTTTGAAATTTCCTTAGAGGAGTCATACTTTAAATATTGAGTTTTGAGGATGAAGTCAAATGCTTTCAAGACATTAAGCTTTTACTCTAAATTAAATTGTGATAAACATAATTAATAAATTTATCCAAGGGTTTTCTTACGAATGAACAAAGAGGTAAGAAGCAAACAACTTTTAACAATTAAAGATGTAGAGAACTTTGAATATTATGATGAGAAAAAAGGAATTCATATAAAAATATCATTTATATTCTTGATCAATGATCACAGATAATAATTGTCATTTACAAACTTGCATCGACTTAAGCCACTATGGGATTTCAAGAGTGGTCAGCTTTTTCTTTTGATGTCTCAGGTAATTATAGGTAAGTGATCTTTTAGACTTTCTTAGTGAAATATTATAGTAAAAGTGTTAAGTATCCAATTCTGCCACAAAAAGTCATAGAGGCTGTTTTTTATCTCCTGTAAAGATTTTCGTGTCTCTTTTCTCTTTTTTCCAAATTTTACTTGAAGGCTTTATTGTGAGACAAATGCAACATATTCTGACCTCAGAATTAACTACATTTCTAGTCAGAAAGGTGACAAATCCATCACAGGCTTCAGGGAAGATCAAATCTAATGGGCAGTCTGAAGATTATACCCTCCACTCACCCAAGTGCACAGGATGAAAATTATCTTTAATCAATACCAAAATATGTATGCCACTATTCAATCCAAAGACAAATCATTTTTAATGTGACTTATGCTAAGTAAAAGTCCCTCTAGCCAAGATTTAGATAAGAATATTGCTTTATCAAACTCCAGAACAAGGGCTTCTGAATATGTTTTGATAGTTATAGTTAATTTGCTGCACAAAAATATGTACACCTATCATTGTAAATATTGGGGTATTTTAATGCCATTTCCAGACATTGTAACATTGTTTCATGTGGAAAAAGATAGATAAGGAAGAAACTAGAAATAGAATAAGAAAGAGAATATTATAATTATTTAGGTTAGAGATAGTAAGAGCTCCAAATTTGGGAGTTTGGGGCAAAGTACAGGTACAGAACTCACTTGTAGGTGAAGGCTTACCTGGTGAGGGAAGTCTTCATCTCAGAAGATCCTGCTTTGTGGAGCAGGATGACTAGAAATTGAAGACAAAGCAAATTAATCAACAAAGGTAATTTGGAAAATTATTGATCTCAGCATGAGTCTCGAAAATGAGTCTAGCCCATGAAATTCAGTGGTGTCACTTGTTTATAACATAACACACACCACAAAAATATTTTTATCAAAGTGTATCATCTCATTTTCTCACAGTGTGGTGATAGTCCTAAAATATTTGTTCCATATCACTTGTTGATTTTGACTCAATTTCATTATTGGTTCATTTATTTCTGGCACCTATACAAGTGGTGAAAGGAAATGCTCTTTTATTGGATCCAAGCATAGATTTCTTTCAAGTGATCCATTCTCTATACTGTTGACTGATCGACATTGCCCTTGGTTAAACTTTTAATAATAAGGACAGAGGAATATTTTGATAATTCAACTCAACCTCAAAGTGCACCAACTTTAAAATACTCAACCTCAGACATAGTATTAAAAGAGCATATTCTATAAGAAAAGGTTATTTTTCTAGATACAACTAGAACCTTCAGATAAAAAAGCAAACCAAGGAAAGCTAAGTTTTTATTGAATAATTACCATTTTCCAGATATTCAGCTAAATATATTAATATCTCATTTAGTCATTAATATCCATCTAAAGACATGGAAGTAGAGTTAGGAGAAAGGAGATATATATATATATATATATATAGTCCAATCTTTTGGAAAAAAAAATCAGTTAATTCTGAGAAAGTAAGTAAACCAGCTGAACAATGTTTATTTTAGAAAACAAAATATTCAGGTTGCTGCTGCTGCTGCTAAGTCGCTTCAGTCATGTCTGACTCTGTGTGACACCATAGACGGCAGCCCACCAGGCTCCACCATCCCTGGGATTCTCCAAGCAGGAACACTGGAGTGGGTTGCCATTTCCTTCTCCAATGCATGAAAGTGAAAAGCGAAAGTGAAGTCCCTCAGTCGTGTCTGACTCTTAATGTTATACATAGGTTTCCCTGGTGGTTCAGTGATAAAGAACCCTCCTCCCAGTGCAGAGATAGATGCAGATTCAAACCCTGGGTCAGCAAGATCCTCTGGAGAAGGAAACAGCAACCCACTCCAGTATTCTTGCCTGGAGAATCCCATGGACAAAAGGAGCCCAGCAGGCTACAGTCCATGGGATAGTGAAAGAGTCAGACATGAGTCAGCAGAAACAACAAGAACAATGTTATACATAAGGACTGAGAATCCAGAAGAGTATGCTACTTATTGGCACCAAGTTGACTCAGAAATGAGTATAAACAGAATTTTCTAGATAAGTGACTTTTTCTAATTTAATAAGAAAACATATATATATACTTTTTAGTCTAATCAAATTAATATCAAATCACACATGCAAACAGATGAGATAAATATCATATAGTAGATTTTATTATACATGCATGATCCAATTTATGAAAAATGTCTATTAAATTTCAAACTACACTGAATATGTCTTTAAGATATTCTTTTGGTGACAGATGCATTTACTTTTATTATAGTTGGAAGCCATTTGGGGAATTTTGAAAACAATGAATGAGGTTAAGGGAAAGTAAATATTTAAGGAATGGAATTTCAAGCTTTCTATTTTCCTTGAAAATTTTAGTTTATTAAATCTGATATATGGGAATAAAAGAACAGTAAGAGAGACCACAGAGTGGATTATATCTGTAATGCTAACTTTTTCTTTTGGGGATTCAAGGTTTTTTGTGTTGTCTGTAATGTCCCTTTTGAGGAAATGAAAAATGCCAAATGCATTTTGCCAATGCCAAACTCCTTTCTTAAAAACTACTTAGAAGATTGCCAGTGGTTATTTTCCTATTTTGGATTGTTTGCTTCATAAAATCTAGTTCTATAGAGTACTGAAATATTGCAAAATTGACTTTTTAACATTATTGAGATTTAATTGATATAACATAAAATACACCCATTGTAAATAAATAATGACAATCCAGTGTTATTCTTATTATCTCTCAATGGTTCTTTGTATCTTGCATTATTTGAATTAAGACCTGAGCCCATAAACACTCCTGTCATCTCAGTGAGATGGAAACGCCACTCGAGGCCTTAAGGTATGAGATGGTGTTCTTTTTTGTTATCATTAGAAATATTTTTATAGTCAAAGAGACTTCTGCAATAAATCAAGTTATACTGTTACTCAATTAGCAACAGACAGGATTATAAAATCTGAACCAGAAACTAACAGAAGTGGAATATAGTATACCTATAATTTCCCCAGGAGTTTTAGTTCCAAGTGCCCCAACTTCACCTCCCCAGATACCAAAATATTATATAAAGTAGTGTAGTATAGACATATAATCTATACACATTGTCCCATATTCTTAACTTTAAATAATCTCTAGATTACTGATAATTCCTAATACAACGCAAATAATGTAAATGCTATGTAAATAGTTGTAAACATAATGCAAACCTACATAAATAGTTGCCTGCTCACAGCAAATTTAAATTTTACTTTCTGGAAATCTCTGGAATTTTTAAAAAGTATTTCCAATCCTCCATTGGTTGAATTATCAGATGCAGAACCCATGAATATGGAGAGCCAACTGTAATATGAAATATAAAATAGAAATGTTTAACCTGTTGCCACCCTTTATATCAATTAATATTTAAATATAAAAGTTTTACCTTCTCCTACTTAAAAATGAGTCCCCTGAAGTCACATATAATTCCTTAAAGAAAATAACTCCTTCTGTATCCTTTAGGTAACTTAAAATTTCAAAAGTTACACAATGTCTCTCCTCTTTCTATCGCTAAAATTTTATACATAAGCACTTCATTCATTTTTCATGGATAAAGTTTGGGTTACTTATTTGGTACCTATATCTAGAATGTACTGTTTATATTTACAGTTTCTTACTTTTATTTTCCCAAATGGCCCTTAATTCTGACATCTCAGTGATAAATTGAACATGATTTTTCACTTAGTCCAAAATCTCTCCTGTCTTTGTGAGTAAAATATTCAACATTTCTGAACATTTATTGCTTGTTCCCCTAAAACAATAAGGAGTTACTGTGTTTCCTTCAAACGCATAGGCTTATTACAAATTACTTTTGGAGTCAAGAGCCAGAAAGAAGGAAAAAGATCTTTTTTACCATAACAGAAGTCTACCACGAAGAAGCCCACATACATAAAATTTCTAGTGATTTCTTTAAAGCATATTGTACCATCCTTGTACAGCATGTTCTGTGTCTACATATTTCATCTGATTTAGACAATGCATAGTGAAATCTACTGTTGCATATATTTAAAATTGCATCTCCTTTGCTCATTATAGGGACAGTTCTACTATTGATATGGCAAGAAATTCCCTTGCAGTACTAGAGATTTCCAGAACAGTTACCAGGGTGAAAATTGGTCAAACTTTTGCAGTTGATACTGTTCTACATTTTGCAAAGTTTGCATCTCCTGCTTTTTTCTCTTTAATTCTGAAATTCAGAAGCATTCAAAAGATTTTCTTGCCAATGTGCTGCTTCTCAACTCTGTGCCTTCAGTTTCCCACAGCAAAGAAATGTGTCTTAAGCTTTTCTGTTTCTGCATTAATATTTTGCATCCTGAGCTTTTGAGTTTCTCTGGTTATATTAACCTTTCATTATATCAAAGGTGGCGCGCAGTTACCACATACTCATGGTACTTAAAAAAAAAAAAAAAAACTCTACAGCAGAATTGAACTTTTTCATGCATAAAATGACAGTCCCTCAGCTCTAAGTTTCTGGAGCAGAAAATGGCAACCCATTCCTGTATTCTTGCCTAGAAAATTCTATGGACAGAGGAATATGGCAGGCTACAGTCCATGGGGTCGCAAGGAGTGGGACATGACTGAGTGAATACTCACGCATATAGCTAATGTATGGAATAGCAGATGTGTATGAGTGTATGTGTGCGTTAGTCACTCAGTCGCGTCCTATGCTTTGTGACCTCAGTCTGCAGCCGCCAGCTCCTCTGTCCCTGAGATTTCCCAGGCAAGAATACTGGAGTGGGTTGTCGTTTCCTTCTCCAATTGGAATAGGGATGAAAATGGTTAATAAACTGCCTGCCACACCCATCATATTCATTGCAGATAGTACATAAATATATACAAAGTCCCATACATTTAAAAATAAGTGTTGAAACTTGGGATTAAATTGTTGCACAGATTTTCCTACTGACTGAAATGAAGCATTTTCTTTTATCACATGCTTTACTCTGAATAAAGTTTGGCTAGCTTATCTACAATTTTAAGTTTAGAAAACATGCTTCTCTAAATGAACAAGCCATGTTTTCTTCTCTGTTATTATATTCAAATATCCTTGGCAAAAACTCAGGCTTTGCTGTAAGTATATCAGATAAAAGTTGGTTAAGAATGAACAAATCTCATTTAAGATATGAATCTAACTTTTTAGGAATCTAAATTTTTAAATTTATTCTATGATAGCCATAGCATTTCAAATCTGAGAGTATACATGACACTAGGAAACCTCTGTTTGTATTTTTTATGCAAAGAAGAATGCTTCCCTAGACCTGATGGAAGTCCTCTGGTGGGTTAGTCTGTACACTAAGTGAACATCTTTGCTTGTTTCAGGCTGCATCATTTACAGAGGAAAAACTACTGCAAAGCCTAACTTCTTTTTTAAACTAAAGAGGAGACAAAATTAAGTACATTTAAAAAGGAAAAGATTTGTTAAATTATGTTACTAAACCAAAGCAATAAAAATAGAACAAAATTCCTACAAGAAATTCTTAGAAATTACACCACCATATATTCTACATTTCAGAGAAGGCAATGGCACCCCACTCCAGTACTCTTGCCTGGAAAATCCCATGGGTGGAGCAGCCTGGAGGGCTGCAGTCCATGGGGTTGCTGAGGGTCAGACACGACTGAGTGACTTCACTTTCACTTTTCACTTTCATGCATTGGAGAAGGAAATGGCAACCCACTCCAGTGTTCTTGCCTGGAGAATCCCAGGGATGGCGGAGCCTGGTGGGCTGCCGTCTATGGGGTCACACAGAGTCGGACACAACTGAACTGACTTAGCAGCAGCAGCATATCTACATTTGCATTCATCTGATGCAAACAGATGACTCATTGGAAGTCTCTGATGCTGGCAAAGATCGAGGCAAAAGGAGAAGAGGGCATCAGAGGATGAGATGGCTGGATGGCATCATTGATAGGATGAACTTTGGCAAACTCCAGGAGATGGTGAGGGATAGGAAGGCCTGGTGTGCTGCTGTCCATGGGGTTGCAAAGAGTTGGGCACAATGGGGTGACTGAACAACAACAACATTTATGTTAACTTAATCAATGTAATAAACGATAATTTTGAACTGCTTTTAAGTTTTGTTGATATTATTTCCTTAGCCTATTTCTTCTAAAAATGTCTCTTTAAGAATTCTCAGATTATATATATCAGAGTTACATAATCTTGTTACTTTAGTTCTGTGACTATGTGTAGAAATTTTTTATTTTTTCCAGTTCATCATTATGCATGGTATAAATAAATATATTTTCAAGATTTTTTTCTGAGTAAAAATAACATTTTTCACATGGAATTTTACACATAAATCCAATATATGAATATAAAAACTTAAATAGTATTTTGTCATTCACTATTTTATAACATTTGTTAATTTACATTATCAGAAAATGGTGATGATTTCTATCTGATAAATGTAACATTTAAAACTCTGCCAAATAATGGCAAAATCGAAAACTATTAATTTATATGGTGTTTAAACACTCTTTGATTCTTCAACATTGACCTTCTTAGGGATTGTAATGAAAATTGGCCTTTTCCAGTCCTGTGGCCACTGCTGAGTTTTCCAAATTTGCTGGCATATTGAGTGTAGCACTTTCACAGCATCATCTTTTAGGTTTTGAAATAGCTCAGCTGGGATTCCATAACTTCCACTAGCTTTGTTTGTAGTAATGCTTTCTAAGGCCAACTTGGCTTTACACTTAGGATATCTAACTCTAGGTGAGTGACCACACCATTATGGTTATCTGGGTCCTTAAGACGTTTTTTGTGTAGTTCTTTTGTGTATTCTTACCTTCTCACCTTAATCTCTTAAAAAATAACTATTTTTCAAATGTTCAAATAACAAAAATTAAGTGAATCAACATCTCTATATTTAACATAACATTTTAAATATTACATACAAAAAGAAAAGCTTTTTTTTCTTAAAATTTATCCTCAACCATTCTCATGTATAATCTGAGCTAAATTATACACTGTATTTAGATCTCTGTCATTATGCCAAAGAAATACACTGAAAATATCCAGACCACCTAGTAGACAATTTGCATAACAAACTGATTCATTGACATGTGGAAACGGAATATTATGGCATGTTTTATTTTTCTCACTAATAATTTTTGTGTTTTAATTATTTTATGGTATACACAATACTTAAGTATTATCATAAAATAGAAAAATATACAAATGATTTGTAAATAAAATTTCCTTTCTATCAAAATGCTATGATTCTCAAAAATATATTGGATATGATATATAAAAACTTAAGCCATAAAAGTTAATTTTTCCTTGGCAATTGTATTATTAAAATAAGATAATAATCATATCAGTATTTGGGCAAAGATGGCACATATTGTCCTTTGGAACTGTGCGATTCCATGATACTTTACACCATAGATATTCTTATTTAGTGATTATCATTGAATCTCTTTTAACCTGCAAACTTTATGGCCCTTTACCAGCCACATTAATTTTTTGTTCCATGAAAACAAAATCCAGAGCTCTACATTGTGTTTAAATACATATTTTCTATTTTTATATTCCATACTTCTCTGGTAGCAGTTTAATTGCTAAGTCATGTCTGACTCTTGCGACTCCATGGACTATAGCCCACCAGGCTCCTCTGTCCATGGGATTCTCCAGGCAAAAATACTGGAGTGGGTTGCCATTTCCTTCTCCAGGGAATCTTTTGGACCCAGGTATTGAACCCAGGTCCCCTGCACTGCAGTCAGATTCTTTATCAACTGAGCTATGAGGGAAGCCCCATACTTCTCTAGATGTTATTTTAAATAGGGTTACATTTTACGATTCTCACAAATATCTTAGAAAGAAAATCTTGTCTATAATTTAGAAACCTGGAAATAGCCTTGAAAGAGACTGCTGTAGCAGAAACTAGATGAGGTACCCCATTAGATTAGCACTCATCCAGTCCTTATTCTTTCTGCCCATTCAACTGGTTTCCTATAGATGTTTTTCCCCTTCTCATTCTTGCTTAACTGCTAGTTAAAGCTGCACTATGTCTCCAAGACAACATTACCTATCACTCCTTCCCTTTGAGGGCATCCTGAATTCTAGAAAGAAGTTCACTAAACAATAACCTCAAAGAAAACCAGAACCCTTTCCAGAACCACCTGACAGCAGCTCTAATGATCTCAGTGTCGCCAGCAGGAAAGAAGAATGCAACGTGACACCAGCCCCAATCCTTATTTACAGCCCCATTCTCCACCCTGAAACTATAAGACCCCTTCCTATTTACCCGGAGAAGGCAATGGCACCCCACTCCAGTACTTTTGCCTGGAAAATCCCATGGACGCAGGAACCTGGTAGGCTGCAGTCCACGGGGTCGCTAAGATTCGGACACGACTGCGCAACTTCACTTTCAGTTTTCACTTCCATGCATTGGAGAAGGAAATGGCAACCCACTCCAGTGTTCCTGACTAGAGAATCCCAGGGACGGGGGAGCCTGGTGGGCTGCCGTCTCTGGGGTCGCACAGAGTCGGACATGACTGAAGCGACGTAGCAGCAGCAGCAGGTCATAGTCTTGAGGGCATTAGCCTGCTATGATCCCCTTAGACAGGCAAAGTGATAAAGCTTCTCTTTTCTATTCCTCCAAAGCTCTGTCTCCAGGTTTCTGTTTGGCACTGAGGAACTGAAGTCAGGTGTTCAGCAACAAGATTAAAGAATTTTCCAAAGTTGCCTTTATAGCAAACAGACGAATCAGGATTTAAAACCATTTAGGGTTCCACAGGGCCTTACATTGTGCTATATTACATTTGATTTAAAAATAATTCTAGTCACTTTTATTTTTCACTCAAGTATATTTTAGTTGCTCAGTTGTGTCTGACTCTTTGCGACCATATGCACTAGCCCTGCAGGCTCCTCTGTCCATGGAGTGTGTTGCCATTCCTTTCTCCTCGGGATCTTCCCAACGCAAGGAACAAACCCATATCTCCTGCATTGCAGGAGAAGTCTTTACAGCCTGAGCCACTGATTTAAAAATAATTCTAGTCACCTTTATTTTTCACTGAAGTAGAGGCTTTGAATGTAGAGAACCTGCTTAATGTTTGTGACAAACTATCACTTTATCAGCCACATCAATCACTGAAAAACAAAACAGTGTAAAAGAAAGCACACACACAGAGCACTTCCAATCACAGCAAGGCTTACTGTCATCTAATGTTAACTGCTCCCTCCACATTTCCATTTTGAAAATTGCACTATTTATAAGACTCTTTGTCTTTGGCTCTTTTATTTCAGGAGATCTGGGGAGATACAAACTATTTATTTTCATCCATTTACAGTAGACGATTTATTTTAAGGATCATTTCTGGGAAGATGATAGTAATTCTAATTAAATAGCTTGTCAGGAAATCATTTGCCTTAACAGATCTTTTGCCATCATAATATCAGCCAGATATAAAACTGACATGCTAAGATATTTGTCCTGCATTTTTACCACTGCCACATTTTTGTCTCTCTTTGTTTAATCTCCACCAGGTTTGAGATTTCGAGAAAGGACAAGTATAAAACAGAAACACCTTGATCTAGAAAAATAATGGCAATATATTTGAATTACCAAAAGCTTTAAAAAAAGTAATGATATTTAAAGATGTTTACAAGTTAAACCAAGATCTGATGAAAAGGCCAAGATTTTTATAGGTAATTATCAACTGGTTTACAGTAAATGTTTTAAGTTAAAGGAATCTACTTTATTCCACATAGTTCAGTTCATTTCAGTTGCTCAGTCATGTCCGACTCTTTGTGACCCCATGAATTGCAGTACGCCAAGCCTCCTTGTCCATTACCAACTCCTGGAGTTCACTCAAACTCACATCCATCGAGTCGGTGATGCCATCCAGCCATCTCATCTTCTGTGGTCCCCTTCTCCTCCTGCCCACAATCCATCACAGCATCAGAGTCTTTTCCAATGGGTCAACTCTTCCCATGAGGTGGCAAAAGTACTGGAGTTTCAGCTTTAGCATCAGTCCTTCCAATGAACACCCAGGACTGATCTCCTTTAGAATGGACTGGTTGGATCTCCTTGCAGTCCAAGGGACTCTCAAGAGTCTTCTCCAACACCACAGTTCAAAAGCATCAATTCTTCGGCACTCAGCTTTCTTCACAGTCCAACTCTCACATCCATACATGACTACTGGAAAAACCATAGCCTTGACTAGACGGACCTTTGTTGGCAAAGTAATGTCTGCTTTTGAAAATGCTGTCTAGGTTGGTCATAACTTTCCTTCCAAGGAGTAAGCATCTTTTAATTTAATGGCTGCAATCACCATCTGCAGTGATTTTGGAGCCCCCCAAAATAAACTCTGACAGTGTTACCACTGTTTCCCCATCTATTTCCCATGAAGTGATGGGACCAGATGCCATGATCTTCGTTTTCTGAATGTTGAGCTTTAGGCCAACTTTTTCACTCTCCTCTTTCACTTTCATCAAGAGGCTTTTTAGTTTTTCTTCACTTTCTGCCATAAGGGTGGTATCATCTGCATATCTGAGGTTCTTGATATTTATCCTAGCAATCTTGTTTCCAGCTTCTGCTTCTTCCAGCCCAGCATTTCTCATGATGTACTCTGCATAGAAGTTAAATAAGCAGGGTGACAGTATACAGCCTTGATGTACTCCTTTTTTTATTTGGAACCAGTCTGTTGTTCCATGCCCAGTTCTAACCGCTGCTTCCTGACCTGCATATAGGTTTCTCAAGAGTCAGGTCCAGTGGTCTGGTATTCCCAGCTCTTTCAGAATTTTCCACAGTTTATTGTGATCTACACAGTCAAAGGCTTTGGCATAGTCAATAAAGCAGAAATAGATTTTTTCTGGAACTTTTTTGCTTTTTCCATGATCCAGCAGATGTTGGCAATTTGATCTCTGGTTCCTCTGCCCTTTCTAAAACCAGCTTGAACATCTGGAAGTTCACGGTTCACATATTGCTGAAGACTGGCTTGGAGAATTTTGAGCATTAATTTACTGGCCTGTGAGATGAGTGCAATTGTGTGGTAGTTTGAGCATTCTTTGGCATTGCCTTTCTTTGGGATTGGAATGAAAACTGACCTTTTCCAGTCCTGTGGCCACTGCTGAGTTTTCCAAATTTGCTGGCATATTGAGTGCAGCACTTTCACAGCATCATCTTTCAGGATTTCAAATAGCTCAACTGGAATTCCATCACCTCCACTAGCTTTGTTCATAGTGATGCTTTGTAAAGCCCATTTAACTTCACATTCCATGATATCTGGCTCTAGGTGAGTGATCACACCATCGTGATTATCTGGGTCGTGAAGACCTTTTTTGTACAGTTCTTCTGTGTATTCTTGCAACCTCTTCTTAATATCTTCTGCTTCTGTTAGATTCAGACCATTTCTGTCCTTTATCAAGCCCATCTTTGCATGAAATGTTCCCTTGGTATCTCTAATTTTCTTGAAGAGATCTCTAGTCTTTCCCATTCTGTTGTTTTCCTCTATTTGTTTGCATTGATCACTGAAGAAGGCTTTCTTATCTCTCCTTGTTATTCTTTGGAACTCTGCATTCAGATGCCTATATCTTTCCTTTTCCCCTTTTCTTTTCACTTCTCTTCTTTTCACAGCTATTTGTAAGGCCTCCCCAGACAGCCATTTTGCTTTTTTGCATTTCTTTTCCATGAGGATGGTCTTGATCCCTGTCTCCTGTACAATGTCACAAACCTCTCTGTCCATAGTTCATCAGGCACTCTATCTATCAGATCTAGTCCCTTAAATCTATTTCCCACTTCCACTGTATAATCATAAGGGCCTTTATTATTATCAAAATATGTAGCTTAGAGAATGTTTGATTCTTATCTGCTAAAGGTTGACTTATTCTCTTAATATTTTCTCTGTTTTATTGTAAAATTTGAAGGAACCAACGAATATGGTGCATGCGTGCTCATTTGTGTCTGACTCTGCAACCCCATGAACTACAGCCTGACAGTCTCCTCTGTTCATGTGATTTCCCAGGCAAGAATAGTGAAATGGGTTGCCATTTCCTTCTCCAGGGGATCTTCCTGGGCCAGGAATTGAACCTGTTTCTCCTGCAGGCAGATTCTTTACCACTAAGCCATCAAAGAAGCCCAGTGAATATGATGGAGGTCCAATATAAAATATTCTTGTTTTGTCCCTTAATCACTCAAGTAAAACGAAGCAAAGAAATGAACTCATATGCACAATAGAAATACAAATTATAATATTGCTTAATCTGAACTGGAAATCATAGCTAATAGTTTTCCTGTAGATAAACCCACAGAATGCATATTCAATGTCAAAGTGTACTAAAATACCAAATTACTTCATGGAATGGAGCCAGTTTCTCACATGAAAGAGCAAAGTAGAATGTGTATTTACTGCAAGAAGCATGATTCCTGTTCCTAGTGAATTTTAGGTTCTTGCTTTGTTGCAAAAGAATCCAGAGACAAAGCAATAGTAAGAAGTGGATTCTTTTAGAGAGAAAAATATTCTACAGACAGTGAGTGTGGCCCATCTCAGAAGGCAACAAATCTTCAAAATATGGTGTGGTTAGTTTTTATAGGCTGTGTAATTTCATAAGAGTGGGAGGATTATTCCAGTTATTTTGGGGGAGGCACAGGGGTTTCCAAGAATTAGGTCACCACCTACTTTTGACCTTTCATGGCTGACCTCACCACTGTCACAGTGCTGGTTGGTGAGTCATTTAGATGCCAATATACTACAATGAGCATATAATGAAGCTCAACATCCACTAGAAATTGAATCTTCCACCATCTTGTACCTTTTTTTATTCCAATCAGTTTATGTCATTTCATCAGGCATTATCATTCTTTTAAAGGTTGTGCCCTGGTCCTTGCCTTCCTATTTCAGTCCTAACGAGAAAAAGGGCTGAACTGAAGACATACCAAATATATGCCCCCCTCAGGGTTCCTAGCAGAGTGTCTCCTTTATTTTAAAATCTCTTTTTAAAGCAAAGGAAAATTCAGGACCTGGGTTGTAGCACTACACTCAACAGATATCTAAGTGTACTTTTTGTAACGCCAAATTCTAACTGCTTTGACTTTCTCTTCCCTGTTCTATCACGAGTGATAATTGCTATCAAGTTTTACGTCCTTTACTTTGTTTATAAAACTTGTTTGGAAATCATCAATTCATTCACTTATGTATTTATTTGCTTTAATCAGTTACCTTTGAAGATGCAATAGTTTTAAAAGTGAGATTAAAAAAAAAAAAACGAGAAGAAAAAGCTATTAAGTTTAGGGGACGATGACTAGGCTAAGGGGCCACTGTTAGAATGGTTTAAATTTGCCTTCAAAAACAACATGCACATATTTATTTTTTCTTTCTTTGAATCTCTATTTATCAAACACCTGCTAGGTGTTATACCCAATGATATGTGCTGTGAATTTTTTAGAATGTGAAGGAAGAGCTTAACTGACAGTTTCTTAAAATCTTCAATATATATAGGACATAAGATCTGGTCATTCACCTCCTGGAGAAATGAAAACATAAAAAGACATTTAAACTTCTATTCCTAGTTGTAGCTTTATTTACAGCAAAGCAAAAACTAGAAACAGTGCATGAGTCTGTCAGCAGTTGCACAGATAGACAAAGGGAGGTGTATCCATACAATGCAATTCTACCCAGGACTGAAAAAGAGTGAACTATCGACCTCAACACCAGGGATGGATGTATCTCAAAATAATTATGTTGACTGACAGAATCCAGACATCAAATAATACATGCTATATGGTTTCATTACAAAAAAAAAAAAAAAAAAAAAACACAAAAGCTGTAAAATGCAAACTACTTTATACTGACAGAGCACAGATCATGGATTCTTGGAGTGAGTTGGAATGAGGCCTAAAAGGCTGTGAGAGAACAAGGATGATGAATATCTTTACCATCTTATTGTGAGAGTGATTCAAAGATGTACACATAGGCTAAGCTCACCAAATGGCATACTTGAAACAGATGCAGCTTATTGTATGTCAATTCTACCACCATAAAGTTGTTGTTGTTTTAAAGAAAACCATTTCTGATAAAATTTCACACACTTTCAAAGTAAAGGAAATAGCTAAGGTATCCCTGGAGTTGGTGATGGACAGGGAAGCTAGCGGACTGCAGGCCACAGGGTTGCAAAGAGTCAGACTGGACTAAGCGACTGAACTGAACTGAAGATATCCATCCTCACCACTTGAATTCTATATTACAATGGAGAACATAACCAGTACAATAGAAAGAAAAAGAAAAAAAATTACAAAACAACATAGTAGAGTATAGAAAGACAGAAGTAAATCTGTCTTTATCTGTATTGATATAATGTACAAAGAGGGGGGTTTCCTAATGGCTCAGTGGTAAAGAATCCACCTGTCAATGCAAGAAGTACAAGTTTAATTCCTACGTCAGAAAGATCCCACAGAGAAGGAAATGGAAACCCGCTTCAGTATTCTTGCCTGGTAAATCCTATGGACAGAGAAGCCTGGCAGGCAACAGTCTATCGGGTCACAAAGAGTTGGTTACAACTTAACAACTAAACAACAATGTGCAAAGAAAATACAAATAATTTTTAAAAAGCTGATAATCAGTTAGAAATGTACCCCAGGAAATAGGAGAATAGCAGCAAAAAAAAAAAAAAAGCCAAAGAATATATAAGGATGATTTAACATGAAATCATTAAAAATTAATAATTAAAATTAAAATAATTAAAAATAAACATGAAAGAAAACATTAACACAAAAAAATGTAATAGTGTGGGTCCACAAAACCAAAAGTTTAGTTTTTGAAAACAACTCTAAATTTTATCAATAATCTATTATAGTAATCATAAAAATTAAGGTATTAAAAAATTGTGATTTCAGTCACAACAAATAGTTGAAACTACAGTTATGCAAATGCTTAAGAAATATTAAGGTGAGATTATGTATATTTTGAAAATAAATATGATCTTTTAAACAAAAGTAGGCATTTTTGAAAAGAAAATCTTAATAAACCTGAAGCCAGAGAATATAAAAATAAACTTTAGTTCTTATAATTGCTAAAGAAATAATACATTTGAAATACATTTCAAGAAAAACAATCATTGCACAAATGACTTTACCAAGAAGTTCTACTAAATGTGTGAAGAAACAATATGGAAATCTTATATAAACTCTTGCGAGATGTTTTTTAAATATAGGTGACAAATGGAATATTTGATGTGCAATGCTGTGAATGATACACAAATTAAAAGATTATTACAATGTCATTAAAAACATAAATGTGAAAAATCAAAATATGTATGAAAAATCAGAATATGTAACATGAAATTAAAAAAAAATTAATGTTAATAGGTGGCTGCTGCTGCTGCTAAGTTGCTTCAGTCATGTCCAACTCTGTGTGACCCCACGGACAGCAGCCCACCAGGCTCCTCTGTCCAAGGGACTTTCTAGTCAACAATACTGGAGTGGGTTGCCATTTCCTTCTCCCTAATAGGTGGCACTTCATCCCTAATAATCAATGCAGAATTAATAGGCTGAGACAGCAGCTGAAGACCTTTTTGCCCACTACCTACTGGGAACTCTGAAGAAAAGCCTCCTGAAACCTGGTTAGGCCCAGGATGACTCTCCTGTTTCTTCATTGCTCTTTCAGGTTTCAGCAGATTCAGAATTCCTTATATGCCATATCCAGACACAGGGATTACTTTTTCAAAGATTATAGACTCTTACATATAGGATGGATGGAGAACAAGCTCTAGTGTGTAGCAGAGGGAACTATATTCAATGTTCTGGGATAAACCATAATGAAAATAACATAAAAAATAATGTCAATATGTGTATAAGTGAATCACTGCTGTACAGCAGAAATTAACACAACATAGTAAATTAACTGCAATTCAATAATTTAAAAAATGACCTCAGACTCAACGAGGTATTATATGGATAATTGGTTTTCAGAGCAGGATAACCTCACAGGAGTGGACCGTAATTAGGGCCAATGTCAGAACCACTTGCTTTGTCCCATACCTCAGTGCAGAGAAGACTTTCCTCTCCTAGTAACTGCCATCTTTGGTGGCAGAAGGGGGCATGGGAGATATAAAACTAGAGGTAGTTTATGTCTACACTGAGTAAACATTTATTTAAAAGTAACTGCCTTAAAGTAGGGTAGTTACCATCATTTGTAATTATAAAGTTATTTCAAACCCCATCATGAAACACAGTAAAATGCCAGGTTACAGGCGAAATTGTATGCACATAAGTATTTCTATATTTGTTGTTTTTCAGTTGCTAAGTCATGTCCAACTCTTTGCAACCCCACTGACATTAGCACACATGGATTTCCTGTCCTCTACTATCTCCCAGAGTTTGCTCAAACTCATGTTCGTTGAGTCAGTGATGCTATCTAACCATCTCATCCTCCACTGCCCTCTTCTCCTCTTGCTCTCAATCTTTCCCACCATAACGAGGAGCCAATGAGTTAGCTCCCCGCATCAGGTAGCCAAAATATTGGGGCTTCAGCTTCAACATCAATCCTTCCAATGAATATTCAAGGTTGACTTCCTCTAGGATTGACTGTTTTGATCTCCTTGAAGTCCAGGGGACTCTCAAGAGTCTTTTCCAGTACCACAGTTTAAAAGCATCAGTTCTTCGGTGCTCAGCCTTCTTTATGGTCCAACTCTCATATCCACATATGACTCCAGGAAAAACCACAGCTTGACTATACAGGACCTTTATCCACAAAGTCTCAGCTTTTTAACTGCTGTCTAGGTTTATCATAACTTTTCTTTCAAGGAGCAAGCGTTTTTAAGCTGCAGTCACTATCCACAGTGATTCTAGAGCCCAAGAAAATAAAATCTTCCACTGTTTCAATTTTTCCCATTTTATCTGCCATGAAGTGATGGGATCAGATACCATGACTTTAGTTTTCTGAATGTTGAGATTTAAACCAGATTTTTCACTCCTCTTTCACCTTCAAGAGGCTCTTTCAGTTCAGTTCAGTTCAGTTCAGTTCAGTCACTCAGTCGTGTCCGACTCTTTGCGACCCCATGAATCGCAGCATGCCAGGCCTCTCTGTTCATCACCATCTCCCAGAGTTCACTCAGACTCATGTCCATCGAGTCCATGATGCTATCCAGCCATCTCGTCCACGGTCGTCCCTTTCTCCTCCTGCCCCCAATCCCTTCCAGCATCAGAGTCTTTTCCAATGAGTCAACTCTTCGCATGAGGTGGCCAAAGTATTGGAGTTTCAGCTTTAGCATCATTCCTTCCAAAGAAATCCCAGGGTTGATCTCCTTCAGAATGGACTGGTTGGATCTCCTTGCTGTCCAAGGGACTCTCAAGAGTCTTCTCCAACACCACAGTTAAAAAGCATCAATTCTTCGGCACTCAGCCTTCTTCACAGTCCAACTCTCACATCCATACATGACCACAGGAAAAACCATAGCCTTGACTAGACGGACCTTAATCGGCAAAGTAATGTCAGTTCCTCTGAATTTTCTGCCATTAAAGTGATATCATCTGCATATCTTGACATTATTGATATTAATATTACTCCCAGTGATCTCAATTCCAGCTTGTGATTCACACAGCCCAGAATATTGCATGATGTAGTCTGCATAGACGTTACATAAGCAAAGTGACAATATATAGCCTTCTCATATTCCTTTCCCAATTTGGAACCAGTCAATTGTTCCATATCAAGTTCTAACTGTTGCTTCTTGACCTGCATGCAGATTTCTCAGGAGGCAGGTAAGGTGGTGTGGTACTGCTGTCTCTAAGAATTTTCCAGTTTGTTGTGATCCACAATGTCATAGGCTTGAGCACAGTCAATGATGAGAAGTAGATCCTTTTTCTAGAACTTTTGCTTTCTTCATGATCCAACAAATGCTGGCAATTTGGTCTCTGGTTCCTTTGCCTTTTTCAGACCTAGCTTGTACACCAGAAAGTAATTCCCATACTGCTGAAGTCTAGCTTGAAGGGTTTTAATCCTTACCTTGCTATCATGTGAAATGAGTGCAATAGTACAGTAGTTTAAGTATTCTTTGTCATGGCCCTTCTTTGGGATTGGAATGAAAACTGACCTTTTCCAGTCGTATAGCCACTGCTGAGTTTTCCAAATTTGCTAATATATTGAGTGAAGCACTTCAACATCATCATCTTAGGACTTGAAATAGCTCAGCTGGAAATCTATCATCTCCACTAGCTTTGTTCTTAGTAAAGCTTCCTAAGGCCCACTTAACTTCACACTCACAGGATGTTTGGCTCTAGGTGAGTGACCACACCATCGTGGTTATCTGAGTCATTAACATCTTGTTTAACATCTGAGTTCAGTCATTCAGTCGAGTCTGTTTGCAACCCCATGGACTGCAGAACGCCAGGCTTCCCAGTTGGTGATGGACAAGGAAGCCTGGTGTGCTGCAGTTCATGGGGTCACAAAGAGTCGGACACAACTGAGTGACTGAACTGAACTGAACATCTTTTTGGTGTAGTTCTTCAGTGTGTTCTTGCCACCTCTTCTTAATCACTTCTGCTTCTGTTAGATCCTTACCGTTTCTGTTCTTCGTGGTGCTCATCTTTGCATGAAATGTTCCCTTGATAACTCCAATTTTCTTGAAGAGATCTCTAGTCTTGCCATTCTATTGTTTTCCTCTATTTCTTTGCATTGTTCATTTTCTCTCTATATATATATTTAAATTTTATTTCTTCTTTCATATGTTAGCCAAAATGTAACACCACTGGGGGCAACTTCCAAATTTTAGTTGTGTGTTTAGTTCACCTGCATCACTACTCATAGTCTCAGGTTTTATTTTTTTACCAATAAATGTCTCTTGGTCCACACCTGTAGTAGATTGAGTGCTAAAAGGTATTATATATTGGAATATGACCTAGCATTCACTAATGAGACTATTATTTGTGAGTGTTTACAATGTTCCAGATACTCTTTTAGGCAATTGGCATATATCAGTGAACAAAAAAATTCTTTAAAAACTAAAACTAATTTTTTAGTTTAAATCTTTTGTTGTGCAATGTGATTTGATAAATTCAAATTGAATTAAATTAAACTATAAATTCTTTCCTCAGCTAAATTAGCAGCATTCCAAGTGCTCAACAGCCACATGTGATCAATAGCTACCATATTAGACAGTACAGATTACAGCATACTTTCATCATCAGAGAAATTTCTGTTGTGTTGGATGGTGGTTGTCTAAGTGATGTGTTTCCAGCTTTTTATATACTTGCCTATATGCAGTTGTCTTTAACTAGGATTAATGTCCACTCTATCATTTAGTAAAAGTATCAGGGTTTTCACAACCAAACAAATTTAGACCAAAAAACACACTGAAAAAATTTACTCAGTAGGAAGATGGTTATGAGTCTCATAAATTAAAAAGATTATATATTGCAAGTGTTTTTTTCAACATGTTACTATAAAACTCTTTTTAAAAAAACTCAATATTTTGAAAACCATCATTTCTTCTCATTAACTCTTGAATGTGGATGACTAAAATTCAGGATAAAATCACCTATTATCTGAGGGTTAATGCATATAATGGTCTGAACGTCAGAGAGGCTGTTTTCAGAATCTAGTTCATTAAGAAGCAAAATGTCAGACTAAATTACATACTCTACAGCATATAAACCAAGGCCATCAAACTAAGGCCACCACAACAGACCATGCCAGACAACTTCATTCCAATCTTCCTTCTTAATAGTACTTGAAAACTTCCAATAAATGTTCTATTTTGTAATTATATAATGATATGGTGATGATATTTTTCAATAACCTTTCAAAATAAAAATTTAAATATCTCTTAAATGTATAAAGCATTCACCTAGAACTTTTATTAGAATATCTTATTTTAATAAAATATTTACTATTTTAATTTTATTAAAATATCTGTTTTTTCCTCAAGAAAAAAATTGTTTAAATTATTACAAGGATGATTAAGCAAAAAGCATTTGTAGAAATTTTGTTAGAATCACTATTCTGCTTTCTTTGCATTTATTCTATAAAGATAGAAGATATTTAATTTGGTTTAAAATGTATAGCAATATAGTGAATTTCCATACCCCCAAACCAGAGTGAGGGCTTCCCTGGTGTTTCAGCAGTAAAGAACCCACCTGCTAATTCAGGAGACTTGGGTTTGTTCCCTTGTTTTGGAAAATCGTCTGGAGTAGGAAATGGCAACCTACTCCAGTATTCTTGCCTGGGAAATCCCATGGACAGAGGAGCCAGGCTAGAGTCCATGGGATCATAAAAGAGTCAGACATAACATAGAGACTAAACAACAGCAAAACCAGGGTGAGCTAATATTGACAGCTGGCTTCCTTCTTGAACACTTTGGGAAATGCATGGGAAATTTGAAAATGGTTTGTTCTTGTAGGTGAGGCAGAAATTTTCAGAACAAGATACGAAAACTTAATAGCTAACTTGTGAACACCCCAATCTATTGAGTTGTAAAGCATGAGGACAGAGTGATTACAATGGAAGCATGGTGCCTGTGTGCATGCTTGGTTGTTACACCCCAGCTGACTCTTTTGTGGCCCCCATGGACTTTACCCTGCAAAACTCCTCCGTCCATGGGATTTTCCAGGCAAAAATACTGGATTTTAGTTGTCAGTTCCTCCTCTAGGGGATCTTCCCGACTCAGGGATTGAATCCAAGCCTCCTGCATCTCCTACATTGCCAGGAGAATTCTTTACCCCTGAACCACCTGGGAAGATGCTAATGGAAGCATAATGCTTCTAAAAAAATATTATCCTTGCCTTGTGGGAATAATATACCTGAAAATATAAAATTTTGTAAACCCTTAGGATGAAGAGAATATAGTAAAGGTAATTAAGAAATGTTTAGGATATTCCTTAGCTGGCCAGTAGTTAGGATTCCACATGTCTGCTGGTAAGGGCATGGGTTCAATCCCTGGTTGGGAACTAAGATCCAGTATGCCACGTGGTGTGGTCAAAATAAATAAATAGGTAGATAGATAAAAAGGGCAATAAAGTTTAAAAACTGAAACAACAGCAATAACAACAAATACAAGTTCACATGTATAGCACTCTATACAGTATTAAGTAATATCTGTATGATATGACTGGAAGGAGGTTTCTAAGAACACTGAGAATTTTAAGCATATTTATCAAAGTGTCAGTTTTCTACTGACCCATAGTAAACTACTAAAAGATACCACTGAGTGACTTGAAACAATACAAGTTTATTATTTTACAGATCTCCAGATCACAATTGAACACATTCATCTTGTATCTATATGAAGGTGAAGTCGCTCAGTCGTGTCCGACTCTTTGCAACCCCATGGACTGTAACCTATTAGGCTTCTCCGTCCATGGGATTCTCCAGGCAAGAATACTGGAGTGGATTGCCATTTCCTTCTCCAAGGGATCTTCCCGACCCAGGGATCGAACCTGGGTCTCCGGCATTGGAGGCAGACGCTTTAACCTCTGAGCCACCAGGGAAGCCTAGTGATATCTATATGAGATGGTGGAAATTCACTAAACTTACTGTGACCGTTCATGTTGTATGTAAATCAGATCATTAGGCAATACACCTTAAATTTATACTATGTTCTATAACAATTACACAACAATAAAACTGTAAGAAAACATTTTAAATAATTAAAAGATAAAATAGATATTGTGAATACCATCTGCTACAAGGAAAATGCTGTTGGCAATATTAAATACATGTTTGAATATAAAATTATGTGTACATAACTGCCACTTGTCATTAGGTGCCAGCACATTTCTAATACTCTGAGCAATATAATAAGATAAGGAAATAAATTAAATGGAAATTAGTTAATGAAGTAAATTAATAAGCTTTTAATAATAAGGATATGAAATTGATAACATTTATTAGAGTCAGATATATATTCTACTAAAAAGAACAAATACCATATTTGTTCTTTAATTTAAATTTTTATTTATTTTTTACCATTATAAGCATAATTTTTCTCTTAAAAACTGAAGAAGTTTGAAGAAGGTAGGAATGGAAATAGCTTTATAAAGAGTGAAAAAATTAATTCTTAGGTAGGATGATCAGGACTCCAGGGCCCTCAAGGAGGAGAAAAGGGCCATTTTTTTTCTATATTGGTTTGTCTTAGTCACATGAGACATTTGTTCTTAAACTCTGAGTTGTTTTGAAAATAATGCTTAAAACTAACTAATCATAAGCCCAGAGCTAATGATTACCTCAACATTCTAGGAACCAGTGAGCTAAAATGGACTGGAATAGGTGAATTTATCTCAGATGACCATTATATCTACTACTGCAGGCAGGAATCCCTCAGAAGAAATGGAGTAGCCATCATGGTCAACAAAAGAGTCCAAAATGCAGGACTTAGATGCACTCAAAAATGATAGAATGATCTTTGTCCATTTCCAAGGCAAACCATTCAATATCATGGTAATCCAAGTCTATGCCTCAACCAGTAATGCTGAAGAAGCTGAAGTTGAATGGTTCTATGAAGACCTACAATTCGTTTTAGAACTAGCACCCCAAAAAGATGTCCTTTTCATTATAGGGGACTGGAAGGCAAAAGTAGGAAATCAAGAAACCCCTGGAATAACAGGCAAATTTGGCCTTGGAATACAGAATGAAGCAGGGTAAAGACCAATAGAGTTTCGTCAAGAAAATGCACTGGTCATAGCCAACACCCTCTTGCAATGACACAAGAGAAGACTCTACACATGGACATCACCAGATGGTCAACACCAAAGTCAGATTGATTATATTCCTTGCAGCCAAAGAGGGAGAAGCTCTATACAGTCAACAAAAACAAGACCAGGAGCTGAGTGTGGCTGAGATCATGAACTCCTTATTGCCAAATTCAGATTTAAATTGAAGAAAGTAGGGAAAACCACTAGACCATTCAGGTATGACCTAAATCAAATCCCTTATGATTATACAGTGAAAGTGAGAAATAGATTTAAGGGACTAGTACTGATAGAGTGCCTGATGAACTATGAATGGAGGTTTGTGACATTGTAAAATAGACAAAGATCAAGACCATCCCCATGGAAAAGAAATGCAAAAAAGCAAAATGGTTGTCTAGGGAAGCCTTACAAATAGCTGTGAAAAGAAGAGAAGTGAAAAGCAAAGGAGAAAAGGAAAGATATAAGCATCTGAATGCAGAGATCCAAAGAATAGCAAGAACATATAAGAAAGCCTTCTTCAGCAATCAATGCAAACGAATAGAGGAAAACAACAGAATGGGAAAGACTAGAGATCTCTTCAAGAAAATTCGAGATACCAAGGGAACATTTCATGCAAAGATGGGCTCGATAAAGGAAGAAATGGTATGGACCCATACCATACAAAACAGAAGCATAAGATATTAAGAAGAGGTGGCAAGAATACACAAAAGAACTATTCAAAAAAGATCTTCACGACCCGGATAATCATGATGGTGTGATCACTCACCTAGAGCCAGACATCATGAAATGTGAAGTCAAGTGGGCCTTAGAAAGCATCACTGTGAACAAAGCTTGTGGAGGTGGTGGAATTCCACTTGAGCTATTTGAAATCCTGAAAGATGATCCTATGAAAGTGCTGCACTCAATATGCCAGCACATTTGGAAAACTCAGTAATGGCCACAGGACTAGAAAGGTCAGTTTTCGTTCCAATCCCAAAGAAAGGCAATGCCAGAGAATGTTCAAACTACTGCACAATTGCACTCATCTTGCACACTAGTAAAGTAATGCTCAAAATTCTCCAAGACAGGCTTCAGCAATATGTGAACTGTGAACTTCCTGATGTTCAACCTGGTTTTAGAAAACGCAGAGGAATAAAACATCAAATTGCCAACATCTGCTGTATCATGGAAAAAGCAAGAGAGTTCCAGAAAAACATCTATTCCTGTTTTATTGACTTTGCCAAAGCCTTTGACTGTGTGGATCACAATAAACTGTGGAAAATTCTGAAAGAGATGGGAATACCAGTCCACCTAACCTGCCTCTTGAGCAACCTATATGCACGTCAGGAAGCAACAGTTAGAACTGGATATGGAACAACAGACTGGCTCCAAATAGGAAAAGGAGTACCTCAAGGCTGTATATTGTCACTCTGCTTATTTAACTTCTATGCAGAGTACATCACGAGAAACACTGGGCTGGAAGAAGCACAAGCTGGAATCAAGATTGCTGGGAGAAATGTCAAGAACCTCAGATATGCAGATGACACCACCCTTATGGCAGAAAGTGAAGAGGAACTAAAAAGCCTCTTGATGAAAGTGAAAGAGGAGAGTGAAAATGTTGGTTTAAAGCTCAACGTTCAGAAAACGATGATCATGGCCTCCAGTCCCATCACTTCATGGGAAATAGATGGGGAAACAGTGGAAACAGTGTTAGACTTTATTTTGGGGGACTCAAAAATCACTGCAGATGGTGACTGCAGCCAGGAAATTAAAAGACGCTTACTCCTTGGAAGAAAAGTTATGTCCAACCTAGATAGCATATTGAAAATTAGAGACATTACTTTGCCAACAAAGGTCAGCCTAGTCAAGGCTATGGTTTTTCCTGTGGTCATGTATGGATGTGAGAATTGGACTGTGAAGAAAGCTGAGCATTGAAAATTGATGCTTTTGAACTGTGGTGTTGGAGAAGACTCTTGAGAGTCCCTTGGACTGCAAAGAGATCCAACCAGTCCATTCTGAAGGAGATCAGCCCTGGGATTTCTTTGTAGGGAATGATGCTAAAGCTGAAATTCCAGTCCTTTGGCCACCTCATGCGAAAAGTTGACTCACTGGAGAAGACTCTGATGCTGGGAGGGATTGTGAGCAGGAGGAGGAGGGGATGACAGTGGATGAGATGGCTGGTTGACATCACTGACTCGATTGGACGTTGTCTGGGTGAACTCTGGGAGCTGATGATGGACAGGGAGGCCTGGCGTGCTGTGATTCATGGGGTCGCAAAGAGTTGGACCAGACTGAGGGACTGAACTTAACTGAACTGAATGATTACACAACAAAACAACTCATCTTGCTCAAGGGTATGTTTTTCCTAAAGCTGTATAGTAATGATTAGATAAGAACAATCTACCTTCCTTGGGGTTCAGTTCAGTTCAGTCGCAAAGGCATGTCCGACTCTTTGCGACCCCTTGAATCACAGCAAGCCAGGCCTCCCTGTCCATCACCATCTCCCAAAGTTCACCCAGACTCACCTCCATCGAGTCCGTGATGCCATCCAGCCATCTCATTCTCTGTCATCCTCTTCTTCTCCTGCCCCCAATCCCTCCCAGCATCAGAGTCTTATCCAATGAGTCAGTTCTTCACATGAGATGGCCAAAGTACTGGAGCCTCAGCTTCAGCTTCATTCCTTCCAAAGAAATCCCAGGATTGATCTCCTTCAGAATGGACTGGATGGATCTCCTTGCAGTCCAAGGGACTCTCAAGAGTCTTCTCCAACACCACAGTTCAAAAGAATCAATTCTTCAGTGTTCAGCCTTCTTCACAGTCCAAATCTCACATCCATACATGACCACAGGAAAAACCATAGCCTTGACTAGACGGACCCTGTTGGCAAAGTAATGTCTCTGCTTTTGAATCTAGTATCTAGGTTGGTCATATTTTTTCTTCCAAGGAGTAAGTGTCTTTTAATTTCATGGCTGCAGTCACAACCTGCAGTGATTTTGGAGCCCCCCAAAATAAAGTCTAACACTGTTTCCACTGTTCCTCACCTATTTCCCATGAAGTGATGGGACTGGATGCCATGATCTTCATTTTCTGAATGTTGAGCTTTAAGCCAACTTTTTCACTCTCCTCTTTCACTTTCATCAAGAGGCTTTTTAGCTCCTCTTCACTTTCTGCCATAAGGGTGATGTCATCTGCATACCTGAGGTGACTGATATTTCTCCCGGCAATCTTGATTCCAGCTTGTGTTTCTTCCAGTCCAGCATTTTTCATGATGTACCTTGCATAGAAGTTAAATAAGCAGGGTGACAATATACAGGCTTTACATACTCCTTTTCCTATTTGGAACCAGTCTGTTGTTCCATGTCCAGTTCTAACTGTCACTTCCTGACCTGCATACAGATTTCTTAAGAGGCAGGTTGGGTGGTCTGGTATTCCCATCTCTTTCAGAATTTTCCACAGTTTATTGTGATCCACACAGTCAAAGGCTTTGGCATAGTAAATAAACAGAAATAGATGTTTTTCTGGAACTCTCTTGCTTTTTCCATGATCCAGCGATGTTGGCAATTTGATCTCTGGTTCCTCTGCATTTTCCAAAACCAGCTTGAACATCTGGAAGTTCACCGTTAATGTATTGCTGAAGCCTGGCTTGGAGAATTTTGAGCATTACTTTACTAGCATGTGAGATGAGTGCAATTGTGCGGTAGTTTGAACATTCTTTTGCATTGCCTTTCTTTGGAATTGGAATGAAAACTGACCTTTTCCAGTTCTGTGGTCACTGCTGAGTTTTCCAAATGTGCTGGCATATTGAGTGCAGCACTTTCACAGCATCATCTTTCAGGATTTGAAACAGCTCAACAGGAATTCCATCCCCTCCACTAACTCTGTTTTTAGTGATGCTTTCTTTCTAAGGCCCACTTGACTTCACATTCCAAGGCGTCTGGCTCTAGATTAGTGATCGCATCATCATGATTATCTGGGTCATGAAGATCTTTTTTCTACTGTTCTTCCATGTATTCTTGCCACCTCTTCTTAATATCTTCTGCTTCTGTTAGGTCCAGACCATTTCTATCCTTTATCGAGCCCATCTTTGCATGAAAAGTTCCCTTGGTACCTCTAATTTTCTTGAAGAGATCTCTAGTCTTTCCCATTCTGTTGTTTTCCTCAATTTCTTTGCATTGATCGCTGAAGAAGGCTTTCTTATCTCTCCTTGCTCTTCTTTGGAAATCTGCATTCAGATGCTTATATCTTTCCTTTTCTCCTTTGCTTTTCACCTCTCTTCTTTCACAGCTATTTGTAAGGCCTCCCCAGACAGCCATTTTGCTTTTTTGCATTTCTTTTCCATGGGGATGGTCTTCTTGTTCCCTGTCTCCTGCACAATGTCACGAACCTCATTCCATAGTTCATCAGGAACTCTATCTATCAGATCTAGGCCCTTAAATCTATTTCTCACTTCCACTGTATAATCATAAGGGATTTGATTTAGGTCATACCTGAATAGTCTAGTGGTTTTCCATAGTTTCTTCAATTTATGTCTGAATTTGGTAATAAGGAGTTCATGATATGAGCAACAGTCAGCTAATGGTCTTGTTTTTGTTGCCAGTATAGAGCTTCTCCCTCTTTGGCTGCAAAGAATATAATCAATCTGATTTCGGTGTTGACCATCTGGTGATGTCCATGTGTAGAGTCTTCTCTTGTGTCATTGGAAGAGGGTGTTTGCTATGACCAGTGCATTTTCTTGACAAAACTCTATTGGTCTTTGCCCTGCTTCATTCTGTACTCCAAGGCCAAATTTGCCTGTTACTCCAGGTTTTTTTTGACTTCCTACTTTTGCATTCCAGTCCCCTATAATGAAAAGGACATCTTTTTGGGGTGTTAGTTCTAAAAGGTCTTATAGGTGTTCATAGAACCGTTCAACTTCAGTTTCTTCAGCATTACTGGTTGGGGCATATACTTGGATTACTGTGATATTGAATGGTTTGCCTTGGAGACGAACAGAGATCATTCTATCATTTTTGAGATTGCATCCAAGTCCTGCATTTCAGACTCTTTTGTTGACCATGATGCCTACTCCATTTCTTCTGAGGGATTCCTGCCCACCGTAGTACGTATAATCGTCATCTGAGATAAATTCACCCATTCCAGTCCATTTTAGTTCGCTGATTCCTAGAATGTCAACGTTCACCCTTGCCATCTCTTGTTTGACCACTTCCCATTTGCCTTGATTCATGGACCTGACATTCCAGATTCCTATGCAATATTGCTCTTTACAGCATTGGACATTGCTTCTATCACCAGTCACATCCACAGCTGGGTATTGTTTTTGCTTTGGCTCCATCCCTTCATTCTTTCTAGAGTTATTTCTCCACTGATCTCCAGTAGCATATTGGGCACCTAATGACCTGGGGAGTTCTTCTTTCAGTATCCTATCATTTTGCCTTTTCATACTGTTCATGGGGTTCTCAAGGCAAGAATACTGAAGTGGTTTGCCATTCCCTTCTCCAGTGGACCACATTCTGTCAGACCTCTCCACCATGACCTGCCCATCTTGGGTTGCCCCACAGGCATGGCTTGGTGTCATTGAGTTAGACAAGGCTGTGGTCCTAGTGTGATTAGATTGACTAGTTTTCTGGGAGTATGGTTTCAGTGTGTCTGCCCTCGGATGCCCTCTTGCAACTCCTACCATCTTACTTGGGTTTTTCTTACTTTAGGCGTGGGGTATCTCTTCAAGGCTACTCCAACAAAGCGTAGCCACTGCTCCTTACCTTGGACTAGGGTTATCTCCTTACCGCTGCCGTTCCTGACCTTCAAGATTGGATAGCTCCTCTAGGCCCTCCTGTGCCTACGCAGCCACCGCTCCTTGGGTTGCTCCTCCAGGCTGCCAGCCCTGGCCTCGGTTGTGGGTGGCTCCTCCCAGCTGCCGTCCCTGGCCTCGGGCTTGGGGTGGCTCCTCAGGGTCACCGCCCCTGACTTCGGGTGGGAAGTGGCTTCTCCTGGCCACCCCTGACCTCGGGTGCGGGGTGTCTCACCCTGGCCGCTACTGACCTCAGACACAGGGTAGCTCCTCTCAGGTCTTCCTGCGCCATCGCAGCCTGGTACTCTAGGCCGCTGCCCCTGACCTTGGACGTGGGGTAGCTCCTCTCAGCCATGCTTAGTGCGCCGGCTCACAGCCGCCTGTGCTTAGTGCGCCGGCTCGCGAGGTTAACAAAAACCTTCTGACTAATATTTCTATCTTAAGATATATGTTGTGGGAGTGGGTTTGGTAAGACCTTTCTACTGTTAGTAACCAACTGAAAAAGTAGATAAAGCCTTGATAAGACTAGAGAGCAGAGCACTCTCTGTCCCTTTCCTGATGTCTATGTCAGAATATTTATCTGTCCTTGTTCACTGTAATGAAACATCTGCCATATGAAATTCTGAGTGTCTGAGGTCTGTTTCTTGTTTCCAAAGCTAAATCCTTTTCTTTGGAGATCACGATTCTGACATTGTTCACTGTAAGCTATTAAGAGTGAGCACAAGTTGATGAAAAAAACAGAAACATAACAACTCTGTAATACTGAAGTTTAGGCTGATGGTATTGTCTGGGGATTTTTGGTAAAAGAAATATTTTTGTTCTCTCTCTCTCTATATATATATATATATATATATATTTAACTTTTAATGGTAACCATCAGGTCTAAGGGTGATCAGACTAATGATGATTATCTACGGTTGAAGATGGAGAAGAGAATGGGAAACCACTTCAGTATCTTTGCCTTGAGATCCGAATGAACAGGATGAAAAGGCCAACAGATTTGACACTGAAAGATGAACTCCTCATGGCGGTAGGTGCCCCGTATGTTACTGGAGATCAGTGGAGATATAACTCCAGAAAGAATGAAGAGATGGAGCCAAAGCAAAATAACATCCAGTTGTGGATGTGATTAGTGATGGAAGTAGAGTCCGATGCTGCAGAGAGCAATATTGCATAGGAACCTCGAATGTTAGTTCCATGAATCAAGGCAAATTGGAAGTGGTCAAACAGCAGATGACAAGAGTGAATGTCCACATTTTAGGAATCAATGAACTACAATGAACTGGAAAGGGTGAATTTAACTCAGATAACCATTATGTCTACTACTGTGTTCAAGAATCCCTCAGAAGAAATGGAGTAGGTATCATAGTTAATAAAAAAGTCCAAAATGCTGTACTTGAATGCAATCTCAAAAATGACAGGATGATCTCTGTTTGTTTCCAAGACAAATCTTTCACGGCTGCGACTGGTGCACTAAGTGCACCCGAGAGGAGCTACGCCACATCCGAGGTCAGGGGCAGAAGCTTGGAGGACCCCATGCCCGAAGGGTGGTGGCCAAGCAGAGTTACCCCACATCCGAGGTCAGGGGCGGTGGCCAGGAGGAGCTACCCCATGTCCGAGGCCAGGGACAGCGGCTGGGAGGAGCCACCCTGTGCCAGAGGCCAGGGGCAGTGGCCGGGAGGAGCAACCCCACTCCCAAGGAGCGGTGGCTGTGCAGGCGCAGGAGGGCCTAGAGGAGCCATCCCACGTTGAAGGTCAAGAAGGGTAGTGGTGAGGAGATACCTCTCATCCAAGGTAAGGAGCAGTGGCTGCGCTTTGCTGGAGCAGCCGTGAAGAGATACCCCAGGCCCAAGGTGGGAGAAACCCAAATAAGATGGTAGGTGTTGCAAGAGGGCATCAGAGGGCAGACACACTGAAACCATACTCCCAGAAAACTAGTCAATTAATGAAACTAAGCCATGCCTGTGGGTCAACCCAAGACGGGCAGGTCATGGTGGAGAGGTCTGACAGAATGTGGTCCACTGAAGAAGGGAATGGCAAACCACTTCAGTATTCTTGCCTTGAGAACCCCATGAACAGTATGAAAAGGCAAAATGATGGGATACTGAAAGAATTCCCCAGGTCATTAGGTGCCCAATATGCTACTGGAGATCAGTGGAGAAATAACTCTAGAAAGAATGAAGGGATGGAGCCAAAGCAAAAACAATACCCAGCTGTGGATGTGACTGGTGATAGAAGTAAGGTCCGATGCTGTAAAGAGCAATATTGCATAGGAACCTGGAATGTCAGGTCCATGAATCAAGGCAAATGGGAAGTGGTCAAACAAGAGATGGCAAGTGTGAACATCGACATTCTAGGAATCAGGAAACTAAAATGGACTGGAATGGGTAAATTTAACTCAGATGACAATTATACGTACTACTGTGGGCAGGAATCCCTCAGAAGAAATGGAGTAAAGAGTCCAAAATGCAGGACTTGGATGCAATCTCAAAAATGACAGAATGATCTCTGTTCGTCTCCAAGGCAAACCATTCAATATCACAGTAATCCAAGTATATGCCCCAACCAGTAATGCTGAAGAAGCTGAAGTTGAACGGTTCTATGAAGACCTATAAGACCTTTTAGAACTAACACCCCAAAAAGATGTCCTTTTCATTATAGGGGACTGGAATGCAAAAGTAGGAAGTCAAGAAACACCTGAGTAACAGGCAAATTTGGCCTTGGAGTACAGAATGAAGCAGGGCAAAGACCAATAGAGTTTTGTCAAGAAAATGCACTGGTCATAGCAAACACCCTGTTCCAACAACACAAGAGAAGACTCTAAACATGGACATCACCAGATGGTCAACACCAAAATCAGATTGATTATATTCTTTGCAGCCAAAGAGGGAGAAGCTCTATACTGGCAACAAAAACAAGACCAGGAGCTGACTGTTGCTCAGATCATGAACTCCTTAATACCAAATTCAGACTCAAATTGAAGAAAGTATGGAAAACTGCTAGACCATTAAGGTATGACCTAAATCAAATCCCTTATGATTATACAGTGGAAGTGAGAAATAGATTTAAGGGACTAGTACTGATAGACAGAGTGCCTGATGAACTACAGAATGAGGTTCATGACATTGTACAGGAGACAGGGATCAAGAAGACCATCCCCATGGAAAAGAAAATGCAAAACAGCAAAATGGCTGTCTGAGGAGGCCTTACAAA
This sequence comes from Oryx dammah, assembly GCF_014754425.2. Lineage (NCBI taxonomy): Eukaryota > Metazoa > Chordata > Mammalia > Artiodactyla > Bovidae > Oryx > Oryx dammah. The sequence goes on along the minus strand of NW_024070205.1, from coordinate 63,610,952 downwards.
TAGCTGTGAAAAGAAGAGAGGCGAAAAGCAAAAGAGGAAAGGAAAGATATAAGCATCTGAATGCAGAGTTCCAAAGAATAGCAAGGAGAGATAAGAAAGCCTTCTTCAGCGATCAATGCAAAGACAAAGAGGAAGACAACAGAATGGAAAAGACTAGAGATCTGTTCAAGAAAATTACAGATACCAAGGGAACATTTCATGCAAAGATGGGCTCAATAAAGGACAGAAATGGTCTGGACCTAACAGAAGCAGAAGATATTAAGAAGAGATGGCAAGAATACACAGAAGAACTGTACAAAAAAAGATCTTCACGACTCAGATAATCACGATGGTGTGATCACTCACCTAGAGCCAGACATCCTGGAATGTGAAGTCAAGTGGACCTTAGAAAGCATCACTATGAACAAAGCTAGTGGAGGTGATGGAATTCCAGTTGAGCTATTTCAAATCCTGAAAGATGATGCTGTGAAAGTGTGGCACTCAATATGCCAGCAAATTTGGAAAACTCTAATTTTTAATTAGTGACTTTCCATAGTTGTTATGTTTGTGAGTAGATAGCACCCCACTCCAGCACTTTTGCCTGGGAAGTCCCATGGATGGAGGAACCTGGTCTGCTGCATCCATGGGGTCGCTGGGAGTCAGACACAACTGAGAGACTTCACTTTCACTTTTTGAGTTCATGCATTGGAGAAGGAGATGGCAACCCACTCCAGTATTCTTGCCTGGAGAATCCTGGGGACGGGGGAGCCTGGTGGGCTGCCGTCTATGGGGTCGCACAGAGTTGGACACAACTGAAGTGACTTAGCAGCAGTAGCAGCAGCAGCAGTGGCCACAGGACTGGAAAAGGTCAGTTTTCTTCCAATTCCAAAGAAAGGCAATGCCAAAGAATGTTCAAACTACCACACAATTGTACTCATCTCATACTCTAGTAAAGTAATGCTCAAAATTCTCCAAGCCAGGCTTCAGCAATACGTGAACCATGAACTTCCTGATGTTCAAGCTGGTTTTAGAAAATGCAGAGGAACCAGAGATCAAATTGCCAACATCCGCTGGATCATGGAAAAAGCAAGAGATTTCCAGAAAAACATCTATTTCTGTTTATTTACTATGCCAAAGCGTTTGACTGTGTGGATCACAATAAACTGTGGAAAATTCTGAAAGAGATGGGAATACCACACTGCCTGACCTGCCTCTTGAGAAATCTGTATTCAGGTCAGGAAGTGACAGTTAGAAGTGGACATGGAACAACACACTGGTTCCAAATAGGAAAAGGAGTCCGTCAAGCCTGTATATTGTCACCCTGCTTATTTAACTTCTATGCAAGGTACATCATGAGAAATGCTGGACTGGAAGAAACACAAGCTGGAATCAAGATTGCTGGGAGAAATATCAAGAACCTCAGATATATGGATGACACCACCCTTATGGCAGAAAGTGAAGAGGAACTAAAAAGCCTCTTGATGAAAGTGAAGGAGGATAGTGAAAAAGTTGGCTTCAAGCTCAACATTCAGAAAATGAAGATCATGGCATCCGGTCCCATCACACCATGGGAAATAGATGAGGAAACAGTGGAAACAGTGTCAGAATTTATTTCTGGGGGGCTCCAAAATCACTGCAGATGGTGATTGCAGCCATGAAATTAAAAGACGCTTACTCCTTGGAAGGAAAGTTATGACCAACCTAGAAAGCATATTCAAAAGCAGAGACATTACTTTGCTGACTAAGGACCGTCTAGTCAAGGCTATGGTTTTTCCAATAGTCATGTATGGATGTGAGAGTTGGACTGTGAAGAAGGCAGAGTGCCAAAGAATTGATGCTTTTGAAATGTGGTCTTGGAGAAGACTCTTGAGAGTCCCTTGGACTGCAAGAAGATCCAACCAGTCCATTCTGAAGGAGATCAGCCCTGGGATTTCTTTGGAAGGAATGATGCTAAGGCTGAAACTCCAGTACTTTGGCCACCTCATGTGAAGAGTTGACTCATTGGAAAATACTCTGATGTTGGGAGGGATTGTGGCAGGAGGAGAAGGGGACGACAGAGGATGAGAAGGCTGCATGGCATCACTGACTCAATGGACATGAGTCTGAGTGAACTCTGGGAGTTGGTGATGGACAGGGAGGCCTGGAGTGCTGTGATTCATGGGGTCGCAAAGAGTCGGACACACCTTCACGACTGAACTAAACCTATACCTCAACCACTAATGCAGCTGAATGAACAATTCTATGAAGATCTTCAAGACCTTCTGGAATTAACAGTCAAAAAAGATGACCGTTTCATCACAGGGGACTGGAATGCAAAAGTAGGAAGTCAAGAAATATCTAGAGTTACAGGCAAATTTGGTTTTAGTGTACAGGATGAAGCAGGGCAAAGACTAATAGTTTTGCCAAGAGAACGTACAGGTCATAGCAAACACCCTCTTCCAACAAGAGAAGAACGTCCACATGGACATCACCAGATGGTCAATACTGAAATCAGATTAATAAAGTCTTTGCAGCCAAAGATTGAAAAGCTCTATAGTCAGGAAAGCAAGACTGGAACCTGACTGTGGCTCACATCATGAACTCCTTATTGACAATTTAGAGTTAAATTGAAGAACACAGGGGAAAACACTAGACAATTCATGTATGACCTCAATCAAATTACTTACAAGTATACAGTGGAAGTAACAAATAGATTCCATCGATTAGATCTGATAGACAGAGTGCCTGAATAACTATGGACAGACGTTTGTGACATTGTACAGAGGCAGTGATCAAGATCATTCCCAAGAATAATAAATACATAAAGGCAAAATGGTTGTCTGAGGAGGCCTTACAAATAGCTGTGAAAAGAGGAGAAGCAAAAGGCAAAGGAGAAAAGGAAAGATATACCCATTTGAATGCAGAGTTCCAAAGATAGCAAGGAGAGATAAGAAAGCCTTCTTCAGTGATCAGTGCAAAGAAATAGAGGAAAACAACAGAATGGAGGAGACTAGAGATATCTTCAGGAAAATGGTATGAACATAACAGAAGCAAAGATATTAAGAAGAGGTGGCAAGAATACACAGAAGAACTGTACAAAAAAGATCTTCATGACCCAGATATTTATGAGAGTGTGATCACTCATCTAGGCCAGATGCCTGGGAATCTCTGGGCCTAAGGAACTATCACTATGAACAAAGTTAGTGGAGGTGATACAATTCCAGTTGAGCTATTTCAAATTCTAAAAGATGATGCTATGAAAGTGTGGCACTCAATATGCCATCAAATTTGGAAAACTCAGCAGTGGCCACAGGACTGGAAAAGGTAAGTTTTCATTCCAATCCCAAAGAAAGGCAATGTCAAGGAATGCTCAAACTACTGCACAATTGCACTCATCTCACACACTAGCAAAGTAATACTCAAAATTCTCCAAGCCAGGCCTCAACAGTACATGAGCTGTGAACTTACAGATTTTCAAGCTGGATTTAGAAAAAGCAGAGGAACCAGAGATCCAACAGTCAACATCCATTAGATCATCGAAAAAGTGAGAGAGTTCCAGAAAAACACCTACTTCTGCTTTATCAACTATGCCAAACCCTTTGATTGTGTGGATCAAAACAAACTGGAAAATTCTGAAAGAGATGGGAATACCAGACCACCTGACCTGCCTCCTGAGAACTCTGTATGCAGGTCAGGAAGCAACAGTTAGAACTGAAAAGGGAACAACAGACTAGTTCCAATCAGGAAAGGAGTACATGAAGGCTTTATATTGTCACCCTGCTTATTTAACTTATATGCAGAGTACATCATGAGTAATGCTGGGCTGGTGAAGCACAAGTTGGAATCAATATCGCTAAGAGAAATATCAATAACCTCAAATACACAGATGACACCACCCTTATGGCAACAAATGAAGAAGAACTAAAGAACCTCCTGATGAAACTGAAAGAAGAGAGTGAAACAGTTGGCTTATAGCTCAACATTCAGAAAACTAAGATCATGGCATCCGGTCCCATCACTTCATGGGAAATAGATGGGGAAACAGTGGGAACAGTGGCTGACTTTATTTTTTTGGACTCCAAAATCACTGTAGATGTTGACTGCAGCCATGAAATTAAAAGACGCTTGCTCTTTGAAAGAAAAGTTATGATCAATCTAGATAGCATATTAAAAAGCAGAGACATTACTTTGCTAACATATGTCCATCTAGTCAAAGCTTTGACTTTTCCAGGAGTCAGGTATGGATGTGAGAACTGGCCTATAAAGAATCTGAGCACTGAAGAATTGATGTTTTTGAACTGTGGTATTGGAGAGGACTCTTGAGATTCCCTTGGACTGCAAAGAGATCCAACCAGTCCATTCTGAAGGAGATCAGCTCTGGGTGTTCTTTGGAAGGAGTGATGCTAAAGCTGAAACTCCAATACTTTGGCCACCTCATGCGAAGAGTTGAGTCATTGGAAAAGACTCTGATGCTGGGAGGGATTGGGGTCAGGAGGAGAAGGGGACGACAGAGGATGAGATGGCTGGATGGCATCACCGACTTGATGGACATGAGTTTGGGTGAACTCTGGGAGTTTGTGATAGATAGAGAGGCCTGGCATGCTGTAATTCATGGGGTCACAAAGAGTGGGACACTGAGCGACTGAACTGAACTGACTGAACTGATGGTTTTTCCAGTAATCATGCACGATGTGAGAGTTGGACCATAAGGAAGGCTGAGCACCAAATAATCGATGCTTTTGAACTGTGGTGTTGGAGAAGACTCTTGAGAGTCCCTTGGACAGCAAGGAGACAAGGAGATTGGCTTTGCCTAGGATAACCAATCCTGAGAAAATCAACCCTGAATATTCATTGGAAGGACTTGAGGTTTCAATACTTTGGCCACCTGAAATGAAGAGCTAACTCATTGGGAAAAACCCTGATTCTGGAAAAGATTGAGGGAAAGGGGAGAAGGGGACGACAGAGGATAAGATGGTTGGATGGCATCATCAACTCAATAGACATGAGTTTGAAAACTCCCAGGAAATAGTGAAGGACAGTGAAGCCTTGTGTATTGCTGTCCATGGGGTTGCAAAAAGTTAGATATGGCTTAACAATTAAACAAGAAGAGGTTCTGACAATTCTGACAAAAGATTTAATGGAAATAATATAGAAAAAAACTGGAAGAAATGGGAAGTTGTGTTTGGAATGTGTTGGTGAAAACTTAATAATCTAAACAATAATATGCTGAAGAAATAAAAGTCTCAATCAAGTATTTTAAGTCTATACCATGTGAGAACAGTTGCAGATCTGCAGAAGTTGTTATGGGTCATTGTCCACAACACTCATCGATTGAGATCATGTAGTAGCTGAGTTTCGGAAAAGGCAATGGCGCCCCACTCCAGTACTCTTGCCTGGAAAATCCCATGGACAGGGGAGCCCAGAGTCGGACATGACTGAAGTGACTTAGCATTAGCAGCAGCAGTAGCTGAGCTTAAGTACTACTGATAAAATGGTAATTCTTTATCCTTTAACAGTCCCTTGAATGGAAAGCCACAATGACAAGGCAAGATAATTTCAAACAGGGTATGAAGAATGGGAAAAATCAAGCATATATTTGATGGAAGTAAATTGCCACAGATATAAATTTTTATATATGTCTTGGAACTTACTAACATGAAGCTCCCTTTGGCCATTTTAAATGTTGTCTCCAAGGAAAAAATCAACTACATTTAAGATATGCATACGTTCTTTGGGCTTCCCTGGTAGCTTGGACACTAAAGCGTTCTTTAAATAACTTTAGAGAAATAATCAATGTAATATGGTCATTTCACCTTCCTACGGGATATATTTTCCAAAAGAGCTCTATTTTGTATGTCATACTTGTAATCTTTTACATTAAAATTTGCTTTTGCTAGGTGATTAGATGTGATCTGAGATGTTGTATCAGAGCCAATGAACACTACCATAAGTTTAAAGAAGAGCTTAAGTTATGCTATTATAGCCCCAATAAAACACATTTTTATTCTTTTCATTTAAATCCCTGAAAAATTGTATAATTACTGAAACAATGAGAACTTATTATTCAAAAGATATATCTTGTGTGATACAAAAAACATGCTATGAACCTTTTGTGTTAATTATCTTAAAAATTTGTACTGAGGTATTTACCCACTCTTTAAAGGATGTAGAATTTCTTTATAGGTTTAATTTCTCTCTTCAACTTTCTTCAGTCAAATTTAGTTTCTCTGGCTTCTTTTCCTTCACTTTGTATATTATTATATGAGAACAGAGTCCTGCTATTTTTTTGTGTACACAAGTTTCTTCTATATATAATTAATCTCTCTCATGTTGCATATTTCAACTATATGCTGGCAAATTCCTTGTGTCTTTTTTCACCCAATCTTTAAGCGTTTGAATAGCAAAGGAAGCCATAAACAAAATGAAACGAGAACCTACAGGGTGGGAGAAAATATTTGCAAATGAGGCAACCAACAAGAAATTAATCTCCAAAATATACCAACAGCTGATACAACTCTGTACCAGAAAAATGAACAACCCAATCAAAAAATGGGCAGAAGATCTAAATAGACATTCCTCCCAAGAAGACATAGAGATGGCCAAAGGTAGGTGAAAATCTGTTCAGCATCACTAATTATTGCAGAAATGTAAATAAAAACTACAATGCGTTATTACCTCATGTTAGTCAGAATGCTCATCATCAAAACATCTATTAATACAGACAATAAGTGCTGGAGAGGGTGTGGAGAAAAGGGAACCCTCCTACACTGTTGGTGGAAATGTGAACTGGTACAGCTACTATGGAAAACAGTATGGAGCTTCCTTAAAAATCCTAAAAATAGATTGACCATATGACCCTGAAAGCCCATTCTTGGGCATATAGTCAGAGAGAATCATAACTGAAAAATATACATGCACTCCAAGGTTCACAGCACACTATTTATAGTACCCAAGACATGGAAACAACCTAAATGTCCATTGACAGATGAATGGATAAAGAAGAGCTGATAATACCACTCACACAATGGTAGTATTACATGTATGATTACTCAGCCATAGAAAGAAGGAAATAATGCCATTTGCAGCAGTATGCATGGACTAGAGATTATCACACTAAATGTAGTAAGCCAGTCAGTGAAAGACAAATATCATATCAATTATTTGTAGAGTCTATAATTAAAGATAAGAATATCTCCAAAATGGAAAGAGACTCACAGACATCAGAAACAAACTTACAGCTCCCAAAGGAGAAAGGGGCATGTGGGGGAAAGAAGGATAAATTAGGAGTTTGAGATTAATTTATATACAGCTATATATAGATATAGTAACCAACAAGGACCTACTGTAGAACACAGGGAACTATACTCAATATTTTGTGATAATCAAGATAGGAAAAGAATCTGAATCTGAATATATATATATATGTATAATTGAATATATATTCAATTCAATATCTGTAAATTGAATCATTCTGCAGTACACTTGAAACTAGCATGATATTGTAAATCAACTATACTTCAGTTTTAAAAAATTGCCTCCATTCAACCTTTACAATGAAGTTCTAGGAAGGCTTTATGATCCTTGATTTGTAGCCTTTACTTAATTCATGTTCACAATTTTGAAATATTTTAAACTTGTTTTCTTTCGATATACATCTTCATAAAATTTCACATGGAAAATGGATAACTTTCTTTTCAAGTTAGCCTCTGAATTGACTATGAAATGAAGGGAATGATTTTTAAAGTAGGTTTTCTAAGTTATTTCTCATACAAATACCTTAACTGATAATTTAATCATTGTTATTACTGGATCACTAACAAAGTGTAAATAGACTTTTATTTGGTCTTTAGAACAAAACAAAGTGTTAGATTCGTGACTTGCCCACCCTCCACTAGGACAATTTGTTTCTATAGAACAAGAAATTCCCACAATTCATGCATTTTCTCTTAAAATGAATGCGGGTATTAACTAGTGAAATAGTAACAGTTATCATTGTTCCAACATGGCTTGAACCCAGATAGCAATGGAAGATGTTGCTTACCCTCACCGAGGGCAGTCATTGAATTAGTCTAATTGTTAGCACATGTTCTAAGCTAGAGGGAAAGGTACATAAGCAGGACATAGTTCTTTTTAATGACTTCTCTCTCCCCTATTATTTGAAGAGTAGATTGCTTCATATTGAATCCAATGGCACACACTGTTAACAGCCTGTATTCTTTCCTTTAATTTAGTAACACAACCTACATCTTTGTGGTAAGCAATGCACTAAGTTAAAATGAAACAAAATGAAATAACAAGGGGAAAGTAAGTTATTTTATTCTTTTCAAGAGTGTTATAGGCTGGTAATGAGATTTGAGCTGCCTTTCTGTGGAATTACTAAGAAAGCCCTTGAAGTGGGGTTTCCTGGGCAGGCCTCTTTGATAACAGAGCTAATGGAAGAAATGTTGTAGGAGAGATAAAGAAGAGCTGGATCGATGAAACTCCTAACATCTTGGACTGCCTAACTTCATGTTTTTCTTCTTTTCCCCTTGAAACAGCACATTTGAAAACAGATTTATCACTACATTTTGGATATTCTTACATGAAGCTGAATGTAATCCTACATGAAACTGTCTAAATAAGCCAATTTCAGAAATAAGTAAGAATTTTTAAAGGTCCATTCATGAGAAAAATATTCCAAATTTTTAAAGTTACGTGAACAATCAGAGAATCATAAAATATAATACAAATAAGATTATCAAACTAAAAAGGCTCAAATCTTATAAAATATTATATTTAGTAAGATAGATCACACCTTGACTATTCAAAAAAAACTTTTTGAAAATGTGTATGTATTTTTAAATGCCAATTACTACATGAAGCTAGACAGGTATAATAGAATGTTGAAAGTAGTAAAATATAAAAGGAAAATAACAATTTTGTTGTTCTAGTGGTAAAGAACCTGCCTGCCAATGCAAGAGACATAAGAGATCCGGGTTCAATCCTTGGGTCAGGAAGATTCCCTGGAGGAGGACATGATGACCCAGTCTATTATTCTTGCCTGGAGAATCCAATAGACAGAGGCTGGCAGGCTTCAGTCCAGGGGTTGCCAAGTTGGACATGACTGAAATGACTTAGCACCAAAACAATTTTTGAGAAAAATACCAATAGGATCTGCTTTTTTTGGTCATGATGATAATAGTTTCCATATCAAGGCATGTCCAGCCTCCATAGCTGCCAGGATTCAAGGCTGAGGGTGTGATGCCCTTTGGTTTCCAGAGACCAACCTGGGCCCAATGGTGGCCAGTAAGAACCATCATGTCTACTCTATTGGACATAAAATTTTTGATAAATTAAGGAGCAGAGGCAAAGAAAAATAGAACCTTTGCTAATCTAAACAAGTGGTGTTTGGAATTGTATAGTTTAGACTATTCCTCCAGAATATAACTGGATAAAAAAGAAAACTAAATATATAGATTGATTTTTCACTCATAGCTGCAGTTAAGTGACCTGCCAAGAAACAGAAGAGAAAAAAGAAATAAAGAAAAAAAACTCTACTATTCTCAAAAGCACTGATATGATAAAGTATTTAAAATATTATGTAGATTTATTATATTATTTTTTATAAGTGCATCATTCAGTGTCTCATTAACTCAGCAAATTAACATCTTCTACTAATGAGGTCTAGATTAAGGACTTTTTTTTTTATATGAACCAATTAGTTTTCATTTCTTTCATTGACAATTTCACTGAAATTCTATTGGGCATTTTGAAAATTTTGTGATCACCAATGTATATATAAAAAATTATTGTGTACACTCTACATATAGAATTTTTACTGTCAATTACATCTCAGTAAACTTGGAAAGATGTGACATTCTATTGGTAGATATTATTTATCACAGTGAACTATTGTTATACTTTACCATGATAAAAAATATAGAAATATCTGAATTTTGTTCAAATTATGATTACAAATATGAAGCATATGATACTTTAATGGAATAGTAAGCTCAATAATGCATAAAGAATGTTTCTAAATACTCTTCATCCATTACGAAGCATTCATATATTTCTCAATTTTCTCCTTTTGACATAACATTTGTTGTTAAACATTTGTATAGATACATGTAATTATCCTGTATTATTATTTATAGAGCATTTTTATTAATAACAATTCACAGATAGCTTGAAGACAGGGGACTGATATATATACATATATATATATATATATCTAATATATATCTAATGCTGCTGCTGCTGCTGCTGTCAATTCAGTTGTGTCCAATTCTGTGCAACCCCACAGACGGCAGCCCACCAGGTTCCTCTGTCCCTGGGATTCTCCAGGCAAGAATACTGGAGTGGGTTGCCATTTCCTTCTCTGAATATATATCTCATATGTATAACTTATAGATATATCTAATATATATATTTAATATATTTAATCTTTTAATTCTCATACTACTTGCCTACTCCACTAACTTGGATACTCCTTTATATTTACTTCAGGAGCCACATTCCAGCTAGAGCAATACTTGACTCGTGACAGAAGCGGAAAAAAAATACAGCTACTTTTTAAAGCTTCTATTAACACATTATTTGCTAAAGAAAGTTGTATGACCAAGTCTGTTGCCAATATTTCAAGTAAATATAATCATTCACAATAGAAGAACAGAAAGAGTTTTGGAACATTAATGCAATCTAGCTCACTCCATGGATACGTTTTAAAATTCTCAGCTAAATGTTAAAGATATTATTCAAATTGCCTGGCTTATTTATCCATGCCTTTTCCTAGTCATATATCTATATAAAGCTACATTACAACTTAATTTTCTATTCCAATGACTAAAGCACTAGCATCCGACTTTTGAGTACAGTTGTTAATACCTTAATAAACCTTCAGGGTAATGCATATTCGATTATGTGAGATTACAGTTTGCCTCTGTAGAAGTCTGCTAAGGCTGCCATAACAAAATGCAATACACCAGGTGGCTTAAACAACACACATTTTATTTTTTCACAGCTCAGGTCACAGGAAGTCAGAGATCAGGGTGCCAGCACCATCAGTTTCTGATGAGCTCTCTCTGGCTCGTTAGTGGTGGCTCTCCCCTGTTACCCATGGAAAGAGAATAAGTTCTCTAGTATTTCTTCCTATATAGGCACTAATCCTATTAGACCAAAGCACCTCTTGCAGGACCCTAATTACCTTCCAGAGGCCTTCAAATACCATCACATTGAAGGCTAGACTTCAACATATGAATCTGAAAGTGAAAGTGAAGTCACTCAGTCGTGTCCGACTCTTTGTGACCCCATGAACTGTAGCCTACAACGCTCCTCCATCCATGGGATTTTCCAGGCAAGAGTACTGGAGTGGGTTGCCATTTCCGTCTCCAGAGGGTCTTCCCAACCCAGGGATCAAACCTGGGTCTCCTTCATTGTAGGCAGATGCTTTACCATCTGAGCCACCAGGGAAGTCTTATGACTCTGAAGAGGGACACAAATATTGACCCCAAAAGGGCGTCCAACAGGTCAATTCTGTGCCTCCTTTTCTTTTTTGTTGCTTGCTGTTTAGATCTTGCTGTGGTAAGAAAATCCTCTCTATTTCAGCGTGACGAAGTATGGGTTTATTCTGAAGTCTTGATCATCATAGTCTTCATTTTGATGTATCTGTGCCTGTGCATTGTCCCACTGCAGCCAGACTTGTTCCCAGTTCTGAATACCAGAACTCAACACTATTGTCAATGCTCTGGATTTCAGCTCATCTGTGAAAGGAGTCGTGCTCTCACCTTTAAAATACTCTCTAGGGAGAGTAGCCTAGATTACACAGGTGTGTCCTATGTAACTGGAAGGCTCAAAAGTAGAGGAGGAAGGCAGAAGAGAATGTCAGAGGAAGTTTTACCTGTGGAGGAAAGTCACCGGCAGATGCCATGTTGCTTCCTTTGAAGATGAAGAAGGTCATGATGCCTGGAAGGTGGGGGGACTCTAAAGCCTGGAAACAACAAGAAAATGGATTCTTCCTTCCAGAGTCCAGAAAGGAACTTGACCCTGCTGACACCTTAACTGTAGCTCACTGAAGCCTGTGTTGGACTCCTATCCTATGCTAGTGTAAGATAATAAATATATGTTGTTTAAAACCACTGGGGTAGTTGGTTATACTAGTTATAAAAAATCTTATGTCAGTTTCAGAAGAAAAAAGTGATTTCACATCCAGTTTTGGAGGCTTAGGATGATATTTCTAAACTTGTGAATAACAGAATACACTAATAAATCATAATGAATCCTATCATACCTACAGTGATAATAAATAGAAATTAATTCTAAGTACATGGGAGCAATTGCATTTGGGAAATTATAATAAAAAATTTATGTACTAAATAAAATATACAAGCTAAATTTCTTGCCAATATCTTAGAAATTATTACCATTTTGACTAAAACTGAATATTATTTGCTGAGGCTGGGAAATGGAATGTCAAGTTAGATATTACAGACAAGACAGTGATCAAATTATATTTAATTTGTGGAATTAATGAATTTAGTCATTATTTACATGAAAGATATAGTAAATAAAAACATTTTCACACTTATGAAACCATGAGAAATTATAGTTTTAAAGTGCAATTAATTTAATCTTTGAGAAGATAAAATAGAAAATAATACAGAAATTATATAAAATTACAGAATTATTTAACTTGCTACAAAGAAGAAACAAAAGGAATGTAAGCAAAGATTAGCATGAAGTGTAACTGGTATGGATTAAAAAATCATAAATTCTTAAAACAGTTATCATGGGACAATTTCAACACAGAACTCATTCTTTATATAAAAATAGCAGATTATAATAACTGTAAACATTTTAAAAGAGAAACTATGTAACAAACCAATAACAAATATTACCCAGAGTTAAGGAGAAAGATTTAGTCATATTTATTCCACCTACCTTTTAAAATTTTTTTCTAACCTATGTTAAAATAAGGCTCAGATACCAAAGTTATTTCACCTCTATAAACTTAGTATGCATAACTGATAAATATATCATTGTTTTATAAAATCAAAATCCATATTCAAAAATAGAAAAATAATGACTCTCATATCAGGTGAAGGTTTCAAAGGGGCTGTTCAGGTGGCACTAGTGGTAAAGAACCCACCCGTCAATGCAGGATACATAATGAGACAAGAGTTCTATCCATGGGTTGGAAAGATCTCCTGGAGAAGGGCATGGCAACCCACTTCAGTATTCTTGCCTGGAGAATCCCATAAACATAGGATCCTGGAGGGCTACAGTCCACAGAGTCTATCACAGAGAGTCTGATGAGACTGAAGCAACTTAGCACGCACGCAGGCAATGATGTCAAAATGCAATTTCTCTATGTGTCTACCAAATTCCTATTTTTAGTTTTAAATTTCAATGAGAATTCAAATAAGTGTCGTAGACAATTTTTGATGTTACTTCTTTTATGTCTCTTTAATTTAGAGCTAATGCATACCATTTTTATGTTTTATTAATTAATAAAATAAATTAATAAAGTAAGTTACCTTGTGTGCATGCTAAGTCACTTCAGTCGTGTCTGACTATGACCCTATGGACTACATGTAGCCTGCCATGCTCCTCTGTCCTTGGGGATTTTCCAGGCAAGCACACTGGAGTGGGTTGTCATGCCCTCCTCCACAGGATCTTCCCCATTAAGTGACGGAAACCTAGTCTCTCACATCTCCTGCATTGGCAGGTGGGTTTTTTTTATAGCACTAGTGCCAACTGGGTGGCCCCAAGTTATCTTGCAGAATGTCTTAAATTCTTTAATGTTCCATTTGCTTGATTAGGCTCAAATACTATTAGATGCTCCATGGTTACAGCTTGTCAATGACAAAAAGTCTAGTTATTGGACACTTACTGAAGTTAAGATTGATCCGTGGCTCACATGGTGATGTTCTCGTTCCTCCATTAGTAAGATTTCCTAAAGTATTTCTATATTGGTTTTATACATTGATGCCTCTTCCCTGAATCACAGATTCCACCAGGCTTCTCTGTTGATGGGATTTCCCACTATAGGATTATTTCTTTCACAACTGTTCACTAAAACTATTTATAAAGAGAAAATTTTCTCATCAATAATGCAATTGCCTTTAAGTAGATTTCATACAAAAAATATTGAATAAACTATTAATTCTTTTATTTTGTTTGACAATATTCAGGGCAAGGAGTTTTTGCCTCAAATATTTCCAGTGGTATCCGATCTTACCTTTTTTGTTTGGGGGGAGTGGTGAAGGTATAGTGGATTGCTTTACTGATTTCATTAATGTATCTTTATCATACCAGAAAAATGTAAACATGTACCATTGGCTAAATGATAGTCAGTGTCTCACAGAGTACAACATACATTTCACTCTCAATATCAGACTTGATTCTGTTATTTGGCCAGTGAATGTATGAAAATTTTACTGTCCAAAGTGAAAGTTGCTCAGTTGTGTCCAACTTTTTGCCACCCCATAGTCTATACAGTCCATGGAATTCTCGAGGTCAGAATACTGGCATGGGTAGCCTTTCCCTTCTCCAGAGGATCTTCCCAACCTAGGGACTGAACCCAGGTCTCCTGCATTGCAGGTGGATTCTTTACCAGCTGAGCCACGAGGGAAGCCCTACTATCCAAACAGAACCTTTATCAAAACAACCTTTATCATTATATGGATTAGCTGAGTCTCTTGTGTCACTTACTTCTAATGAGATAAGCAAGTCTTACATAGGGGCTACACCTTCAACCTTAGCTCTAAAATGTGAAGACGTGTAAAGACCACCTGAATTGGACATATCCCTCCAGCCAATCCACAAGCACACAGGCAGTCACATGTGTGCTGTGCTTAGTCCTGTCCCACTCTTTGCAAGCCCATGGACTGCAGCCCACCAGGCTTCTCTGTTGATGGGATTTCCCAGGCAATAATACTGAAGTGGGTTGCCATGCCCTCTTCCAGGGCATCTTCCTGACTTAGGGATCAAACTCACATTTCCTGCATCACTTACATTGCAGGCAGATTCTTTATTGCTGAGCCACTTGGGAAGCAATTCAGTCAGCCACATCAACTGCTAATTTGGATGTGTGACCCACTTATTATATGGTTAGTTTATAGACTCACCACTGTAGTGGGAAATTTACTTATGTCTGTCCTTTTGACAGCACCTGTCTGAGGCATGACTTTAATAAGCCAACTTCACAGACAACACATTTTTGGTTTTCCAAGTTTGAACTCTTTACTTAAGTCTGAGTCAGATTACTGGGTATTTGCTGTTTATTTATCAATAGATTTGGTCTGATTTATCCTTAGCTATTATGAGATTCCTCATCTGGATTATGAGTATAATGACGAAATTCAACAGTGTTTGTTAATTACTGAGAGTTTGATGTGCCAGTGTATTATTATCTGGAAATTTGAATGTGTTGATCAGTAACAAGAAATTCATATTTCATCATTTCAGATTAGAGTCTTCAGGACAATTTATTGGCATTTTGCCAATTGTAAAATTTAATAAATTGAACTATTAGGTATGTTACAATGCTCATAGTCATTCTCTCTTTGCTGTTGGCCTCTCAAAGATGAAAGCATGGCTATGATGCCAGTGCTCAGAAGTTCACAGGATGAGAGAGTGATAGCAGGGGAGTGAAAGAGGGCAACAGAGCATCTATTATTTTGACTGCCTGTTATTATTACTAAATAGTTAACTCTGGGATGGACTCTGCCAGAATGACAAATAGTAAATTACTACTCAAAATTTTTAATATTATGTTAATGGACTTGTTGCTAATGTTGGCAATTGAACATCTTTTTTTTAAATTATGTAAAACATTGTCATTAACACTTTTTAAGATATTTTTCATCTCTAAAATATTAGTTACTATATTAAATATGTTTTCATTTCCTTAACTACTGTCTTGAAGGGAACTGTTTCTTTTATTAATTGAAATTTAAATTGATTTCAAAAGAGAATGGTTATAATGAGTATAGAACAGATTTAATTACTTAGCAATTTTGTGTATGGATTACAGTTCTTTTGCCACAGAATACAGATCATAATATAATCATAAATATTGTAAATCTGGTGAAACAATTTGGAAGTGAATGCTTTATTTCTGGATGGACAAGAAAATATACTATGGAGAGGCAAGACAGGAGAAGAAAACAAAATAGTATATAAAATAAGATAGAAAATAATTGTTTTTGTTTGCTTGTTTTTTTGTACAAGCAGGAATAGGCAGAATCCAACTGGCTCAAAATCTCAAGGACATTTATCACAAGTAAGCTTAACAGACTCTTAAGAGTCCCTTGGACTGCAAGGAGATCCAACCAGTCCATCCTAAAGGAAATCGGTCCTGAATATTCATTGGAAAGACTGGTGCTGACACTGAAGCCCCAATACTTTGGCTACCTGATGTGAAGAACTGACTCATTGGAAAAGACCCTGATGTTGGGAAAGATTGAAGGTGGGATGAGAAGGGGATAATAGAGAAGGAGATGGTTGGATGGCATCATCGACTTGATGGACATGATTTTGAGCAAACTCTGGGAGTTGGTGATGGACAGGGAAGCCTGGGATGCTACAGTCCATGGTGTTACAAAGAGTTGGGCACAACTTAGTGACTGAGTTGATCTGAACTGAAGCTTAACAGAATATATTTCAGCAAAAGGTATTAATATCAATAATGATAAATTAACTCACACAATTGGAATTACAAATCATATAGAAGGAGCACAAGAGTAAATTTCATAACATTTCTAATGAACTTGCCTTCACATTGACAAGAGGAATCTTTGAAATAGAAGATATTAAACAATGAAAAGTCTAATTGTCTCCAAGGGTTATACAATGTGAGAATACATATAGTTGGAATTTGTGAAATCTTCACATCTGAAGAAATGCTGACCTAAGCTGGGAAATCAATAACCTCAGATATGCAGATGACACCACCCTTATGACAGAAAGTGAAGAAGAACTAAAGAGCCTCTTGATGAAAGTGAAAGAAGAGAGTGAAAAAGTTGGCCTAAAGCTCAACATTTAAAAAACTAAGATCATGGTATCTGGTCCCATCACTTCATGGCAAATAGATGGGGAAAAAGTGGAAACAGTGTCAGACTTTATTTTTCTGGGCTCCAAAAATCACTGCAGATGGTGATTGCAGCCATGAAATTAAAAGATGTTTACTCCTTGGTAGGAAAGTTATGACCAACCTAGATAGCATATTAAAAAGCAGAGACATTACTTTGTCAGCAAAGGTCCGTCTAGTCATGACTGGTTTTTCCTGTGGTCATGTATGGATGTGAGAGTTGGACTATAAAGAAAGCTGAGTGCTGAAGAATTGATGCTTTTGAACTGTGGTGTTGGAGAAGACTCTTGAGAGTCCCTTGGACTGCAAGAAGATCCAACCAGTCCATTCTAAAGGAGATCAGTCCTGAGTGTTCATTGGAAGGACTGATGTTGAAGCTAGAACTCCAATACTTTGGCCACCTGATACAAAGAACTGACTCATTAGGAAAGACCCTGATTCTGGGAAAGATTGAAGGCAGGAGGAGAAGGGGATGACAGAGGATGAGATGGTTGGATGGCATCACCGACTCAATGGACGTGAGTTTGAGTAAACTCCGGGAATTTGTAATGGACAGGGAGGCCTGTCATGCTGTGGTTCATGGGGTGGCAAAGAATCAGACACAACTTAGTGATTGAACTGAAGTTAACTGAAAGCTGGGAAATGAATTTTTATACCTTTTTCACTCTCATTTTCAATATTTGCATGTTTTTGGAGTGACTTATGGGGCTAAATCTATTTTGTATAAACAGAATTAATAACAGGAAAACCACTTTTTTGCGCTGACTGTGAGGATTTAACATAAAACTATATTGATTTACTCTGAGCTTATGTAATTATGACAACTATGCAGAATGTGGTTAATTATTTTATGAAAATAAGATGATGCCCCATATTATATGTTTAACTTGCTAGAATATATTTTATTATATCACATTTAAGGAGGAAACAGTCTAGAAAGAGAGTTTAAATTATGGATTTTTATGGTTATGTTAAGCATTGCAATGTGGTACTAACCTTTTACACAGATGCAATTAAGTCTCAGTCTGCCATTTCAGCACCTGCCCTTCAGGGTGTTTATAGATGATATTTTAATCAGACAGTAAATACAGAAAGGAAATTTCATACAGCATAGCCAACAAATGCATGTAAAAATTCAACTCTATAACTAAAATCCCATTACATATCTATTTAATCTTATTTTTGAAGGAAATACTTTTTTTTTTTCTTTCTAGAGCAATAAAATGCTACATTTGAAATCAATCTGTGCATAACTCACTGACATGGATTAAAACTCTAGCTTGTGTGGCATTTTTAGCAGAGTGTACAAAATGGAAATGTCACCTTTTCTTTTGGGTGAAAGTCTTTTGACTTTGTCTAGAATAAAATACAGTTTAATATTAGTTTTAAAAGAGAAAAATTCTCTGTTAACCTAAAAGTTCACCAAAATGTTAAGTCTGCAAAACTATTACTAAATAACAGAATGTCTCAGGAGGTATCATTGGCCAGAGACAATAATTCTATTTCTTTTTTTTCTTTTATACTTCATTGTAGGAATAATCCAAATAGACCAAAGTAATTTTTCTAGAACTATGTATGGAAATCTTCATAAAATACACTATGTATCTACTTACCAGTTTCCTTTGGAGTGCCATTTTGAAAGTTAAAGATACATGATTTGTGAGTATACCAAGTCTACTGATGAACTAAAGTAAACCAGAAGATAAATGTAACAGATCCTGATGTCTCCACACTTGCTTTATGAATTCTTATATGCTAATGAGATGATTTCTCATGGCCTTGATGGCTTGAACTGATTTTACTGATACAAAAGTTAGAAGAATATTTTATTACATGACATATGACATATATCATAAGAGAGACAAAAACATTTTTACTGAACTCAATAATTAATCTAAATGGTAAGAGTTTATTTTTAAAAACTAGAAATTAAGTGTCATGGTTAGGTGGGACTGTTTTTCACTTTTAAAATAAACATCAAGTATATGCTTTATTAAGATTGTTCAATAAAGTTGTTATTTTTAGGTCAAGGGGAAATATTCTCTTGGATCTAAGACTTAAACCAAATAGCTGACATAAAAAGTTCATAAAAGCAGAGGAATGACATATTCTTATACCAATATATTCTCAAAATTTAAAGGGAAAAAATGGTCCAATTTTGATAGTTAAAATAATGTCTTCTTTCTGTGGGCAATTAGAAATGAATACTCAGATTATCTATATCAGTGTGATGAGAATTGAATCATTATTTTTAAAAGCTTTTATACTTTGTTCAAATATTAAAAAAACTGGAATATCACATAGTCTTAACTTGAGGATATTTTATATGTGACAAGGTTTAAATATTTTTTTTTGTCTAAAATAATCACCTTAAATATTAGTTTTCACATTGATGCTTAGTTAAAAAATAAATTCTCCTTTCTAGGCCTTTACATAGTTTGACTAATTCTGACCTTAATAGTTACAAAACTTTGATAAGACAGCTTTGAGAGACATGAACAAAGTACACCTGAAAGACTTCAGTAAAGCAAAATCCATGACTGAATACCCATCTACTCAGTGTTAATAATTCCACTTATAATTTTAATGACACATGAAAATAAATATCCCAAAATAGAATACACAACACTGCACACACCAAAAAAGGAGGAAAAGCATATAGTAAACTGAGTTAATAAAAAAAGCTTTATTTTGTGACAGTTATTATCAAAGCTATTATTTGATATATTTGAGTACATGTATAAAATATAAAGTGGCTTCCCAGGTGGTGGCTCAGTGGGTAAAGAATCCAACTGCCAATGTATAAATGCAAGAAATGCAGGTTCAATCCCTGGGTCTGGAAGATCCCCTGGAGAAGGAAATGGCAAACCATTCCAGTATCCTTGCCTGGGAAATCCCAGGGACAGAGGAGCCTGGTGGACTACAGTCCCTGGGATCACAAAGAATTGGACATGACTGAGTGACACATACATATAAAATATAAATTTTATATTCAAACCAAAATATCTTAGCAGAAACATTAAACAAGTTAAATTTTAAAATCTAGGAAAAACCAAAAGTAAAAACATAATGTTATATACATACATACAAAATAATTGTTATAAGATTGTGAAAGGTCTGTGTGACAGTTTCTAAAATAACTCCCAATTATCTTTGTTGACTAGAATGGGGGTGTGAAACTCCTTCCTCTTGAATGTGTGCTATAATTTGCACTGCTTCTAAGCAGAAAAATAAACAAAACTGATGAGATATCAATTTATCAAAATACTGGCTTATATCACTTGCCATTTATGGCCCAATTTTGTCCCCTTACATATCTGCTCTTATGGAAATCAGCTGATAGGTGGCAAGGGCTCCAACCAGTGGGAAACTGAGGTGCTCAGTCAAACAATGTATGAAGAACTGCCAATGGTCATTTGGATGATCTTAGAAATCTTCTCCAAGTTGATCCTCGAGATGCTTGAAATTATGGCTGATAACCTTAACTTCAGTTTGTGAGACTCAGGCCATAGGACTAAGCTAAGTCATGTCTAAGATCCTGACTCTAGAAAGTATGATATAAAAAATGTTTCTGTTAATAATACATGGACTTCTGAGAAAAATCTCTTTTGCAGGCATAGAAAATCAATATCATCTTTGTAAACACAAAAGGAAAAAAAAGAAAACTCTCAGATATAAAACATTAAATTACATATATATTAAAAATGATAAAATAAAATGGGAAAATATACTGTTCATAACCATGTAAAATACTAATATTCTTACACAATGGATTCTTAATATCTTAAAAATATGACTATATTATAATGGAATTAAGAGGAGGTGGGAAGAATACACATAAGAATTATATTAAAAAGATCTTAATAACCCAGATAACCATGACAGTGTAATGATTCACCTAGAGCCAGACGTCTTGGAGTGCAAAGTCAAATGAGCCTTAGAAAACATCACTAAGGACAAGGCTAGCAGAAGTGATGGAATTCCAGCTGAGCTATTTCATGTCCTAAAAGATGATGCTGTTAAAGTGCTGCACTCAATATATCAGCAAATTTGGAAAGCTGAGCAGTGGCCACAGGAATCAAAAATGTCAGTTTTCATTCCAATCTCAAATAAGTGCAATGCCAAAGAATGTTCAAACTATCACACAATTGAACTCATTTCACATGCTAGCAAAGTAATGCTCAAAATTCTCCAAGCCAGGTTTCGAGAGTACATGAACCATAAACTTCCAGATGTTCAAGTTGGATTTAGAAAAGGCATAGGAACCAGAGATCAAATTGCCAACATCCATTGGATCATAAAAAAAGCAAGAGACTTCGAGAAGAACATATACTTCTATTTCACTGACAACCCTAAAGCCTTTGACTGTGTGGATGACAACAAACTGTGGAAAATTCTTAAAGAGATGGGAATACCAGACCACTTTACCTGCCTCCTGAGAAACTTTAATGCCAGTCAAGAAGCAACAGTTAGAACTGGGCATGCAACAACAGACTGGTTCAAAACTGGGATAGGAGTACATCAAGGCTGTATATTATCACCCTGTTTAATTAACTTATATGCAGAGTACATCATGCAAAATGCTGGTCTGGATGAGGCATAAGCTGGAATCCAGATTGTCGGGAGAAATATCAAGAACCTCAGATATGCAGATATACCACCCTTATGGCAGAAAGTGAAGAGGAACTAAAGAGCCTCTTGATGAAAGTGAATGAGGACAGTGAAAAAGCTGGCTCAAAACTCAACTTTCAAAAAACTAAGATCATGGTATCTGGTCCCATCACTCCATGGTAAATAGTTGGGAAACAATGGAAACATGAGAGACTTTATTTTCTTGAGCTCCAAAATCACTGCAGATGGTGACTGCAGCCACAAAATTAAAAGATGCTTGCTCCTTGGAAGTAAAACTATGACCAGCATAAACAGCATATAAAAAGCAGAGACATTATGTGCTGACAAACGTCCATCTAGTCAAAGCTATTGTTTTTCCAGTAGTCATGTATGGATGTGACAGTTCGACCATAAAGAAGGCTGAGAGCCAAAGAATTGATGCTTTTGAACTGTGGTGTTGGAGTAGATTCGTGAGAGTCCCTTGGACTGCAAGGAGATGAAACCAGTCAATCCTAAAGGAGATCAATCCTGAATATTCATTGGAAGGACTGATGCTGAAGTGAAGCTCTAATACTTTGGTCATTTGATGTGAAGAAGCAACTTATTAGAAAAGATCCTGATGCTGGGAAAGATTGAAGGCAGAAAGAAAAGGGGACAATGGAGGATGAGAGTTGGGTGGTATCAATGACTCAATGGACACGAGTTTCATTAAGCTCCAGGAGATGGTGAAGGACAGGGAAGACTCGTGTGCTACAGTCGATGGGGTCACAAAAAATTGGACACAACTGAATGACTGAACAACAAAATAATGGTAAAAATGTAACTGATAGATGACTTATGCAAATACAAATATAACTGTCCAATTAAAACACAAAAGAAGTTATATTTTATTAATAATAAAATCAAATAACAAATCTGATAACTTTTTAAAGATTTAATTTTTCTAAAATTTTAGTTTCATGGCATCGTGTTTTAGTTTCACAGCAAAATGGAAAGAAATGTGGAACCATTTCCTATCACTCCCTATCCCCACACATGTGTGCATGTGTTATAATGTCTTTGTGTGTTAGTCACTCAGTCGTGTTCAACTCTTTGTGACCCCATGAACTGTAGCCTACAAGGAATTCTCCATGCATGAATAGTGGGATGGGTAGCCATTTCCTTCTTCAGGGGATTTTTCCAACCAAGGGATTGAACCTGAGTCTCCTGCATTGTAGGAGGATTCTTTATCATCTGAACTACCAGGAAGCCCATAACAATGTCTTCAGTTATATAAAATAATAAATTAGTACCTGATTGATTTGCAAGTATTCAATTACAAAGTATTTCTTTAAAGCATACCCTCTTTACAGTATCATCAAAAACATTGATTAAGCTTTATCATAAATAACTTACTCAAAGTATTTTTCCATTTTCATTCACTAGTGAAACAAATTCTTGATCGAGAGTAGTATATAGAGACAGACTTTGGAGATATAGTGGATTTTGTTCCAGACCACCACAGTAAAGCAAGTATTACAATAAAGCAAGCATATGAATTTTTGTTTCCCAGTACATATTATAATTTTGTTTACAATATATGGTAATATTGGGTAGTAGAATAGGAAAAAGGAGTCCAAAATAGCAGTGACTAAAAGACAGAGAAAGGAAAAAGCCTGCAAAAATAGAACAAAGGAAGGTCTGAAGACCGGAGTGAGAACCTCAGATGAAGCAAACAGTCCTCCTGGCTAGCCCAGTTTACACAAGGCAGGCTGAGGGGGAGGAGAAAAAACATATAACAAGAGGAGCTAAAATTGAGCCTCTGGCTTCTCTTCTGTTCACGTCTTTTGGGTCGGCCTTCCCTCATGCCTCAAGGATGTATTTTCCTTTGCTTACCAAATAAAACTGAACTGTAATCAAGTTGTAATGCTGATCCATCTGTTGCTTCAAATTTTTGCTGCAGCAAGACAGAACTGAGGAAATTACACACTCCCCTGACAGGAGTCTATTAAGTAATAAATAGCATTGTCTAAAGGAGAAGGCAATGGCTACTCACTCCAGTACTCTTGCCTGGAAAATCCCATGGATAGAGAAGCCTGGTGGGCTGCAGTCCATGGGGTCGCTAAGAGTCAGACACAACTGAGCGACTTCATTTTCACTTTTCACTTTCATGCATTGGAGAAGGAAAAGGCAACCCACTCCAGTGTTCTTGCCTGGAGAATCTCAGGGATGGGGGAGCCTTGGTGGGCTGTCATCTATGGGGTTGCACAGAGTTGGACACTACTGAAGCGACTTAGCAGCAGCAGCAGCAGCAGCATTGTCTAAAAAGAGAACAATGTACGTACCTAATTTAAAAATGCTTTCTTGCCGAAGACATGTTACACATAATCTGAACCTTCAGCAAGTTATAGTAGTAACATCAAAGATCAAAGATCACACATATATAACTTCCCCTATTTATCAACACAGCTCACAAAACTGTTACTTTTGCTGTAGTTGATGAACATACACTGATATATCATAATCATTCAAAATCTGTTTACATTAAGGTTCATTCTTGGTGTTGTAAATTTTATAGCTATGGGCAATGAGTGAGTGTCCATATTGCTAGCACAAGTTCACATACTTGCTTGCATTTCATGTTGTTCTGGATTTGGGCCTCTTAAATAGATGTGTAGCAATATTGTTTAACCTGTGTTTCCCTGATGACACGTGATATGAAGCATCTTTTCATATACTTACTTAGCATCTGTATATTTTCTTTGGTGAGGCATCTGTTAAGGTTTATGGCTCATTTACTAATTGGCTTGTTTGTTTTCCTTTTGATGAGTTTTAAGGCTTTGTATATTTTGGATGAAAGAGTGATTGCTAAGTCTTCAGTCATGTCCGACTCTTTGGGACCCTCCAGGCTCCTCTGTCCATGGGATTCTCTAGGCAAGAATACTGGAGTGGGGTGCCATGACTTCCTCCAGGGTATCTTCCTGACACAGGGATCAAACCTGCATCTTTTATGTCTCCTGCATTAGTTGATGGGCTCTTTACCACTATTGCCAAAATATGGGAAGCCTCATATTTTAGATAACAGTCCTTTATCTGATGTGCCTTTTTAAAAGAGGCCTTTCTGCTGTGTTCCAGTAGGTGTCATTATAGCAGAAGATTTTGGTTTCTCCTACCTGAACTGCCTCTGGTTTTGAGTCTGCACATTCCTCCTACCACCAGTCTGCTTCACAGCTTCTTTCGCCTCCAGGGGTTTGGTATCTTACTGCTGCCAAGGTCTCTGACTTTGTTGCCTGGGGCACTGAGATGGTGGACCCTCCTATCACCTCTGGAATTTCCTGAGCATAGGCTCTACTGCAGGAGAGGGAAAATGCAGAGGAAGACAGGTCATGTGTTCACCTTTCCTGGACTCAAGCTCCATAGCCACTGCTGCCTGTTGCCCCAGGGGCTGAGAAGTTGGAATTGTATGCACTGCCTCCCCTGCTGACTCCAGCTCTCTGGGGCTTTCAGCCCTGGGGGAATGCAATTTTTTTTATTTCATAAAAAACTCACAGGAAGGGTTTTTGATTCATCCGGAAAGTCCATGAATACCAAGTATTAAAACCAAGCTTGAGATAAATGATTGACACAGTTAAGTTCAGCAACCTCCTTTTGCTTTATATTCAAGATGTGCTGCACGAAGCTTACATTAGTTTCAAACCTTTGAGTTTTTGTCCTTGTACTTTAAATAAGTAGTAATTGTAGTATTTATGCCTTGCCTTATCTGCATAGGTGTAAGCTATGACAATTAAGGCACACTCTGAATAATTGCTTCAATTAACGCTTCCGTTTACTAATTTGGGGATCTTTAAAAGAGAATAGAAGAAATTGGGTTTTACAATAAGATGTGTAAAATGTGCCATTGTACACTATTGAAATTTCTAATTGCTTATTTAAGTTTAAGAATACAGTAATAACTAACACAGGGCTTCCCAGGTGGCAAGGTAGTAAAGAATCTGCCTGCCAATGAATTGAGACATGGTTTCAATCCCTGGGTTAGGAAGATCCCCTGGTGAAGGAAATGGCAAACTGCTCCAGTATTCTTGCCTAGAAAGTTCCATGGACAGAGGAGATGGTTAGATAGTATCCCTGACTCAATGGACATGAATTTGAGCAAACTCTGGGAGATAGTGAAGGACAGGGAAACTTGGCATGCTGGAGTCCATGTGGTTGCAAAGAGTGAGACAGGACTCAGCAACTGAACAACAATAACTAACACTATACTAAGAATATAGGATTTCATCTCAATTATTCTGAAGAAGCCATTAAGATATGTGTCATTTCACTCATGGCATTTTATTAAAGCTTTTTTATTTTCTTATAATATGAGCTCAGTGAATCCAGGTAGTAAGCCATATTTGCATTTTTGTCAGTATATAATGGCATATATAATATTTATAATTAATGTTTGTTGCCTAAAAAAACTTAAATGAGGTGAGAAGATTATAAAGATGATATATAACTAGGAAAGTGAAAAATATTGTTTTTATACTTTAAAGTACAGTGAAAAGTTGTAAGGCAATTATATGCTATAGTCTAGCTTGATCAATCATTTCAGACATGAGTACTAGAAGCTAATTTTAATTATCTTCCATTAGTATATACATTGCCTAAAGCATTTTAGCAAGGAAAACAGAAAAAATATGCTTCATCCAAAGGCTGAATCATTAATATTTCATTTGAAAATTTCCCAGTGAGAAATTAACTTAATGTGTTTACATTCATGTATCTTCTTTTCAGCCCATCTTATATTGAGAAGTTGAAGCCCAACCCCAGAAAACAGACTACATGGGTTTGTTTTCTGAGGGTTAATGTCAAAGTAGATTCCCAAAGTGAAATTTTCTTCTTTACTGTGATAGCTTTTTTTATATTGAAGATGAATCATTGTGTAACTGTTACAGAGAATAATCATTGTCAGAGGGAATGGCTGGCTGAGGACAGGTGCCATGGCATTCTTTAGGCAGTACAGGAAAATGTATATTTGACATGCTCAAGAAAATGACACTAATTGAAGTGTTCTCTTCATTTATCCATATTTGTCTGTTGTATAATTTCATGTGCAGATAAACAATCAGCCAATGTCAACAGTGAAGAAAGAGTATTAGCATATATATGAATTGAGCCAAAGCTAATTATGTTGAAATAAAACACTCAGATATTTTCCCATCAGTATTTTCAGTAGTTAAAAATGAAGAAAAAATTCAGATAAAGATATCATTAAAACATATCTAACCCTGCTCTTTTCCCTAAAGTGAATTTGAAAACAAACAAATAGCAACAAAACCTAGGAAAATCAGAGAAGAAAGTTCAGCCTCAGTGAAAAGACAGCAACAACTATACAAATTATTTTTAGAAAAATCTCTCAAAGACAATGAAATTTGGGCAAAAATTTTTAGACAGTTAAAACAGACATATTTCTACAGATACTGAGTGCAAGTATGTGTGCAATGCATCCTGAGAGCCCAACTATCAAGGTCTTATGTAAATGAACAGAATCATGAACTCAGGACAATGTAGGTGTCTCTTTACCACCTTTTTACGTGTCAGAATGACAAATAAGGACCAATTTGCAGCAGACAGTGGTGTGTTGCCTCCTCAGCACTAATTTTCAACTTCCCTCTCCTTTTGAAAAACTTTCAAGAGTTCTGAAATACAGCAATATATCTATCTATCTATCTTAATTGGCATTTGTGAAATCCAGCTGGCTAAAGATCAATAAGTTCTAAATCCCCCGAACATTATTTAACATTTTGGAATTCATTTTGAGCTGAACATACCAGAGTTAGAGAGTCCATGACAAATGTGATATGAATGTATTCTCAGGCAATGGGCTTAACTGTCCCAGCTTCAGTAAAGAAAACATACACAAATCAACAAAGGGAAATACAAATCATTAAGTGAACAAAGGAAGCAAATGAATGATTAATGCCAAAACAAAATAAACTACAAGTAAAGATTGATTTAAACTCCCAGAGATAACTTCATCAATGTAAAAAAAAAAACCACCTGGGTTTTGCCAAAGCAGGAGAAATTTCAACCAGAATTTAAGAGCTTTCTAAAATTTATCTCTTACTCCTTATTTACACACTTCTTTTCTAGCATTCAATTGCATATGCAGAAATGTGGGTCTGATGCAAGTTCTTCTAAAGCATACTAAGCTTTTACTTTGGGCTCCAATCTTTTTTTTCTTTTTAATCACTTTTAAAGCAATCTCTAACTCTTTCTCTTCTGATACTGTATGGTTTTTGTTCTCGTTTCATTAAGGTTACACTCATTCCTTATATCATCAAAAGTACTGACTTCATCATACTACATGAATAAATCACCACCACACTTTCTTTTTACACTATTTTATATTTTCTTCACAGAATATTTCTGACAATAATCTATACATAAATGTAAGCTTTCTGTGATCAAGGTCTTTGTCTTATTCATTGAAGTAATATAGGCATTACTTATTTCCCTTCATGGGAAAAATGATTTAAGTAGAAACAATAATACATATGATTCAGTTATAATAAAAATGTATGTGACTATTAAATAATCTGATGTAATAAGATACTGACAAAAAAGACCAAGTTATTTGATTTGTTAACCAATTCATATTTTAGAGGCCAGTAATTGAAGAGTGGTTTTCTGTATTAGTTTTGTTTAAAATATAGAATAGGAAATCATAAAATTACTGCAACAGAGTGACTGATTTTACAAAAAAGAAGCAGTTTTACTATTAGAGGGAAGATTACCAAATGAAGCCATCTTTGATGTAATTTATCATGAAGACATAGATGAATACTGGAAAGAGTTTGAAATAATGTATTTCAAAAGAATGAAATAAGATTTTTTCCCCTAATGGATTAAATATATTAACTTGATATTCTTGAATAAATTGTCAAGTTCATTTTATGATGCCAGTCAACTCTTGATGATTCATGTCATTATAAGAACACATCAGCACATAAAGGAAAAGTTTAACGTGGGTGTAGTTGTGGTTATAATTGATGCACATAGAGAGTGGAGGGAAGTCAGCCTATGATGTGTAATGGGGCAGAGATAATTGATCACTCAAATAGTAAAGAATTGTTCTTTGGAGAAAATCCTCAATCCTAAATCTTCATCAGGCTTCCCTGGTGGTTCAGTGTTAAAGAATCTGCCTGTCAAACAGGAGACTCAGATTCGATCCCTGGGTTGGGAAGATCCCCCAGAGAAGGAAATGACAATCTACTTCAGTATTCTTGCCTGGAATAGTCTCTAGACAGAGGAACCTGGAAGGCGGCAGCCCACTGGGTCACAAGAGTTGGACACCATTGAGCAACTAAACAACAACATCTTCATCATGGATGATCAGAAGTTGATTACTTTGGATTAATCTCATGTCTGCATTTTAATTCATACCAAAATATTTGAAAACTTTTCTGTGCCAGGTACAATCATTGGTGAGGAAATTATCTATGGCTTGCATTGACATTAGAATCTAGTGAGTCAAAGAAAACAATTAGATGATTTGGTGGTGTTGATTAGTTGCTAAGTCTTTTGCAATACCATGGACTGCAGCCCATTAGGTTCCTTTGTCCATGAGATTTCCCTGGCAAGAATAATGGAGTGTGTTGCCATTTCCTTTGCCAGGGGATCTTCCTGATACAGGGATCAAACCAATGTCCCCTGTTGGCAGGCAGATTCTTTACCAGTGAGCCATCAGGGAAGCTCTTTGAGATACTAACCACTAGTGATTTCCCTGGCAGCTCAGACTGTAAAAGCGTCTGCCTACAACTCAGGATGGGCTTCCCTGGTGGCTCAGAGGTTAAAGAGTCTGCTTCCAATGAGAAAGACCCGGGGTTGATCCCTGGGTCGGGAAGATCCCCTGGAGAAGGAAATGGTAACCCACTCCGGTATTCTTGTCTGGAGAATCCCATGGACGGAGAAGCCTGGTAGGCTACAGTCCATGGGTTCCCCAAAGCGTCGGACATGACTGAGCAACTTCACTTTCACTTTCACAACTCGGGATACCGGGTTTGATCCCTGGGCCAGGAAGATTCCCTGGAGAAGGAAATGGCAACCCACTCCAATACTCTTGCTTTGAAAATCCCACGGACGGAGGAGCCTGGAAGGCTGCAGTCCAGTTCAGTTCAGTTCAGTCGCTCAGTCGTGTCCGACTCTTTGCAACCCCATGAATCACAGCACACCAGGCCTCCTTGTCCATCACCAACTCCCGGAGTTCACTCAGATTCACATCCATCGAGTCAGTGATGCCATCCAGCCATCTCATCCTCAGTCGTCCCCTTCTCCTCCTGCCCCCATTCCCACCCAGCATCAAAGTCTGTTCCAATGAGTCAACTCTTCGCATGAGGTAGCCAAAGTACTGGAGTTTCAGCTTTAGCATCATTCTCCCCAAAGAAATCTCAGAGCTTATCTTCTTCAGAATGGACTGGTTGGATCTCCTTGCAATCCAAGGGACTCTCAAGAGTCTTCTCCAACACCACAGCTCAAAAGCATCAATTCTTTAGTGCTCAGCCTTCTTCACAGTCCAACTCTCACATCCATACATGACTACTGGAAAAACCATAGCCTTGACTAGACGGTCCTTAGTCAGCAAAGTAATGTCTCTGCTTTTGAATATGCTGTCTAGGTTGATCATAGCTTTCCTTCCAAGGAGTAACATCTTTTAATTTCCTGGCTGCAATCACCATCTGCAGTGATTCTGGAGCCCCTGCAAAAAAAGTCTGACACTGTTTCCACTGTTTCCTCATCTATTTCCCATGAAGTGATGGGACCAGATGCCATGCTCTTGGTTTACTGAATGTTGAGCTTGAAGCCAACTTTTTCACTCTCCTCTTTCACTTTCATCAAGAGACTTTTTAGTTCCTCTTCACTTTCTGCCATAAGGGTGGTGTCATCTGCATATCTGAGGCTATTGATATTTCTCCTGGCAACCTTGATTCCAGCTTGTGTTTCTTCCAGTCCAGCATTTCTCATGATGTACCCTGCATAGAAGTTAAATAAGCAGGGTGACAATATACAGGCTTGCCATACTCCTTTTCCTATTTGGAACCAGTCTGTTGTGCCATGTCCAGTTCTAACTGTTGCTTCCTGACCTGCATACAGATTTCTCAAGAGGCAGGTCAGGTGGTCTGGTATTCCCATCTCTTTCAGAATTTTCCACAGTTTATTGTGATCCACACTGTCAAAGGCTTTGGCATAGTTAATAAAGCAGAAATAGATGTTTTTCTGGAACTCTTGCTTTTTCCATGATCCAGCGGATGTTGGCAATTTGATCTCTGGTTCCTCTGCGTTTTCTAAAACCAGCTTGAACATCTGGAAGTTCACGGTTCACATATTGTTGAAGCCTTGCTTGCAGAATTTTGAGCATTACTTTACTAGCATGTGAGATGAGTGCAATTGTGTGGTAGTTTGAGCATTCTTTGGCATTGCCTTTCTTTGGGATTGGAATGAAAACTGACCTTTTCCAGTCCTGTGGCCACTGCTGAGTTTTCCAAATGTGCTGGCATATTGAGTGCAGCACTTTCACAGCATCATCTTTCAGAATTTGAAATAGCCAAACTGGAATGCCATCACCTCCACTAGCTCTGTTCATAGTGATGCTTTCTAAGGCTCACTTGACTTCACATTCCAGGATGTCTGGCTCTATCTAGGTGAGTGATCACACCATCGTAATTATCTGGGTCGTGAAGATCTTTTTTGTACAGTTCTGTGTATTCTTGCCACCTCTTCTAAATATCTTCTGCTTCTGTTAGGTCCATACCATTTCTGTCCTTTATCAATGGGGTCCCAAAGAGTCGGACATGACTGAGCGACTTCACTTTCACTTTTTCAGTGTTTATACTAATATATTTTTGACTGAAATTGAATAAAAGATACATTCATTTCAAAAAATATTTTAATATCTGCTTCCTACACACTTAATGTAAATTTTGAACACACCTAAACCAACTAATATTCAATGAGTTAATTCTTGGTGAAATTATTATATTAATTAGATAATAAGGTGGTGCTAGTGGTAAAGAACTTGCCTGCCAATGCAGAAGACAAGAGGTGAAGGCACCATCCCTGCATCAGGAAGACCCCCTGAACGAGGGCACAGCAACCCATTCCAGTATTCTTGCCTGGAAAATCCCATGGACTGAGGAGCCTGGCAGGCTACAGTCCAGAGTTGCAAAGAGTTGGACACGGCTGACGTGATTTAACCCATGTACAAGGTAAAATAATATATTTTTGTTGTTGTTGTTTTTCTTGAATGTTTCCTGAATGCTCATTGGAAGGACTAATGCTGAAGCTCCAATACTTTGGCTACCTGAGGCAAACAGCAAACTCATAGGAAAAGACCCTGAAGCTGGAAAAGATTTAAGGCAAAAGGAGAAAGGGCAGCAGAGGATGAGATGGTCGTATAGAATCACCAATCAAATGGATATGAACTTGGGAAAATCTCAGGAAGTAGTGAGGGACAGGGAAGCCTCGCATGCTGCAGCCCAAGGAGTCACCAAGAGTCATACAGGACTTAGCCACTGAACAAGAACAAAGATAAAAGAAACAAACAAACAAAAAAAAATTAAAGTTATCTCAAGAAGAGTTAATGAATTAATTTTATATAGAGAAAAAATTTCATTAAACTGTATGCATTTTTTCCAACTTTTTATGGATGTGGTGATAGACACATTATTTTTATTCTCTCTTCTGTTAAGTAGTAATGTGGGCGTTTTGTGAAAAACGTTTTACTTATTGCTTTTCATTTTTATTTTTAAGCACAGCCATTTTCCAAAGAGAGCTTTGAAGTCACCAACTTATTGTATATATTCTGAAGGTATTCTAGATTATTTAATACTTATTCATAATTTTAATTAAAATATATTTTACTATGCAGAATAGAATTAATATATTAAAACAATTCCTGACTATAATATCAAGCAGAGTAGTATTAAGAAGGCATAATTTTCTCTTAATCATAGTTAAACACAGACTTGGATCATCTTTCCAAAGTTATTAGTTATATCTTTTTTGATTGTAAGTTAGCATAGAAGGCATATTCTAGGGTATTTTATTTTAAAATAAATAATTATCATTGATCTCATGCTTGTTCAAGCATTCATAGGCAAGGCCTGGTTCTAATATCTGGAGAAACAGCCTCTGAGCAGAGTCTGGGAACCCTGCACTGCTGGTTGATAGAGAACTTAATGCAAAAGAAATTGTTTTCAATCTTGACTTCAAGTGCATGTTTCACACTGCTCCTTTGAACATTGCCATAGTAAACTCTTACTAATGATCAGTTCAATACATTACATTAAAAATAGTTGGAAATGCAGTGATTCCAAGTGACAGTTACACGAATGTGTATACTTGCTGCTTCTTTATGCTTTGTATATTTTCCAGCATGTATGTTGCACCTCAATAAATGGTTATCTAAAAGTGAGGAATCAAAAAGAATTTTAATTACATCTAAGGATATGAAAATAAAACTAAGAATAATCATACAATTAAATAAAATTGGGGGTAAATCAAGAGAGAGGAAATATAAATTTGTGTTCATAATAAAGAATTAATGGATAATGTCTAAGCTTAGAGACTATTTCTAATAAAATATAGTTAATTTATAATGCAAACTTTCTAGTTTTAAATCTATAATAAAATTACATAAGTAAGAAAAGAAAATGAAATATAAAATATTTAAAGAACATACAGACTAGAAAATATAAAATAAATTAATAATAATATGAGACAGAAATAGTCTTATACATATCTATCATAGTTACATATGGGTGTGTGGACTAACCTCACATATTTAAAGAAAAATCACTATGTGATTTGACAACAAAATAAAAGTTTAAGTTATATAAAAAAAAACATAAAATAGAGACTTTTAGTAAGAAAAGTCTCTTACTAAGAGTCTCTTACTAAAGTAAAGACTAAAGACTCTTTACTTTTAGTAAAGAAAAGAGGAAAAAAAATATATATGGAAAGGTTAACAAAAGTCAAATATCAAGAATTCTAATTTTATATCAGAGATGTTTAAATACAACTATAAATTATTAAGGGCTTCCTAGGTGGCGTTAGTGTTAAAGAACCCACCTGTCAATGAAGGGGACATAAGAGAAGTAGGTAAGTTTCCTGAGTTAGGAAGATCCCCTGCAGGAGGGCAAGGAAACCCACATCAGTATTTTTGCCTGGAGAATCCCAGCAACAAAGGAGCCTGGTGGGCTACAGTCCATAGATTTGATCTTATTAATATAATTCTTTAAAATGCTAAAGGATCAAATTTACTTTGAAGATATACCAAATAATGTAGCACTAACATTTACAGTGAAAACATGCAAAGAATTACAAAGAAAACAGACATAAACGAACAGGTCATATATTGAATTAACTACTGGAAAACATTTTAGAAATGAAGCACTGTAATTCTTGATATTATAGCATGACTCTTTTGCAATAACATAATAATTGTGCTTTCTCTTAGCATAGATATCCTTTAATATGGCATGAACCAGACAACTGGGTTGGGAAAAGGTTTTTTTAAGGTTTAACTCCAATTCATATCACATATCAAACGTATCTCATGTCCAACCAGCTACCATAATAACCCTACCCCTCTAAAAAAAAAAAAATACCTCCCAAAGTCTCTTGCTCATTTCTAAATAATAGTCAACAGAATTATTTAGAAGAAAATCTTAATTTTGGCAAAAAATAAAAAAAAAAGATTGTAGAGTAGAAAATACATGCAATGTAAAATATTTACATAAAATCAACTTTTGGAGTCTAAGTCATTAAAATTAAGGCAGTATTATTAACAATTTAAACAATAATTAAAATATTAATAATGTAAACAGACACCAGTCCTTGGTGGCTCAGAAGGTAAAGAATCTGGAAACCTGTGCTATATCCCTGAGTCGGGAAGATCCCAACTCTGGGTTGGGAAAATGAAGAACAACCTTGAAAAAAATACACTTTAGAATGGTTTTACACATATTACAAAGTAATCAGAGAAAACAAAATTCCTATCAAATTATGCAAAAATATATATGTTTTATGAAGAATAAGCAAAATGTAAACAATGAATTAAAATTATATTTTGATACATCACTAGTGGGCTTCCCTGCTGGCTCAGACAGATTGCAGAATCTGTCTGCAATGTGAGAGACCTGGGTTTGATCCCTGGGTTGTGAAGATCCCCTGGAGGAGGGAAAGGCTACCCAGTCCAGTATTCTTGCTTGGAGAATCCCCATGGACAGAGGTGCCTGGCAGGCTACAGTCCATAGGGTCACGAAGAGTAGGACACGCCTGAGCTGCTAAGCACATGTCGCTAGCAGTGAAAGTTTTACCAAACTATACAATGTTAATATAAGATTATATCTGAGGCCTTTAAATACCTCCCAAAAGATGTACACTGAAAAGACATTGCAACTCATGACATAACAGGCAGCTTGGTCCATTATTATTTACTCCTCCTCATTTATGATCGAAATATTCCTAGCTTTGCGATTTGAAACAACATAGGGTTCCTAGGTGGCCCAGTGGTAAAGAATCCTCCTGTGAATGCAGGAGATGGAGATACAGGAGACCGGGCTCGATCCCTGGGTCACCAAGACCCCCTGGAGGAAGAAATGATAACTCACTCCAGTGTTCTCATCTGGAAGCTCACATTACAGAAGAGCCTGGTGGGCTACAGTCCTCTTGGTCAGGAAGAGTGGACCTTATCTGAGCAACTGAGCTTGCATGCACTCAAGGTAAATCCATTCTCCTTCTCAGGTTAATCTAATGAATTAGGTTAACTTAACCTAGTTCCATGGTTGTTATTAATACAATGTTATCAAGAGGAAGGGAGGGATGGCAGCTGAATATTTAAATAATTTTCTCACCTGTCTAGAACCATGCCTTGTAAGCATGCAGTTATTTTGAATGTCCACGTGATGTGCATTTCTCATCTCTTTAATTTGCACTGTTAACTTCTAAATGCTCTTTAGGATTGAAGTTCAATCATTTTGTGAAGTATTTATTATGAACTCTGAACTATGTGAAGTTCAGTGCTTTAAAGATAAATAGTATGTTTCCTATTAATGTGCAAAATCATCTTGGGGTTGTTTTAAGTCACATGGATTGCTGTTAAGTGATTATTTTCTGTGATGTTGTTTACACTACATTAATGCAAACAAGATTATGTCTGCTATTTTAGCATCTGTTTTAAATGATGACTCATTAAACTTTCCAGAACTGATACCACTGGATCCTGACATCATTTTCCACTGTTAATCATCTCTCTCATATACTACCATGTAATCCTGTTTTAAAACAAATTAAAGGCATTTAATAATCATTACTAAATTTTAAAGCTTTTGGTTTATCCAGCATTATATTTTTGAAACATTTTAAATCCAATTCTGTAAATCTAATGACATAGTAATAATTGTATTATTTACACTTTTAGTTTTCTGTTACAAAAAGATTAAGCATTCATTAAATGTTTTTATATAAAGAGTTATTAAGAGTTTTAAAATGTACAACCATAAAGTTTTCTATACCCTTAAATGCCCACATTGTTTTGATCCATGTGGCCACAGAGCCACCACAGATCCCAGTTGGTGGTTGGTAAGGCGTGTAAGTCTCCTGGGTGAGAACTGCCTTTCTCCCACAACATCATACAAATGAATAGAACATTTTAAGAAAAAAAAAAAAAAAACTCTATACCTATGCCCTCCAAAATAGTAAAATATAATTGCTTGTGTCTAAAATATAGCTAGTTAAATGGAGATAATTCAATTTTATTTGATTGTAGCTAATTTAAATATATTCTTTAATATCTATATTGTATAGAGTAGTTCTACAATAAATTGCAAGGAAAAAGTGACCCAACAGAGAGAGCTTTACAAGCAGTTTACAAATATTTTTGGAAACAAGTGAATAATACATGTTTTAATGAATTCAAATTAATACAGCTCTACCTGGACATATTATCAGTGGATAAATTTGGATGATGGAAATTATGTGATATTTGTGTGTGTATGTAAAACTGGAACAAGTTATTTACATATGTTATGGATATATTTAGTCAAGGAATGATAACTATTTTCTTTTAATGGAGTGAAAGATATAAGAATATTATAAAATATGACTGTCAAGACTTTCTGACTGAATGGGGACATAGCTCAAATCAGTTCAGCTCAGTTCAGTTCAGTTGCTCAGTCGTGTCTGACTCTGTGACCCCATGAATCGCAGCACGCCAGGCCTACCTGTCCATCACCAACTCCCTGAGCTTACTCAAACTCATGCCCATAGAGTCAGTGATGCCATCCAGGCATCTCATCCTCTGTCATCCCCTTCTCCTCCAGCCTCCAATCTCTCCCAGCATCAGGGTCTTTTCCAAAGAGTCAACTCTTTACACTAAGTGGCCAAAGTATTGGAGTTTCAGCTTTAGCATCATTCCTTCCAAAGAATCCCAGGGTTGATCTCCTTCAGAATGGGCTGGTTGGATCTCCTTGCAGTCCAAGGGACTCTCAAGAGTCTTCTCCAACACCACAGTTCAAAAGCATCAATTCTTTGGCACTCAGCCTTCTTCACAGTCCAACTCTCACATCCATACATGACTACTGGAAAAACCATAGCCTTGACTAGACGGACCTTAGTCAGCAAAGTAATGTCTCTGCTTTTGCTTATAGGTGTGTGGATTTATCTCTGGGCTTTGTATTTTGTTCCATTGATCTGTATTTCTGTCTTTGTGCCAGTACCATACTGTCTTGATGACTGTGGCTTTGTAGTAGAGCCTGAAGTCAGGCAAGTTGATTCCTCCAGGTCTATTCTTCTTTCTCAAGATTGCTTTGGCTATTCGAGGTTTTTTTGTATTTCCACACAAATCTTGAAATTATTTGTTCTAGTTCTGTGAAAAATATCACTGGTAGCTTGATAGGGATTGCATTGAATCTGTAGATTGCTTTGAGTAGTATACTCATTTTCACTATGTTAATTCTTCCGATTCATGAACATGGTATATTTCTCCATCTATTAGTGTCCTCTTTGATTTCTTTCATCAGTGTTTTATAGTTTTCTAACACCACACACAAAAATAAACTCAAAATGGATTAAAGATCTAAATGTAAGACCAGAAACTATAAAACTCCTAGAGGAGAACATAGGCAAAACATTCTCCGACATAAATCACAGCAGGATCCTCTATGATCCACCACCCAGAATACTGGAAATAAAAGCAAAAATAAACAAATGGGATCTAATTAAACTTAAAAGCTTCTGCACAACAAAGGAAACTATAAGCAAGGTGAAAAGACAACCTTCAGAATGGGAGAAAATAATAGCAAATGAAGCAACTGACAAACAACTAATCTCAAAAATATACAAACAAATCCTGCAGCTCAATTCCAGAAAAATAAACGACCCAATCCCAAAATGGGCCAAAGATCTAAATAGGCATTTCTCCAAAGAAGACATACAGATGGCTAACAAACACATGAAAAGATGATCAATATCACTGATTATCAGAGAAATGCAAATCAAGACCACAATGAGGTACCACTTCACACCAGTCAGAATGGGTGCAATCCAAAAGTCTGCAAGCAATAAATGTTGGAGAGGGTGTGAAGAAAAGGGAACCCTCTTACACTGTTGGTGGGAATGCATACTAGTACAGCCACTATGGAGAACAGTGTGGAGATTCCTTTAAAAATTGCAAATAGAACTGCCTTATGACCTAACAATCCCACTGCTGGGCATACACACCAAGGAAACCAGAATTGAAAGAGACACATGTACCCCAATGTTCATTGCAGCACTGTTTATAATAGCCAGGACATGGAAACAACCTCGATGTCCATCAGCAGACGAATGGATAAGAAAGCAGTGGTACATCTACACAATGGAGTATTACTCAGCCATTAAAAAGAATACATTTGAATCAGTTCTGATGAGACGGATGAAACTGGAGCCGATTATACAGAGTGAAGTAAGCCGGAAAGAAAATCACCAATACAGTATACTGACACATATATAGGGAATTTAGAAAAATGGTAAGGATAATCCTGTATGTGAGACAGCAAAAGAGACACAGATGTGTAAAACAGACTTTTGGACTCTGAGGGAGAGTGTGGGATAATTAGGGAGAATGGCATTGAAACATGTATACTATCATGTAAGAAACGAATCACCAGTCTATGTTTGATACAGGATATGGGATACTTGGGGCTGGTGCATGGGGATGATCCAGAGAGATGATATGGGGTGGGAGGTGGGAGGGGTGCTCAGGATTGGAACTCATGTATACCCATTGCAGATTCATGTCAATGTATGGCAAAACCAATACAGTATTGTAAAGTAAAATATAGTAAAAATGAAAATTAGAAAAGAATCCTTGTCAAAAAGTAGAACAACTGATTCATCGTGATATTGGGGTCAGTTGATTGTCTTTTCTTATTCAAGTTGTGATTTTTTTTTTTTCTTTTTATGACACGATTTTTAAAAATTGCATCTGGTCTACTATGTTAAGAGTACCTCAGTTCTAGTTAAACATTTCATCTTAGCAGATAGTCACCCTGTTTAGATTAAGCATGTTACTCTTTGTTGAGTTTGGAGGCTGTGATTTCAGAATTTTTAACAATGCTGTTCTGGTCTACTTAGCTTACCTGGTGCCATGTAGGTCCCATCATTTCTTGATGATGCTGCCTGAGGGGATGATAGAGGTTTGCCTGGGTTGGGTGACAACATGTTTCTAAGTGAGGGATGGTAATGGTGGAATCTCCTCCAGTTTCATACACACACACACACACACACACACACATACACACACACATCTTGATGGTATGTCCTGAGCAGAAGAGGAGAGAGTCAGAGTGGCAGGAACAAGGAGGCCTTCTAGCACAGGCCATTCTCTGAGGCTGAGTCTCTGTTGCCTTCTTGGCTCACCTGCCTTTGTATGTTTCAATAAGAAGGGAAGCAGAGGGTCTTTCCTTACTGTTCATTGTTAGTAGAGCTCCTAATTTAATTCCTCTTGCCATTGTGTCAGGCAGGCCAGGCCCACATAATGTCAGAAGGACTCAGATCTGATCCTGGAATGGAATGAAAAGTAATGAAATGATTGCATTGGTGGAAAACACTGGACCTGGATGGTGTTTCCATTTTGAGGAAGGGAGAATATATAAATCCTAGAATTTTATATGACTTTGTGATAGGTGAAGATTTCTTAAACAAGATTCAACAAAGTATCAAATTTAACTTGATTAATTAACTGAACTTAATTAAAATGAATTTATGTTGTTCAAAAACATCATATAGAAGGTAAACAAGGAAAGTCACAAGGAGAGAGAACAATCATGAAACTGTTAAAGAGTACATTTCTGACACACAGTTCACAGCTGGAATGTATAATTAAACTCTACAAATGAGAAAAAAAATCAAAGAAAAAAGAATCAACTGCAAAGAAACGCCAAAAGTGAACAAGAACTCTATAAAAGATAACCAGATAGACAAGAAGCATAAGAACATTTTCTCTACATCATCACATATCATGGCTATGCAGATGAAAAACCTCAACTAGTTACCACTAGAAACCTGGAGGAGCAGAGGAAAATAAGGAACTAAAAATTCAGTTTCACTGAAAATGAGT
The DNA here is from genome assembly GCF_014754425.2 of Oryx dammah. Lineage (NCBI taxonomy): Eukaryota > Metazoa > Chordata > Mammalia > Artiodactyla > Bovidae > Oryx > Oryx dammah. The sequence goes on along the minus strand of NW_024070205.1, from coordinate 63,570,690 downwards.
GAACTTTAAACATTTTCCATGAGAATGAATGATTTAAAATCACCTTGGGATGCTTGACTGTATTAAAGCAGTTTCTCATTATTAACAAAAATAACACCTCTTCTGTTTCACAACCCAGCAATTCTATTTCTATATAAATAGATATATAAGGCAAAGGAGTGCATATGTGCAAAAAGTTAAAAAGTAGAAACAAATAAACAAAGAAAACTACTCATTGTTGCCAAAAGTGAGAACTAACCAAAATGTTCATGAGTATAAGCAGAATAAATTAGTTGTAGTATATTAAAATAATGGAATGTTTTACAACAATAGAAAAGTACTAGTATATGCAATCACAGAGATGAATTTAACAGACATACTAATAAAAATGACAAAAGGAAACCATGTTAAAATAATGTGTGATTCAATGTATGTGTAAAATACAAGAAATCATAGCTATAGTCTGCTGAGAGAAGATGAAAGGAGTTAATTTTAGGAGGAGGGTATTGACTGTAAAATACAATCAGGGAATCTCATGTCCTTGAAATATTCAATGTTCTGTGCTTTTATCCTTTAAACTAATTAATAATCAGAATTAAAATGGCAAATGTATTTCAAATAAATTTAAATTAATTAGCTTAAAATTTATCATATGATCATATAATTAATAGAATTTTTGTTTTAGTCATAATTAATAAACAAAGTTTATTTTTGGATAAGTCAGAGATAAGCTCAGGATGGATATTTGGCAAACATTATTATCATTATTATTGCAAAGAAATGGAAAAAAAAAAGTTCTGGAAATTCTCATAAGGTAGGATTACCAATGGAATTTTTTGGAATCATTTTTATCTTCCATATGTAATTTATTTTACATATGCTTGTTATAATTATTAAAATAAAAATTGGCCATAGTTAATATTTTCTGAGCTTTCAAGAAAAGAAGTCATCATATATGAATTTAATTAAATTTAATTAAATAAATACTGTTGAGTGCTCAAGTATTTTTTAACTGCAGCACACTTGATTTCCTTTGAGTTTTCTACACTTTGCTGCTATTGCCTTTCTATGCATCATAAAATGTTTCCCACATCCTCCCGCCCATTATTACATGAAATAATTCAAGGTAATTAATTTTTTTTGACAGGCTAGCTCAATGATGCACTTCCAATATATTAATTACTGTCATGATGAGGTTTGCAATGAAAGTTAAATACAGTTTTTCTCTGTTGGACAAATCAAATCAACTCAGAAATAAATCACCAATCTAGTCTACTACTCTAGGTGAAAAAGTATACAAGATTACTACATGTAAGAAATTTTGACACTACCTAATAATATTCTAGATATCAACAATTTGTCATAAATGTTGGAAGTACATTTCATTAGATTTTTTCTTATTTAAATATATATCTTTCTACACTTTTGTGATATAAGAAGCTATACATGTTTATACAATCACGCTCTTTGTCCTTGGTTTGGCTTTCACCCTTGCATAAAAACAAGTTTTCCCTATACGTTTATATAAACATTTATTCCTGTTACTATTTTGTAGCTTAATAACACTTAAATATTTGATCCAAACTGAATATATTTTAGTATAAATGATGAGGCTGGGTATTGCTTTTCTCTTCATTGCACTTCAGGCATTAGGTAAACTATATCTCTCTTGGTTTGAAGTCATACTTTATTATGGGCTAAATGTCCATGTGTTCTGAGAATGCCTTGAATTTCTTTTTACTATGATTTGTCATTCTATTTCTGCAAATGTACAGCATGCTGGACATTATGTGTAAATATCTGGTAGGAAATTGTCACTCTGTCACTTTGAAGTATTTGTTCAATTTCTTTATGTTTTCATTGTCTGGATGAATTGCGGCCATATTTTCCTCAACTTTCAAAGATCCCATAATAGTTTTAATTGAAGTCTTTTTTAACATTAATTTAGGGAGATGAAATCTTTATGACTGAGATTTCCAATCCTAAATGATATTTATTTCCTTATGTTTAAGTATTTTTAAATCCTGGAATAAGATTTTATAATTGTTCAAACACAGGTCCTGAAAATTTAGCTGTTTTATAATTATTCCTAAGTTATCCTTTGATTGCCTCCAGAAATTTATTTTTTGACATGTTGGATTTTTTTATTAAGACATATAATTAGAATGCTTTGGAAATGTAGTTAAATTTAGTAAGGATTTATCAGAGTAATCATTAATCTTGAATACTGATTGTAACTTTTTTTCTATACATTTCTCATCTGGCAGTGATGTTACAACTTCCTCGGACCTCAGCACTCTTTCTAAGACTCCAAAATGCTTTCTAAATTGAATTATGACTTGAAATTAAATGGGTTTATAGATGTCAGTTTTGGAATCACTATCTTAGTGAGAATAACACCAATTTTATGACATATTGTAATCAAATTATTCGTTCCCTTGCCATTACCACTGACATTTTCTTATTTGTTTTCCATTTTATTACTTTTGAGCTATTTCTCGACAGTTTTGAGAAAATAGCAGATAATCTATGAACTCTCAGCATTGAAGGGAAATTATATTAAAGATATTATTTGTTCTTACAGAATCATTACTGTGTTCATACACCAAGATAGTTACTTCACAAGATTTAATAACACTTTCATAAACTTCATAAAAATGTTTAGTTTGTTGAGATCAAGATGCTGAAACTTACTGATACAAAAACTACTATTGGACCAAAACCCAACTTACACACACAAAATATCCTTAGCTTTCCATTTGCAATATGTAGACTGAAAAATGCTCCCTACCTCCACACACCAATCTCCACAAACATGTCCATATTTTAATCTTTGGTCTTGTGATTGTGAATGCAACCTTCTATGGCAAAAGGGACTTTTTATATATGATTTTAGTTCTTTGGATGGGTTACCTAGAATCATCCTGGTTTACTGGGGTGGGCTGATAATAACTACATCTTTATATGAAGGTCCCGAGAAGAGTCAGAGCCAGAAGACATGATGACATGGTAATGGAAGCAGAGACTAAGGTGATGTACTCTGAGGGGGCCACAAGCCAATGGGATGCATGTAGCTGTTAGAAGGTGGAAAAGACAAAGAAATGTAGTTTCCCTATAGAGTTCCAGCAGTAGACCAACCTGTTAATGACTTGATTTTGGCCCAGTGGATAATTTTTGCCTTCCAGGTTCTGAACAGTAAAAAAAATAAGTTTATGTTATTTTAAGTGACAATTTTCACGGCAATTATTAACAGTAGTGATAAGACACTAATATAATTTGCTAAGATGAATGCAGTCTCTAATTGGGTATAGATGAACTAAACATTGTTGAGGTCATCAAGTTTTGGTTCCAGAAATTACAGAACCACAGTCTGAGTTTGGAGTGGGCAATTATCCTGTTTTTAATTCTGCCTTGACCACTAAATTCTCCTTTTTTTAGATGCATACAACACTACAATTACATAATACACCATCTTTTCCTACAGAATTTATCCTTAGGCTTGTTGTAATTACTTTGTAATTCATTGCTCTATGACATCATTCCACTCAACCCTTCATGCTCAATCACTTAGTAACCCTTCAAAATGTCTAAATATTAGCAAAATATCATCAGGAAATCTATTTAGGTATATTAAAACAAAATAAAACAAATTTGATTTATAATAAACATTAAAAATAATCAAAGGTGAATAACTTGTCAGTTAAAAATAATTTTCAAATGTACCTACCTTAAGATTATGAAAACATCAGTTAAAATTATCTTTAGAAATACTATTAGTTTGTTTGTTTTTTACACTTTGTTGCTGAACCAAACATGGGTCAGCTTGCCTGACATGAAGCAACACCACACTATTGAAGACAGCTCATGCTCAAAAGACCTGAATTCCTTGATGGGTTTTAGGAAAGATTTTTAAAAGACAGAGTAAGAGAGAGGGTTGTGGAGTATGTATTCAGCTTGTGCACAGTTTTGATTGGTGGGTAGTGAGGTGACAGGAGTCAGCATTATTAAGCCTGAGATTCCAGTCAGTCTGGGGGCTATGTTCAATGGTCAGCACACAGTTAAGGTCTTCCACTTTGACTTTGTTTTACGGGTAAACTATCATTTGCTTCTTTTTTCCTTTGTGTCTGCATTTTTTCATGTCTCTGGTTAAATATGGATTTTGGAATTCAGGGAAGGGCCTGATTCTAGGAGGCCAAAATTTTAGGAGGCCAAACTTTTTCCACAAACAAAAAACAGGGAATCTGGGAGAGGAACAGAAAAGGGTCTATTCTTGGGAAGAACTGCAGGGTTCTGCTTGGCTTTAGTATCAACAATCCTATTTCAGTAACATTTATTGAAAGCAAAATCAATATCCTACCATTTCATAATACTGCAGTGTTATATTTTATCTTAAAACACACAAAGGGCTTTCCAGATAACCATTTCCCAGTTTAAGAGAAGTAAATCTCTGGATCTGTCCCAACTTTCAACTTTTTTTTTCTCCTTTGCTGTTTTATAAGTAATGCCTATGCTGAATTTTGTATTTATCATTTATTTTGCTTTCATTAAAGTTTGTCATATATGTTTATTTCCATTAGCATTATGTTTTTCAGGGTTCTAAGCTGACAAATTATGATAACAGAATCATGGATATCTAAAAAATATATTTTTCAGTTAAAAGTTATGTGAAACACACACATATTTAAACATTTCCTTACTTACTTCCCTGGTGGCTCTGAGGTTAAAGTGTCTGCCTGGAATGCAGGAGACCAGGGTTTGATCCCTGGGTCGGGGAGATCCCCTGGAGAAGGAAATGGCAACCCACTCCAGTACTTTTGCCTGGAGAATCCCATGGACGGAGGAACCTGGTAGGCTACAGTCAATGGGATCACAAAGAGTCAGACACGACTGAGCGACTTCACTTTCACTTAAATTAAAATAGTAGCACAATGATAATGTTATTCATCTATTCTTATAAAACATTAACTTCAGAAGCATATACTGATATTTTAGGATTTAAGTGACTAATAGTAAATACTGAAAAGTTTAAAAGTCTGGCATAAATGTCACATAAAGAGGAAAATGACACAGGTCAATAACAAGGAAATTTATTTGTGGTATATTGCAAATTAATTCTCCCTCATTACTTTTTTTGGTGTTTTTTTCATTATGACACTGTAGCTCCTCATAAAAGGGGTGGACTCTCTCTAATTAACCATGTGACTTGCTTTGACTAATGGGATAACAGTATGATTGAAAGAATGGCTTAAAAATACTTGTGCATTTGGGCTTGCTCTCACATGCTGACCTTGGGTTCATTAACATATCAGAAGAACCACTTAGAACTTCTCAGGGGAGCCCAGCTCAAACTACTGACCCATGGAATTCTGAGATAATAAATGGCCAATTTTTTGTTACTAAATTAAATAGGTTTTTGTGTTTTTTTTTTTACTCAGCAAAATAAAGCTGACAAAATTTCCCCTAAACTTATAGACTATTTATCCTTCAAATCTACATCCTAAAAAAATACTTAAATACTTAATGAAATACAGCAATGCATATACTTTGAAATGTGTGAATTGACTTGCAAGAAGAGGAGGGAAATTATGAGACCAAAAGTGAAGGATGAAGACAAATAAAGAATTGCAAGTGGACCAAAGCCAACAGCTACAATGAGGGAATTTAAAGATCTCATGGAATTCAGAGACCTGCTTTTTGTTTGTTTGTTTCTTTTTCTACAGCCTTACTTTTTTAATTAATTAATTTACTTTTGTTGAAATATAGTTGATTTACAATGTGGCATTAGCTTTAGGTATACAGCAAAATTGATTCATGTGTATTCTTCTCAGATTCTTCTCCCTTCTACGTTATGACAGAATAATGAGTGTAGTTCCCTGCACTATATAGTAGGTCCTTGTTGGTTATCTATTTTTTATATATCAATGTGTAAGCTAATCCCAAACTCCTAATTTATTTCTCCTCTGTTTGCCCCTTTGGTAACCAACAGTTTGTTTTTTTATGTCTGTAGGTCTATTTCTGTTCTCTATATAAATAGATTCCACACAAAAACTATGTGGCAGAAAGCAAAGAGAAACTAAAGACACCCTTGATGAAACTGAAAGAGGAAAATGAAAAAGCTGGCTCAAAACTGAACATTCAAAAAACCAAGATCATGGGATCCAGTCCCATCACTTTATGGCAAATAGATGGGAAAACAGTGGAAACAGTGACAGACTATTTTCTTGGGCTCCAAAATCACTGCAGATGGTGACTGTGGACGTGAAATTATGAAACTTGCTCCTTATGACCAACCTAGACAGCATATTAAAAAGCAGAGACATTACTTTGCTGACAAAGGTCCATATAGTCAAAGCTATGATTTTTTCCAGAAGTCATGTATGGATGTGAGTGTTGGAGAATAAAGAAAGCTGAGTGCTAAAGAATTGATGCTTTTGAACTGTGATGTTGAAGAAGACTCTTGAGAGAGTCCCTTGGACAGCAAGGAAATCCAACCAGTCAATCCTAAGGGAAATCAGTCCTGAATATTCATTGGAAGGACTGATGCTAAAGCTGAAACTCCAATACTTTGGCCACCTGATGCGAAGAACTGACTCACTGGAAAAGACCCTGATGTTGGGAAAGATTGAAGGTGGGAGGAGAAGGGGACGACAGAGGATGAGATGGCTGGATGGCATCACTGACTCGATGGACATGAATTTGAGCAAGTTCTGGGAGTTAGTGATGGACAGGGAAGCCTGGCATGCTGCATTCCATGGAGTCACAAAGAGTCAGATATGACTGAGTGACTGAATGGAACTAAACTGAAAGATTATCACCCTGATGGGACAGGTTCTGTGACTCCATTCTATTTCCTCTTTGTTTCACTGGGCATGAAACATTTTTAAAAATTTTATTACCTAAAATTAAAATATACATATATAGTATAGGCCAGTATACATACGAATAATAATATTTAAAAGAGATTACTTGTATCATATCTAGATAGGCAACTGGATGATAGATAGTAGATAGGTAAGTAAACAAATACAGACATACCTGCTATACATATGTTAGGAAATGTAAATATGGGGAGTAGAAGTACAAAGGATTGTTTAAATGCACACATGAGTTTTATACAAATTTAAAGGTAGTTGTTTCATTGGAAAAAATCTAACAAAAAAGAAAAAAAATACATAGAAACTTTAAATAATACTGTATTGATCCTTTGGTTTATGATGAGCTCATAGGGTTTTGTTATTAACGTTAATTATTTATCAAATTAACAAAAGCTTTATTCTGGGGGACTCCAAAATCACTGCAGATGGTGATTGAAGCCATGAAATTAAAAGACGCTTACTCCTTGGAAGAAAAGTTATGACCAACCTAGACAGCATATTAAAAAGCAGAGACATTATTTTGCCAACAAAGGTCCGTCCAGTCAAGGCTATGGTTTTTCCAGTGGTCATGTATGGATGTGAGAGTTGGAAAATAAAGAAAGCTGAGTGTGAAAGAATTGATGCTTTCGAACTGTGGTGTTGGAGAAGACTCTTGAGAGTCCCTTGGACTGCAAGGAGATCCAACTAGTCCTTTCTAACCCACTGCTGGGCATACACACTGAGGAAACCAGAATTGAAAGAGACACATGTACCCCAATGTTCATCACAGCACTGTTTATAATAGCCAGGACATGGAAACAACCTAGATGTCCATCAGCAGATGAATGGATAAGAAAGCTATGGTACATACACACAATGGAGTATTACTCAGCCGTTAAAAAGAATACATTTGAATCAGTTCTGATGAGATGGATGAAACTGGACCCGATTATACAGAGTAAAGTAAGCCAGAAAGAAAAACACCAATACAGTATACTAACACATACATATGAAATTTAGAAAGATGGCAATGATGACCCTGTATGCAGGACAGCAAAAAAGACACAGATGTGTATAGCGGACTTTTGGACTCAGAGGGAGAGGGAGAGGGTGAGATGATTTGGGAGAATGGCATTGAACCATGTATAATATCATGTAAGAATCGAATTGCCAGTCTATGTCTGATGCAGGATATGGCACGCTTGGGGCTGGTACATGGGGATGACCCAGAGAGATGTTGTGGGGAGGGGGGTGGGAGGGGGGTTCATGTTTGGGAACGCATGTACACCCATGGTGGATTCATGTCAATGTATGGCAAAACCAATACAGAATTGTAAAGTAAAAAAAAAAAAAAAAAAATCAGTCCTGGGTGTTCATTGGAAGGACTGATGCTAAAGCTGAAACTCCAATACTTTGGCCACCTCATGCAAAGAGTTGACTCATTGCAAAAGACTCTGATGCTGGGAGGGATTGGGGGAAGGAGGAGAAAGGGACGACAGAGGATGAGATGGCTGGATGGCATCACCAACTCGATGGACATGAGTTTGAGTAAACTCTGAGAGTTGGTGATGGACAGGGAGGCCTGGCATGCTGTGATTCATGGAGATATCGACTATTGAATGGAGTCATAAACCAAACCATCAATGATTGGTCCAGGCTTTCTCACATCGTATCACTCTGACACTGATTCTTCTGTTTTATTTAGCCTTATAAGAACACTTGTGATAATGATGGGCTAACCAGGATAATCTCCCCATCTCAGAGTCATCTTATTAGCAAACTTAATTCCATCTGAGGCCTTAATTCTCCCTTGCCATCTAACATAACTCACAAATTTTAGGGATTAAGATGTTAATTATTGTTAATCAATTTTAATTTTAAGGATTAAGATATTAAGAATATCTGAGGTAGGGAGACCATAATTCTGCCCACAGCATATAGGAAGGGACTAACAGTGAGATCTAGGTATAGAAAGGCCAGGCATGATGAGTTATATAAACTGAAACACCTGACATCTACTTTTGGGCTTCCCTGGTGGCTCAGATGGTAAAGAAGACCTAGGTTTGATCCTGGGTTGGGAAGATTCCCTGTAGAACAGATTGACTACCCACTTCAGTATTCTTGCCTGGAGAATTTCATGGACAGAGGAGGCTTGTGGGCTAGTTAACAAAATAATAATGCAATTTCAGTAAAAGAATTCACACCTTTTGAGATACAGAACCATGGGTCCTATTTAATTGTCTATATTTTCTTGATAAGGGTGAAAAGGGGAGAGTAAAAAAGCTGGCTTGAAATTCAACATTCAAAAAACTAAAGTCATGGCATCCAGTCCCATCACTTCATAGCAAATAGAAGGGGAAAAATTGGAAACAGTGACAAATTTTAATTTTGAGGGGCTCCAAAATCACTGTGGATGGTGACTCCTGCCATGAAATTAAAATATGCTTACTCCTTGGAAGGAAAGCTATGACAGACCCAAACAGCATATTACAAAGCATAGACTGTAAAGGAAAAATAAAAATTCTTCAGACCTGTTAGTCAAAGTCACAGAGTTCTCTCATAAGGGAAAGAAAATCAGATTATCATACTTTTCAACAATAAAAATTTATGAGAGAAGAAATATTATGAGGGAATTTAAGGTAAAAGACAATTATTATGGAATTCCATATTTAAGGTAAGAAAGCATGAGCCCAATATTTTGCATATAACCAAACTGATTTTCAAGTATAAAACTCACAAACTGTTATAAGCTAGAATTGAAGAATATTGTTCCCATTGGCTCTTCCTGAGGAATCTAGTAGAAAACAAACTTCAGAGAATCAAAATGACTAGAGAGACATTAATATAAGGACTTACAGTACTACACATATACTTGTAAAACAAAGATTCAGTGAGGGTTAAAAAATGAGAAAGTACGGTCTGCAGAGAAGTAGGAATGAGAATGGGGGAATTATATGAAAATATTTTAAAAACTATTTCCTATAATCATAATGTTGGTAGTAGTACTGGTATTATGATTTGGAGACTGAGTGTATTGTGAAATAAAAACCAAATGAGTGTTTTCTTTAAAAAAAAAAAAAAAAGGCAGAAACATCACTTTGCCAACAAAGGTCCATATAGTCAAACTATGGTTTTACCAGTAGTCATGTAGGCATGTGAGAGTTGGACCATAAAGAAGGCTGAGCACCGAAGAATTGATGCTTTGAAACTGAGAATTCCTTGGACATCAAGGAGATCAAACCAATCAATCTTAAAGGAAATCAACCCTTTAATATTCATTGGAAGGACTGATGCTAAACATGAAGTTCCAATGCTTTTGCCACCTGAAGCAAAGACCCTGAAGCTGGGAAGGATTGAAGGCAGGGCAACAGAGGATGAAATGGTTGGGTGGCATCACTGACTCAACGGATATGACTTTACAAACTATGGGAGACGGTGAAGGACAGGGAAACCTGGAGTGCTGCAGTCCATGGGGTTGCAAAGAGTCAGACATGATTTAGCACCTGAACAAAAACAAAAACATTTTTGAACAAAGTGATAGATATGTGTTAGATTAAAACATAGAGCTCTAAATAGGAAAAAAAGAAAAAAAACTTTAAACAAAGGATGGGACTTATAAGAGAAAACATCTTTTCAAATAGTACTTATAATCAAGACAGATAATAAACATAAAAATGAAAAAATAAAAATACTCAAAAGTGAAGAGAAATTAAATCTACATCTTGAAAATAAAAGGAAAGAACACAAACATAATGTTTAGGCATAAGAGCAGACATTATGGGAGAGTCATAGATATGCGTGGAACTAACATTCCAATTTAAATTCTTTCTTGGAAGAAAAAAAAAAACCCTTTACTAGAAACACATTGTAAGTATAAAATAATGAACATATAGATTAAAACAATTATCTTTAATACAATATAAACTAGATTTTTAATAAGGTAATATTAAAATCCCTTGTAAATTTAATGTTATAAAGAGACAATAAAACATGTATAATTTATCTTGCAAATTTGAGACTTCATACTAAGTGAATATTGTTTGACCACAAAACTTCTGAATTATTAAGCCTAGCTAGGGCCCTAAGGTGGGAAGACAGTTAACTATCACTTACAAGAAAAATATGTGAGTTTCTTTTATGCTATTATGTATCTACATAAGTGTACTCATAAATTTTACTGTCTTTAATATTTCTTAGATTTTTAAATTGATTAATTCACTTTTTCAAATATTTTTCATATACACCATTAGGTCTCCTTGTAACTCAACATTGATACTAATATTATCAATTATATGTCATGGTTTAATATTACATTAATTAAATAATTCTGAACCTATACACATTAACTATGTTTGATGAATGATATTACAGCTTTTGGTCAAATTTCTAATTGGTATACTGAATTTCTATATTAAAATTACTTTAGTCTGTCACAAATTTAAAATGTTTTATCTTGGCAACTTTTTTAATATCAGTATGATTTTGCTAATACTTTTCTAGTGAAAAATAATTCATACCTTAAAATTATTACCTCATTGAAAAGTTCCTCATGTTGTTATAAATGGCAGTTAATATTATGAATTATACTCACTGAAATTCATTAGAGGTTTCTACTTCCATGATTGAGGCTTCCCAGGTGCCTCAGTGGTAAAGAATCTGCCTGCCAATGCAGGAAACATGTGTTTGATTCCTGGGTTTGAAAAATCCCGTGGAGGATGAAATGGCAACCCACTGCAATATTCTTGCCTGGAAGTCCCATGGACAGAGGAATCTAGCGGGCTACAGTCCAAGGGGATGCAAGGAGTCAGACAAAACTAAGCAACTAATACTTTCAAGAAATAATAATAAAATTTGGATAATGTTCCCATTTTTTAAAATTAATATGAAAATACTTATAATAAACACAAATCTATATAATCATAATTAGTATTTAATTCACCTAAAAACACATGTTTCTGGTTAATGAGAAAAGACACATTTTCCTAGATATAGATGAAGTGTAAAGAATTGCTTTCTTTCATAGATACAGTGCTTATTTAAATGATTTTGGCTTTCTGAGGTTTTGGCAAATATTTTAAAAACATTTGTGTGAGGATGAGATTCAAATATCCAAACAGTCATATATAGAAATAAGTAGAAATGTCCTAATGACTTCAGGGATTTTGATCTCAGGATCAATTTCTCAAACATCCTGTTGAAATATATAAAAGATGCATAATTTGAAACTCCTTCAAATAAAGGAAATGAGGACCTGAATAAAACTAAGGTCATTTATGAAAAAAAAAATATTGCTTTTCAAAATGTCAGCAGCCTCAAATAAAACATAGTATTAATTTTTAATTAAATATTTAAAAAAATAAAATTAAGGAAATAGAAAGGTTAAATGTGATGGCAATCAAGAAATATACACACCCATACAAATGCAATCTACCTGCAAGTAGGAGACCTGTATTTGAACTTTGGGTCAGGAAGATACACTGGAGAAGGGAATGGCAACCCACTCCAGTATTCTTGCCTGGAGAATGACATAGACAGAGGTACAGTTCATGGAGTCGCAAAGAATCGGACACAACAGAGCGACTAACACTTCCACTTCCATACACATGCAAGCATGCACACAAACACAAACACATACATTGTGATGCCACATTAAGGAAATAAACAAGTTTAGTTGATAGACTACAGTGGGTACTTCTTGGTATTTCAGTTCAGTTCAGTCACTCAGTCGTGTCCAACACTTTGCGACCCATGAATCGCAGCACGACAGGCCTCCCTGTCCATCACCAAATCCTGGAGTTCACTCAGACTCACGTCCATCCAGTCAGTGATGCCATCCAGCCATCTCATCCTCTATCGTCTCCTTCTCTTCCTGCCCCCAATCCCTCCCAGCATCAGAGTCTTTTCCAATGAGTCAGCTCTTCGCATGAGGTGGCCAAAGTACTGGAGTTTCAGCTTTAGCATCATTCCTTCCAAAGAAATCCCAGGGCTGATCTCCTTTAGACTGGACTACTTGGATCTCCTTGCAGTCCAAAGGACTCTCAAGAGTCTTCTCCAACACAACAGTTCAAAAGCATCAATTCTTTGGCGCTCAGCCTTCTTCACAGTCCAACTCTCACATCCGTACATTTCTACTGGAAAAACCATAGCCTTGACTAGATGGACCTTAGTCGGCAAAGTAATGTCTCTGCTTTTGAATATGCTATCTAGGTTGGTCATAACTTTTCTTCCAAGGAGTAAGCGTCTTTTAATTTCATGGCTGCAGTCAGCATCTGCAGTGATTTTGGAGCCCCCCAAAATAAAGTCTGACACTGTTTCCACTGTTTCCCCATCTATTTCCCATGAAGTGATGGGACCAGATGCCATGCTCTTCGTTTACTGAATGTTGAGCTTTAAGCCAACATTTTCACTCTCCTCTTTTAGTTTCATCAAGAAGCTTTTTAGTTCCTCTTCACTTTCTGCCATAAGGGTGGTGTCATCTGCATATCTGAGGTTCTTGATATTTCTCCCGGCAATCTTGATTCCAGCTTGTGTTTCTTCCAGTCCAGCGTTTCTCATGAAGTTAAATAAGCAGGGTAACAATATACAGCCTTGATGGACTCCTTTTCCTATTTGGAACCAGTCTGTTGTTCCATGTCCGGTTCTAACTGTTGCTTCCTGACCTGCATACAGATTTCTCAAGAGGCAGGTCAGGTGGTCTGGTATGCCCATCTCTTTCAGAATTTTTCACAGTTTATTGTGATCCACACAGTCAAAGGCTTTGGCATAGTCAATAAAGCAGAAATAGATGTTTTTCTGGAACTCTCCTGCTTTTTCCATGATCCAGTGGATGTTGGCAATTTGATCTCTGGTTCCTCTGCCTTTTCTAAAACCAGCTTGAACATTTGGAACTTCATGGTTCATGTATTGCTGAAGCCTGGCTTAGAGAATTTTGAGCATTACTTTACTAGCATGTGAGATGAATGCAATTGTGCGGTAGTTTGAGCATTCTTTGGCATTGCCTTTCTTTGGGATTGGAATGAAAACTGACCTTTTCCTGTCCTGTGGCCACTGCTGAGTTTTCCAATTGTGCTGGCATATTGAGTGCAGCACTTTCACAGCATCATCTTTCAGGATTTGAAGTAGCTCAACTGGAATTCCATCACCTCTTCTATCTTTGTTCGTAGTGATGCTTTCTAAGGCCCACTTGACTTCACATTCCAGGATATCTGACTCTAGATGAGTGATCACACCATCGTGATTATCTGGGTCATGAAAACATTTAAAAAGAATCTGAAGTGTGAGTATTCAGAGAAAAGGAACACAGAATGAAGATAGCACTAAATTAATTTTAAAAAAGACTTTGTTTAATTAAAAAAAAATTTTTGCTCAAACCTTACTCTTTAGTATTGATTCATTAGTATATTTTTATCTATTAACAGTACATCTCAACATGTTATAAATGACTAAGAATTAATTAAACACATTAGGAAGGATAACTCTTCTCTATTTGAAGTTGTATTTAAAGCTGGAAAGAAGGACTGCTTTGCAGAGGTGAAACAAATATTTTTTTAAAAATTACTAAAATAGTTCATAGAAAGTTTGGGAATAGTATAATTCTTTCCAACAGTTGATATGGAAAACATTTAGAGATTAATATCCCATGTCCCCCTCTTTTCTCTTGGTCCAATGTCTCTGATGTTGGGGAACTCAAAACACCTGCAGGATCAGAGTCAAATATCTACAAAGAGGGACTGGAATATCAGAATCCTATGTGAGAAGTTAATCATTAGAGTAAACATGTTAACTATAAATCATGTCAATGTATGGCAAAACCAATACAGTATTTTAAAGTAAAATAAAGTAAAAATAAAATATTAAAAAAAGAAAATAAATTAACCATTAGAGTGGGAAAATTCCTTATTACTCAACTTCCTAATGCTTGGATATCATCACAACTGTGTTTGATTTTGTACTTAATAAAGCATTTGCATTTTCCATTGGTGTGATGAAAGAATGAGTTTAGCTTTTGCTTTGTTTCTGTCAATGGAATCAACCTCTTTTTTATTTTAACATCATGATGTTATAAAATTCTACTTAACATCTCTGAATTACCCACAATTAAACAAAACCTTTAATGGTGGACATATTATATTTGCATTAGTGTAGAAAGATATCATGCCAGTATCAGATGTCAATAAATATATTTTTAATGAATTAATAAATGAACAAATGAATAAAATTTCATAATAAGATTTTAAGAGTTATACAGTCCATGGAATTTCCCAGCAGAGAACACTGGAGTGGGTAGCCTTTCCCTTCTCCAGGGGATCTTCCCAATCTAGGGCTTGAAAACAGATTTCTTGCATTGCAAACAGATTCTTTACTAACTGAGCCACAAAGGAAGGCCTAGAATACTGGAGTGGGTAGCCTATCCCTTCTCCAATGGATCTTCCCAACCCAGGAATTGAACCAGGGTTTTTAGAAGCCCAAGAGTTACTACACTATTTTCTAAATATTATTTCTTATAATACACAAAATGAACCACAAGAAGAAAACAAACCCATAAGATCTACTCCATAAACAACTGGAAACAACAAATATCTAAAAGTAAAACCAAAGTAATTAATAATAATGAGGCAGCAGGCAAAACAAATATTTTGATTGGGAAAACTATGATTTTCACAAGTTGTTAATAAAACGTTAGTTATTTAAATTTACTAAAATTTGGTCAAAAAGTATGCACAAAGATTATGTGGGAAACAACATCCACACAAGGAAATGAAAACATACTCACAATTTTTAGTGGAAATATTAATATCAGAAAAGGTAGAGACCAGAGCAATCAATGTTGGATCAAGATCTCTTTTGAGAAATAAGAGATGAAAGGATTGATGCAATGCAATTAAAGCTGATTGTACTAAATTATTTCGTCTCTAAGTTTAACACAGATTTCCACAAGCAAACTGCCAGAGACAATGGAATTATATTTGTCACTTTTTTAGTATACAGTAGAAAATAGGGAATTCACTTAAACTAGATCAAAGTTTATGAGATGATCCTCAGTTTCTTATTTAGCAAAACTGGTGCAGATTTCATCTTATTAATTGCAAGATTGACAAAACCTTGTAACTGGCATTATGGACAAATGGATAGTTCAGTCGTGTCTACTCTTTGCAATCCCATGGACTGTAGAACGCCAGGCTTCCCTGTCCTTCACCTTCTCGCAGAGCTTGCTCAAACTGATGTCCACTGAGCTCAGGATACCATCCAGTCATTTCATCCTCAGTCCTCCCCTTCTCCTCCTGCTTTCAATCTTTGCCAGCGTCAGGGTCTTTTCCAGTGAGTTGGCTCTTGGCATCAGGTGGACAAAGTATTGGAGCTTCAGCTTCCTTATGAGTCCTCCAGTCCAAGGGACTCTCAAGAGTCTTCTCCAATGCCAAAGCTCAGAAGCATAAATTCTTCAGAGCTTAGCTTTCCTCATTGTCCAATTGTCCATACATACATACATGACTACTGGAAAAACCATAGCTTTGACTAGATGGTCCTTTGAAGGCAAAGTGACACCCCTGCTTTTTAATATGCTGTCTAGAAAAGCTATGACTTTTTTTTCAAAGAGCAAGCATCTTGTAATTTCATGGCTACAGTCACCATCTGCAGTGATTTTGGAGCCCAAGAAAATAAAGTCTGTCACTGTTTCCATTGTTTCCCTTCTATTTGCCATGAAGTGATGGGACTGGATGTCATGATCCTTGTTTTTTGAATGTTGAATTTTAAGCCAGCATTTTCACTCTTTTCACTCTTCTCTTTCACTTTCACCAAGAAACCCTTTAGTTCTTCTTCACTTTTTGCCATAAGGGTGGTGTCATCTGCATAGCTGAGGTTATTGATATTTCTCCCAGCAATCTTGATTCCAGCTTGTGTTTCATCCAGCCCTGCATTTTATATGATATACTCTGCATATTAGTCAAATAAGCAGAGTGACAATATACAGCCTTGACGTACTCCTTTCCCAAGGAGTCTGTTGTTCCATGTCCATTTCTAACTGTTGCTTTTTGACCTGCATACAGATTCCTCAGGAAGCAGGTAAGGGTGGTCTGGTATTCCCATCTCTTTCAGAATTTTCCACAGTTTCTTGTGATCCACACAGTCAACAGCTTTAGCTTAGTCAATGAATCAGAAGTAGATGTTTATCTGGAACTCTCTTGCTTTTTCTATGATCCAACAAAAGTTAGCAATTTGATCTCTGGTTCCTCTGCCTTTTCTAAATCCAGCTTGAATATTTGGAAGTTCTCAGTTCATGAAACGTTGAAGCCTGGCTTGGAGAATTTTGAGCATTTCTTTGCTAGTATGTGAAATGAGTACAATTGTTTTGTGCTTTGAACATTCTTTGGCATTGCCCTTCTTTGGGATTGGAATGAAAACTGACCTTTTCCAGTCCTTTGGCCACTGCTGAGTTTTCCAAATTTGCTCGTATATTGAGTGCAGCTCTTTCACAGCATCATCTTTTAGGTATTGAAATAGCTCAGCTGAAATTCCATCACCTCCACTAGCTTTGTCCATAGTAATGCTTCCTAAGGCCCACTGACTTCACACTCCAGGATGTCTGGCTCTAGGTGAGTGATCACACCATTGTCATTATCTGGATCATCAATATTTTGTTGTATAATTCTTCTTTGTATTCTTGCTGCCTCTTCTAAATATCTTCCGCTATGTTAGGTCCATACCATTTCTGTTCTTTATTGTGTGGGAATATTATTTTTTTGCATGAAAGACTCCCTTGGCATCTCTATTTTCTTGAAAAGATCTCTAGTCTTTCTCAATCTATTGTTGTCTTTTTTTTCTCTGTTTCTCTATTATTTTCCTCTGTTTCTCTATTTCATGAATCTATCTATCTATATATACATTTTTATGTTTACACACATTTATACATATGTATATGCCTGACTTTTGTGGAAATAAGAAAGATTTTTTTAAAGACATTTTGATAAACATTTGAGTAGTGTATACCAAACAGATACAAGCTGTTGAAAATATAGGATCCATGCTTATTTCTACTCTCAGTGCATTGAGATAACTCTTTTGTTGTTGTTCAGTACTTTTCATTTTTTGTACCTACTAAAAATTAAGCAAACTCTTTAAATTGAGACAAATACCTAAGCACCTTCATACTTGTGTATTTTTCACGACAGAATATAATTAAGCAGTACAACAGTGTCTCCTCTAGCACCCAGGCTAGTAGGATTTATACTAGAGGTTCTTATCTTTCATAGGATGGTTACTCCAGATCAGTGATTTTTACTTTTTTTTTTTCTCTTACAAATGTTCCTCAATGATACTGTACAGGAGCATCTCACTCACTGCGTCAAAATAACTAAGGAAGGAAACAATTCTATAAAGACTCTGGAAGAAGTCTATAGCTATTCTTCACTTTAAGTGCAAATCAAGAAGGGTTTGTATGTGTGTGTGATTTTCAAGTCTGTATTTTTTTTAAAGAGAAGGAAAGGATCTATTTTCTTGCCAATCTTTGGTATAAAAGATTTGATAAATCTGTTATCAAAATCTCCAGAGAGCAAACTTTCCAAAGTGTAAAAAATTTAATGCAAATATCTTTTACTGCTTTCCAAATTTTACATACTAAACACAGAAACCAATTCTTCACTGCCCAGGGGTTATTTATAAATGGAATAACAATAAACCCCTGTGGAACTAACAAAATAATTTCATGTCACTGTTCTTTTAGACATTGAGACTATCTTCTTTAAAGAACAGATGCTAAAAAATTTCCCTGGATTAATTTTCCTTTGCAAATTATCAAAATACCATGTGATTTCTGGAAAATTTTAGCATTTTCCCTAGTTTCTGAAATAATATAGTATTTGTGATAATAATTATTCCTGAACAAGACACAAGATAAAATCTCAAAATAGTTTATATTAGTGCAATCTATGTGCTCAATCTTCTACTAGCAATGAAGTCTCTAAGAGCTCAAAAGAAGAGAAAATGATATGTTATATCATATTGCATACTATTTATTAAGCATAATTAACTACATTTATGATTTATGTTTAGCTTATCATTTATAAATATATTCATATCTTCTTTTTAATGTAATTACATTGTATTATTTTCCTATAATAAGTTGAAAGTTGATAAGCATTCAGATCCTGCTGAACTGCCAGATAGTGAAATAATATCTAAACAATAAACATTCTTTCAGAAACATCATTTAATACTAACAACATGAAATGAATATATATTAATTTCCAAATATTACTTTTTTAAAACACTGAAGAATTAACACTTTTGACATTTGCTTTTTAAATTTGGCTTTTCTGGTAAAAATGCCTCCAATAAAAATATTAATACCATAACAAAGTAATAAGTAAAATCTGACATAGATTGAATAAATAATCAATCAAACAGATTGAATTTTATTTTCATACAAAAATAACCATGCCAAAAAGGTGTCAACAAAATAGGAATTAATAAGCCACTTAAATGGAGTTTTTCTCGAAAGGACTTTTTCAACAAATGTATGTCAATATTCTTAAAATTTCAGGGGGAATTATCATATTCATAGCTTGCATCTGAAATCCTTTATTAAGCCAGTATAGTCAAGCTTCATATCATTCAAAATACTGAAAACAAAGCGTGTCATAGCTAAAACTTTTCCTATGTTGCAGCAGGTCGTTGTTTTTTTCAAATAATCCAAATCAAATAATCTTTAATGTGCAGAGTTCTTTTGCCCATTCTTCTCTACGGTAGAAGAGTGATAGTCTAATACAAGACTATCTCTCTCTCTCTCTCTCTTTTTTTTTTTCACATAAAATAACTGTTTCTGAAAATACCAATGCTTCAGTTCAGTTCAGTTCAGTTCAGTTCAGTTGCTCAGTCGTGTCTGACTCTTTGCGACTCCATGAATCGCAGCACACCAGGCCTCCCCGTCCATCGTCAGCTCCCGGAGTTCACTCAGACTCACGTCCATCAAGTTGGTGATGCCATCCAGCCACCTCATCCTCTGTCGTCCCCTTCTCCTCCTGCCTCTAATCCCTCCCAGCATCAGAGTCTTTCCAGCGAGTCAACTCTTTGCATGAGGTGGCCAAAGTACTGGAGTTTCAGCTTTAGCATCATTTCTTCCAAAGAAATCCCAGGGCTGATCTCCTTCAGAATGGACTGGTTGGATCTCCTTACAGTCCAAGGGACTCTCAAGAGTCTTCTCCAACACCACAGCTCAAAAGCATCAATTCTTCTGCGCTCAGCCTTCTTCACAGTCCAACTCTCACATCCATACATGACTACTGGAAAAACCATAGCCTTGACTAGATGGACCTTAGTCGGCAAAGTAATGTATTCTCTGCTTTTGAATATGCTATCTAGGTTGGTCATAACTTTTCTTCCAAGGAGTAAGTGTCTTTTAATTTCATGGCTGCAGTCACCATCTGCAGTGATTTTGGAGCCCAAAAAATAAAGTCTGACACTGTTTCCATTATTTCCCCATCTATTTCCCATGAAGTGATGGGACTGGATGCCATGATCTTCGTTTTCTGAATGTTGAGCTTTAGGCCAACTTTTTCACTCTCCACTTTCACTTTCATCAAGAGGCTTTTTAGGTCCTCTTCACTTTCTGCCATAAGGGTGGTGTCATCTGCATATCTGAGGTTATTGATATTTCTCCCCGCAATCTTGATTCCACCTTGTGTTTCTTCCAGTCCAGCATTTCTCATGATGTACTCTGCATAGAAGTTAAATAAGCAAGGTGACAATATACAGCCTTGACGGACTCCTTTTCCTATTTGGAACCAGTCTGTTGTTCCATGTCCAGTTCTAACTGCTGCTTCCTGACCTGCATACAGATTTCTCAAGAGGCAGGTCAGGTGGTCTGGTATGCCCATCTCTTTCAGAATTTTTCACAGTTTATTGTGATCCACACAGTCAAAGGCTTTGGCATAGTCAATAAAGCAGAAATAGATGTTTTTCTGGAACTCTCCTGCTTTTTCCATGATCCAGCAGATGTTGGCAATTTGATCTCTGGTTCCTCTGCCATAGCAGGCCAAATAAAATGTATCATTAAAATTGTTTTTACACTCTTTTTACTTTTTAAAAATGACTATTAGAAAATTTTAAATCACATGTTGGTTGCATTAAAGTGTTAATAATCAGTGCTGCTACAAGCAATTTGCCTGCCTGAAAACAAGGTTTATTCTTAAAAGAGAAAATGTTGCCATTACATTTGCATCAAAATTCCATACTTTCTGCATATTTGTTTGGATGAGAGAATAATCAAAGTGTTTTTGTCTTATAAAGAATAAAATGTTCATTTGCATTATTGTTTCTAACTTCTCTAAAGAAAAGCTTGCTTTTTTGATCAATAAGTATAGAAGTGATGGATACTAATCTAGAATTATACAGAGTAAACCATAGTGCAATTAGGTTTATAAAAGTAATATCTGTAGAATATTAAGCTTTATTCCTAAAGGAGAATGTTTTGTTCTCATGTTTTTAGCAAAGCAAGTTATCAATCAACAGAATAACTCAAAGCTTCACTGGCTGAATAAATAGTAATTGCAGTGAGACTTGCAGGAAGAACCCTTACACATACCATAAGCTTCTAGTAACATTTTTAGATAGCTAAAGGGAAGGCAAGGCACTTATTATAATAAAATCTTGTTAGGAATAAATTATCAATGAAAAAAGCATAATAGAAGTCAAGTGAAAAAAGAAAGGTTGGCAAAGAAAAGTGTCCCATAAAAGCAAGAATACTGAAAACTCAAGGGCACAAGCTCAAATATTTTTACAATGTATTTTTTTCTGTTTTGCTAGTGATAGGATGGGAAAAATCTATTTTCTATGAAAATGATTTTGACTTACTGTAGGTATCAGTTTCCTATTGCTGCTGTAATAATTAACTTGCCATAAATTTAGTGACTTAAAACTGAATGACAGAACACAAGGTATTGTCAGGGCTTTGCTCCTTCTGAAGGCAGTAAGGGAGAATCTATCTCCCAGTTTTTTTTGATCCTAAAGGCTTTTCCCATTTCTATTACTCTCACCTTCCTGTTGCTCTTCTATAAGAAACTTATGATTACATGGGGCTCATCAGAATAATTCAAAATAATCTCTCTGTCTTTAGGTCATTCGCTTAATTATATACGCAAAATCGCTTTGCCATGTACATAAACATATTCCCAGGTTTACTCTGCCTATCATACCATCTTATCACCAGAATATCATGGAGTATTCTAGCAACTGTAATAATAAATGGTATGTCATCACAACACATAAACAGATACAGAACACAGTACCATATAAATTAGTCAATTATGATACCATTTTTTGGTTAATACTCAGTTATATTATATACCTAAAAATGCTAAATGTCAAAAAAACTAATTTTAAAAAACATATGACACTAATTTTATTTTTGTTGCTTATGTTTTTGTTGAGATATCAAAAAAAATCACTGTCAAGCCCAATATCATGAAACTTTTCCTCTATTTTTTATTCTAAGCATTTTGCAATTTCAGGTCTTACACTGAAATATTTAATTCATTTTGAATGTCATGTAGGATATAAACTGGTATTTTTATTCTTTTTCATGTGAATATCCAGTTTTCTCAACATAATTTGTTGAATTCCTGACTAGGGATCAAACTCTGGTCTCCTGCTCTGCAGCCAGATTCGTCACCAACTGAGCCACCACAGAAGCCCCAGTTTGTTGGCAAGACTATTTTTTCTCCATTGTATATTCTTTTAGAAAAATAATACATTTTATTTAACCCAATATCTCTAAAATATAACTTGAACATGTAATCAACATAAATAATTATTAGCGAGACTACACTTTTATACTAAGTTCAGTGTGGATTTAACCTTATCAGTTCAGTTCAGTTCAGTTGCTCAGTCATGTCCGACTCTTTGCAGCCCCATGAATGGCAGCATGCCTGGCCTCCCTGTCCATCACCAACTCCTGGAGTTCACTCAGACTCACATCCATTGAGTCAGTGATGCCATCCAGCCATCTCATCCTTGGTCGTCCCCTTCTCCTCCTGCCCCCAATCCCTCCCAGCATCAGAGTCTTTCCGAATGAGTCAACTCTTCACATGAGGTGGCCAAAGTACTGGACTTTCAGCTTTAGCATCATTCTTTCCAAAGAAATCTCTGGGCTGATCTCCTTCAGAATGGACTGGTTGGATCTCCTTGCAGTC
>NW_024070205.1:63533193-63547663 GCF_014754425.2 Oryx dammah | reverse complement strand
GGGACTCTCAAGAGTCTTCTCCAACACCACAGTTCAAAAGCATCAATTCTTCGGCACTCAGCCTTCTTCACAGTCCAACTCTCACATCCATACATGACCACAGGAAAAACCATAGCCTTGACTAGATGGACCTTATTCGGCAAAGTAATGTCTCTGCTTTTGAATATGCTGTCTAGGTTGGTCATAACTTTTCTCCCAAGGAGTAAGCGTCTTTTAATTTCATAGCTGCAGTCACCATCTGCAGTGATTTTGGAGCCCAAAAAAATAAAGTCTGACACTGTTTCCACTGTTTCCCCATCTATTTCCCATGAAGTGATGGAACCGGATGCCATGATCTTCATTTTCGGATAGAACATCTCAATTTGGACCAGCATTCATTCTTATCTTTATTTCCCTAAATGCACTGTCTTTTTCTCCTCCATGTTTTTAAATTTCTTCTCTTAATCACTGGCTTTTGAAATAAGTCAGAAAGAGGGGAGAAAAAAAAGACACTCTATTTTGTATTCTTGACAATCTTGTCTAAGATAACTTGATCATAGGCATGTGGGTTTACTTTATTTCTTGTCTCTGTATTCTGTTCCATTGATCAAGCAACAAAGGCAAATTTTGACAAAAAAGGCTACATCAAATTAAAATGACTACACAGCAAAGGAACCAATCAACAGAGTAAAAAGAAATGTAGTGAATGAAAAAACAATGTATCTGATGAGGGATTAGTATTCAAAATATGTGGGGTCTCTTTAGTTCAGTTCAGTTCAGTTTAGTTCAGTTCAGTCACTCAGTCGTATCCGACTCTTTGTGACCCCATGAATCACAGCACGCCAGGCCTCCCTGTCCATCACCAACTCCCGGAGTTCACTCAGACTCACACCCATCGAGTCAGTGATGCCATCCAGCCATCTCATCCTCGGTCGTCCCCTTCTCCTCCTGCTCCCAATCCCTCCCAGCAGCAGAGTCTTTTCCAATGAGTCAACTCTTCGCATGAGGTGGCCAAAGTACTGGAGTTTCAGCTTTAGCATCATTCCTTCCAAAGAAATCCCGTGGGGTCTCTTAGAACTCCTTAAAAAAAAAAAAAAAAAGAAAAGAAAAAGAAAACCTAAAATAATCTAGTAAAAACTAAACAAAGAGTTGAATAGACATTGCTAAAATTTCTAGAGTTAAGGAATCTCTCGTGTATCTTAAAGCATGGGCCTGTTTGTATTATAATCTGGGTAGATTCTGAACCTTTCTGTTGGTGAGTAGGAGGCCATTCACAATGGGATCACTGCAGCAGCATACATTACTTTATGAAAAATTTGTAAATGAGTAACATATTGCCTCTAGCAACCAAAAAAGCCCCCAAAGATGTTGGATTTGTTTTAACATTGCACTTGCTGAAAATGGTAGATAGAGGTATTAAATGTCAAAGAGAGCAGCTCTGATATATCATGTCCAGAAATTAATCAAAGTTACAGGGCCTTGTACTAGTTCTGGGCAATGTCTCATCACTCAGTGAGAGTGTGTGTGTATGTGCAGATGCTCCTTTGTGAATGGGTGTATATCTAGAATGAGTGTATCAAATTTCTGAGAAGGATGACTTCAAAATATTGTTATTCTGTATTCTGAGGAAATAATGAATATGGTTAGGCTCTTGACTGTAAACCATGTGTACAATAGCAGAATTGTAATTTACCCAGATGTGGGTTAAAAAAAAAAATTAAATAGTCTCTTAGAAAGTGAAGCAAACAATGTGAATAGAGGCTGTTGAAATAGGCACTGAATAGAACATAGAAGGAAATGCAATAGAAAATTATTTTCTAGTCACTGATTGGATAAAGTCAATAATTTCTATAATACCATGTATGCATGTCTGCTCAGTTGCTCAGTCATGCAAAGAGCAAAGTCATGCTCTTTGTGATCCTAGGACTGTAGCCCACCAGATTCCTCTGTCCATGGGATTTTCCAGGCAAGAATACTGAAGTTGATTGTCATTTCCACCTCCAGCAGATCTTTCTGACCCAAGGACTGAACCCATATTTTCTGTGTCTTCTGCATTGGCAGGCAGATTCTTTAACAATGAACCACATGGAAAGCCCAATGTTGTGAATAGGACACTCAATAAGGGGTGTAATGGATTAGACTCGCAGCCATCTATTTCTGGGAGGCAGTCATCTT
Organism: Oryx dammah; assembly: GCF_014754425.2. Classification (NCBI taxonomy): domain Eukaryota; kingdom Metazoa; phylum Chordata; class Mammalia; order Artiodactyla; family Bovidae; genus Oryx; species Oryx dammah. The sequence continues at coordinate 63,545,509 of NW_024070205.1, read as the reverse complement.
TTATCAAGGTGGAGCAATGACCAAATTGGGTTGCTAAGGGAAAAGAAAGCAGGCACAATGGCCCCCTCTGTAAGTATGAGTCTATGATAGAACTTAATTAGTTTAGGCCGTGTTTTATTCTATATTGGGTTGTACTGGGTATTTTTACTGGGTAAGAGTGTGTTTCATGTGATAACATTTTGCTAAGGCAATTCTAAGTGCCCAGGTTTGTTGTTGTGGAGGCAATAAGTCGTGTCTGATTCTTTGTGGCCCTATGCACTGTAGCATGCCAGCCACGTCTGTCCTTTACTATCTTCCACAGTATGCTCAAATTCATGTCCATTGAGTTGGTGATGATATCTAACCATCTCATTCTCCCATCCCCTTTTCCTTTTGCCCTCAATGTGTCCTAGCATCAGGGACTTTTCCAGTGAGTCATCTCTTCATGTGGGGGGCGCTCCGCAGAAAGAGAGAGGCAGTGGAACTTCCCTCAGCAAAGCCGAGGGGTCCCTAGGAGAGGTGAGCCTGCTGTCCGCCAACCCAGCCCCTCGGCGAGCAGACAATCAGATGCGACAGGGGTTCCATCTAAGCAGTTCCGTTTTATTGTTGTAAGCTCTTGGTTTATAAAGGTAAGCAGGGAGGGGTTTGTGAGGGACTTTCCATAGTTGCACCAATCACATTAAAGTTCAAATCATCATGTGCCATCATTATAACAGGAGTCTATGGTGATCATGCACTGTCTATGTGCATAGAAATTAAGAAAACCAATCAAAAGTTTTGACAGACAACTTAGGCCGTGCCCTCATCTCTTCTGCCAGGCGCCATCTTAGCTCTAAACCGCAAAGCTAGCCCTTCTTTTTTAAGGTTTCCCATTTAGGGCCCCACATCTCCCCCTTCTTTATTTATTTAAGCCCTCAAGACATTTGTATTGATGTTCTGTAAAGCAAGGCATAAAGCTGTAGGCAGCCAACCTCCAGCCTCGCCAGCCCCTCTGTGGCTGTGCCTATCTTAGGTTGCCCTCCTCTGAGGGTCTTACCCGTCATTGGCTATCCAGCCACCCCTTGGGGGCTAGGCGGAATCTCTCTACATGATGGGCATCTAGAACTCTTTTGTTTATCTGTCTCGGTTAATCTCTTGAAGGGCTAAATTAATCCAGGGGTTTTGTGGGTGCCCAACGTGGGGCTCCTTTTCTATGACCTGGGCAAGCATAACTATTTTTTGCTGTAAGCACCTATTGCGAGCTGTGATATTTTTTTACCTTTAACATTACAACAAGCAGAATAACAAAAACAAGCAAATAGAAGGCATTTTTAAACCAGGTAAATGGACTTTATACCCAGTCCCATAGATCCATTGCTCCCTTTTTCACCTGTTAGAGTCTCATTTAACACTGGAAAAGCTGTCAGACAAAAGCTGGGGTATCTCACATTGCATTCTATGCAGGCCAAGACACTCAATGTCTCGATCGCTCTGGCGCGAAGACCAACCTGCCATTGGAGTCCTGCCATGGCAGATCCCAGGTGTTTGAACTGGTTTGAAATACCTGAGCAGAGGCAGTGGACATGTTGTTTATAACCTTGATGGTCTGGGCTTGTTAAACTCCCAGCACGGATGCTGACACTGTTGTACCCTCATGGTTGATGGCCTTGTGTGTCGCTAAACCCAGGTTTTTAAAGATTCTAAAAACTGTTGCACAGCCGTGGCAATGACGAAGGTCAGTAAGGAGAGGATAGGTAATCCGACAATTGCCAGGAGCAGTGTCCACCAGGGTCGGTGCATCGATGATCTGAAAGGGAAGAAAAGATTGCCTCAAGAACTTTTTGTTCTTGGGCTCAATATGTGAGTGTCTCTTTAATCTGTGTCAGATTTTGAGATTTGACCTCTATTTTGTGGTGTAAATTTAAGATTTCTTGCTGGCACCCATATAGGGCTGGGGTCCCCAATGGGGAATATGCATCTGAATCCTCTTCCCATTGTAAGGAGTGGATCAGGCCCCTTCCACTGGCCAGTGATGGGGTCTTTCCATCTCACTTGTATTTCAGGTTTTATTTCTTGGTTAGACCAATGTTTTTGAAAACATGGTATTGGTTCAGTTTTTGAAAAATTTTAAATGTTTAGAGTAAAGAGTGCCATTCCAAGTTGCTGGTGAGGGCTTATTCCCCCTTTTTGTTTTTGTAATTGAGCCTTTAAATTTTGATGGTGGCACTCAATTATGGCTTGTCCCTGGGGGTTATATGGGATTCCGGTGTTATGACGAATGTGCCATTGTTGGAAGAATTTCTGTAAGCTCTGGCTGATGAAGCAAGGGCCATTATCTGTTTTTATTTGATGGGGAAGGCCTAACGTCACAAAACATTGTAAAAAATGGTTTTGAGCATGTTTTGCTTTTTTTCCTGTGTGGGCAGTAGCCCAGCAGGCATGAGAGTAAGTGTCAATAGACACAAAAACATACTTAAGTTTTCCAAAAGGGGAATAATGGGTCACATCAGTTTGCCACAGCACATTGGGTTTTATCCCTCGAGGGTTTACTCCTGGGGGCTGTAAAGGCGGTACCTGTAAATAAGGAAGACAGGATTTACAAGTATGTATAATTTTCTTTAATTCTCTAATAGGGATCTGTGGAAACCTTTTATGTAGCCCTCTCCAATTTATATGAGTAAGATCGTGAAGATCATAGGCATCTTGTAAGTTATAAACTTGGATTGTAAGGGAGGCCACTCTATCGGCCAGGGAATTTCCCATTGAAAGCAACCCAGGTAAATTTTGATGACCCCTAAGATGGTGTACATAAATGGGGTTAACCCATTCAAGTAACAGGGTACGGGCTTGTATCATAAGGGGAGTAATAGGATTGTTATCTAGCCGTATGTGAGAATTTAGCAATCCTGGAAGCAAGTTTACTACATAAAGACTGTCAGAAAACAGCATTACACTCTTTTTTGAAAAAGTCACACCATTTGATATAGGTGTTGCTGGGGAGCACTGCCTTACATAGCATCTTCCAGTCTTGGGTCATACAAGGTTGATGAGCCAGGCCCTGGAGAATAGTTTCTGCCCACGGGGAGTTTGGGCCATCCTCTGCCACTGCCTTCTTGAGCTCTTTTAAATCATTGGCCTCCCAGGGGTACCAGGCTGCCGGCCTGTTGCCCCCCGGGTTAACATTTACAGGAAAGGCTTGAGTTGGGCCGGTAAAGGGCAGCGGGGGTCCCCAAGGGTCCCCGGGATAGGTCCTCCCTTTCCAAGGTGACCTCATTGTCTTTCCCACCCAAGGTGCTCCCGAAACTTCCTCAAATGGGGGAGGCAGGGAGGGACACAGATCTCTCCCCTGGGCTCCTGGTCCCGAGGCAAAAGGGTCTCTATTCTCTTCTGCCCCTTTATCATCCCCAAAAGGCTCCCATGGCCCACTATTCGCTTTAGAGTCTTTATCCCCTACAGCCTCTTTTGCTATATTTTGGTCCGACATGACTCATTCCTCGTCTAACTTTTCCCATTGTTTTTCTGATTGTGAATTGGGGGCACCCATATCAGTGACATGCTCCTCGCTCCATGAAAAGCAGAGCTTGAGTGTCGAAATGATCAGACAGAACCCTAAGGGGGGCTCCTCACCGTATTGAACCTCTCACTGCCTAGCAAGGGTTTGTACTCGATCCCAAGTGTCCCAAGAGAACACATTGGCCAAAGCAACCCAGGGTGCTAACTGTACAATGGTCCCCCAGACCTTAATGTCCTGAGCATCAGAAATCTCAAGTCCCCTGCTTATGAGCATACATCTCAGTGCCTTGAGTGTGGGCTCATCAGATTTCCCAATGTTATTTCCCATGCTACCGAGGGAGAATAGAAAGAAAAGTCACTGAGGACGACCACCAAAAATCCTACCGGGAGTGGTGGCAGCTGGAAAGTTGGGCTTATGGTATGCTTTTGGAACTGTTTATGTGCCTGCGTCGTTGCACGGAAGTTTTCTTGCTGGGGGCGGGCACCCTAGAGGTTTCTAGCCCATTCCGTGACCCTCTTATCCTGTCACGGGAGTCTTCAAGTGGCAGGCGCCCTAATGGCCTTTAAGTGCCTGACCCATGCCCACAGAGAAGATTTTAGGCCACATTCTCAGTTAAGAATGATTAAAGGGGAGTTTCACCCGGTCAGGCTCTAGTTACTGAGGCTTACCTGTTGCGGGGCCTTTAAAGTCCGCCAGAGTGTAGCCCTAGCCGGGACTCGTCAATTGCCTCCACAACTGTTCGCCTGTTCACTGAAACTCCAGAAAAAAGAATTAAGGACAGATCAGAAAAGAAGAAAAGAAAGAAAGTAAGTCAGGAGAGTTTTTTGCCACTTCCCTCAAAGCAGAGGGGGACCCACCTTGAAATCCGGATTACCTCGGGCGATACTCCTCTAAAGGGGAGCTCTGCGCTGCGACCAGCCTAGGGTCCTTCGTCGCTCCTTCTTTCAGAGCCGCATGGTGATACCACCTCCGTCCATCTGCTTCACGCCCCACGTTGGGCCCCAGTTTCTGCGGGGGGCGCTCCGCAGAAACAGAGAGGCAGTGGAACTTCCCTCAGCAAAGCCGAGGGGTCCCGAGGAGAGGTGAGCCTGCTGTCCGCCAACCCAGCCCCTTGGCGAGCGAGAGACAATCAGACGCGACAGGGGTTCCGTCTAAGCAGTTCTGGTTTATTAGAAAACCAATCAAGAGTTTTGACAGACAACTTAGGCTGCGCCCTCATCTCTTCCGCCAGGCACCATCTTAGCTCTAAACCGCAAAGCTAGCCCTTCTTTTTTAAGGTTTCCCATTTAGGGCCCCACATCTTCACATCAGGTGGCCAAAGTATTGGAGCTTCAGCTTCAGCATCAGTCCTTCCAGTAAATAAATATTCAGGACTGATTTCCTTTAGGATTGACTGCTTTGATCTCCCTGCTGTCTGAGGGACCCCCAAGAGTCCTCTCTAGCACCACAATTCAAAAGCATCAATTCTTCAGTGCTCAGCCTTTTTTATAGTCCAAACTCACATCTGTACATGACTACTGGAAAAACAATAGCTTTGACTAGATGGACTTTTGTTGGCAAAGTGATGTCTCTGCTTTTTTTAAAGAATTATTTTAATCGAAGGCTAATTACTTTACAATATTGTGGTCATTTTTGCCATACATTGACATGAATCAACCTTGGGTATACATGTGTCCAACCATCCCAAACCCCCTTCCTACCTCCCTCCCCATCCCATCTCTCTGGGCTGTCGCAGGGCACCAGCTTAGAGTGCCCTGTTTAATGCATCATACTTGGTTGGTCATTGATTTCACATATGGTAATATACATGTTTCAGTGCTATTCTCTCAAATCATCCCACCCTCAGCTTCTCCACAGAGTCCAAAAGTCTGCATTTTATATCTGTGTCTCTTTTACTGTCTTGCATATAGGGTTGTCATTATCATTTTTCTAAATTCCATATATATGCATTAATATACTGTATTGTTGTTTTTCTTTCTGACTTACTTCACTCTGTATAATAGGCTCCAGTTTCATCCACCTCATTAGAATTGATTCAAATGCATTCTTTTTAATAGCTGAGTAATATTCCATTGTGTATGTGTACCACAGCTTTTTTATCCATTCTTCTTCAGATGGATATCTAGGTTGCTTCCATGTCCTAGCTACTGTAAACAGTACTGAAATGAACATTGGGGTACACGTGTCTCTTCCAATTCTGGTTCCCTTGGTGTGTATGCTCAATAGTGGGATTCCTGGGTCACCTGGCAGTTATATTTCCAGTTTTTTAAGGAATCTCCACATAGTGGCTGTACTAGTTTGCATTCCCACAGTGTAAGAGGGTTTCATTTTCTCCACACCCTCTCCAGCATTTATTTTTTGTAGAGTTTTTTGATAGAGTTTTTTAGAGCCATTCTGACCGGTATGAGATGGTACCTCATTGTGGATTTGATTTGCATTTCTCTGATAATGAGTGATGTTGAGCATCTTTTTGTGTGTTTGTTAGTCATCTGCATGTCTTCTTTGGCAAATGTGTGTTTAGTTCTTTGGCCCATTTTTTGATTGGGTCATCTATTTTTTCTGATATTGAACTGCATAAGTTACTTGTATATTTTTGAGATTAATTATTTGTCAATTTCTTACTTTGCTATTATTTTCTCTCATTCTGAAGGCTGTCTTTTCATTTTGCTTATAGTACCCTTCATTGTGCAAAAGCTTTTTAAATTTAATTAGGTCCTATTTGTTTATTTTTGTTTTTATTTCCATACTCTGCAGGGGTGGGTCATAGAGGATCTTTTGATTTATGTCAGAGAGTGTTCTGCCTATGTTTTTCTCTAGGAGTTTTATAGTTTCTGGTCTTACATTTAGATCTTTAATCCATTTTGAGTTTATTTTTGTGTATGATATTAATGAGTGTTCTAGTTTCATTCCTTTACAGGTGGTTGACCAGTTTTCCCAGCACAAATTGTTAAAGAGATTGTCTTTTCTCCATTGTATATTTTTGCCTCCTTTATCAGAGATAAGTTGTCCATAGTTGTGTGGATTCATCTTTAGGTTTTCTATTTGTTCTATTGATCTATATTTCTGTCTTTGTGTCAATACCATACTGTCTTGATGACGATAGCTTTGTAATATAGTCTGAAGTCAGGCACGTTGATTCCTCCAGTTCCATTCTTCTTTCTCAAGATTGCTTTTACTATTCAAGGTTTTTTGTATTTCCATAAAATTGTGAAATTATTTGTTCTAGTTTGAAAAATACCATTGGTAGCTTAATAGGGATTGTATTGAATCTATAGATTGCTTTGGGTATTACACTCATTTTCACTGTATTGATTCTTCTGATACATGAACACGGTATATTTATTTCTCCATCTATTTGTGTCATCTTTGATTCCTTTTATTAGTGTTTTATAGTTTTCTACATATAGGTCTTTCTTTAGGTAAATTTCTTCCTAAGTATTTTATTCTCTTTGTCACAATGGTAAATGGGATTGCTTCCTTAATTTCTCTTTAATCTAATTATCTTTAATGTTTTCTCATTGTTAGTTTATAGGAATGCAAAGGATTTCTGTGTATTTAGTTTATATCCTAAAAATTTACTGTTCATTAATTAGCTCTAGTAATTCTCTGGTGGTGTCTTTAGGGTTTTCTAGGTACAGGATCATGTCATTTGCAAACAGTGAGAGTTTTAATTCTTCTTTTTCCAATCTGGGCTCTTTTTATTTCTTTTTCTTCTTTGATTGCTGTGGCTAAAAATTCCAAAACCATGTTGAATAGTAGTGATGAGAGTGGGCACCCTTGTCTTGTTCCTGACTTTAAGTGAATTGCTTTCAATTTTTTTTGCCATTGAGGATAATATTTACTGTAGGTTTATCATAGATGGCTTTTATTATGTTGAAGTACGTTCCTTCTATGTCTGCTTTGTGGAGAGTTTTTGTCATGAATGAGGGTTGAATTTTTTTCAAAGTCTTTCTCTGTATCTATTGAGATAATCATATGGCTTTAATCCCTGAGATGAAGCCCATTTGATCATGATGTATGATCTTTTTAATATGTTGTTGGATTGTGTTTGCTAGAATTTTGTTGAGGATTTTCGCATCTATGTTCATCAGTGATATTGGCCTGTAGTTTTCTTTTCTTTTCTGTTTTTTTTTTTTTTTTTTTTTTCATTTTTGTCTGGTTTTGATATTAGGGTGATGGTGGCCTCATCAAATGAGTTTGGGAGTTTACCTTCCTCTGTGATTTTCTGTAAGAGTTTGAGTAGGATGGGTGTTAGCTCTTCTCTAAATTTTCGGTAGAATTCACCTGTGAAGCCATCGGTCCTGGGCTTTTGTTTGTTGGAAGATTTTTTGTTACAGCTTCAATTTCTGTGCTTGTGATGGGTCTGTTAAGATTTTCTCTTTCTTGCTGTTTTAGTTTTGGAAGGTTATAATTTCCAAAAATCCATCCGTTCTTCCAAGTTGTCCGTTTTATTGGCATAGAATTTCTGATAATAGTCTCATGATCCTTTGAATTTTTGTGTTGTCTGTTGTGATTTCTCCATTCTCATTTCTAAGTTTGTTGATTTTTCTCCCTTTTTTCTTGATGAGTCTGGCTAATGGTTTGTCTATTTTATTTACTTTCTCAAAGAACCAGCTTTTAGTTTTGTTGATTTTTGCTATAGTCTCCTTTGTTTATTTTTTATTTATTTCTGCTCTAATTTTTATGATTTTTTTCCTTCTACTAATTCCGGTGTTCTTCGTTTCTTCTTTTTGTAGTTGCTTTAGGTGTAAAGTTAGGTTATTTGATTTTTTCTCTTGTTTCTTGAGGTAAGCTTTTACTGCTATGAACCTTCCTTTTAGCACTGCTTTTACTGAATCTCATAGGATTTGGGTTGTTATGTTTTAATTTTCATGTTTTTAATGCATATTTTAATTTCCTTTTTGATTTCTTCCATGATCTGTTGGTTATTCAGTATTGTGTTGTTTAGCCTCCATCAGTTCAGTTCAGTTCAGTTGTTCAGTCGTGTCCGACTCTTTGCGACCCCATGAATCACAGCATGCCAGGCCTCCCTGTCCATCACCATCTCCCGGAGTTCACTCAGACTCACGTCCATCCAGTCAGTGATGCCATCCAGCCATCTCATCCTCTGTCGTCCTCTTCTCCTCCTGCCCCCAATTCCTCCCAGCATCAGAGTCTTTTCCAAAGAGTCAACTCTTCGCATGAGGTGGCCAAAGTACTGGAGCTTCAGCTTTAGCATCATTCCTTCCAAAGAAATCCCAGGGCTGATCTCCTTCAGAATGGATTGGTTGGATCTCCTTGCAGTCCAAGGGACTAGCCTCCATATGTTTGTATTTTTAATAGTTTTTTTTTTTCCTTGTAGTTGACATCAAATTTCACTGCATTGTGATCAGAAAAGATGTTTGAAATGATTTCCATTTTGTTGAATTTATCAGTGGTAGATTTATGGCCCAGGATGTGATCTATCCTGGAGAATGTTCTCTGTGCACTTGAGAAAAAGGTGAAATTCATTGTTTCGGGGTGAAAGGTCCTATAGATATCAATTAGGTCTAACTGGTCCATTGTATCATTTAAAGCTTGTGTTTCCTTGCTAATTTTCTGTTTGGTTGTCATAGGGGTGAGTGGGGTATTAAAGTCTCCCGCTATTGTTGTGTTACTGTTAATTTCCTCTCTCATACTTGTTAGCATTTGCCTTATGTATTGAGGTGCTCCTATGTTAGGTGAGTATATATTTATAATTGTTATATCTCCTTCTTGGATTGATCCTTTAATCATTATGTACTATCCTTCTTTGTCTCTTTTCACAGTCTTTATTTCAAAATCCATTTTATCTGAAATGAGTATTGCTACTCCTGCTTTCTTTTGGTCTCTCTTTTCATGGAATATCTTTTTCCAGCCCTTCACTTTCAGTCTGTATGTGTCCCTTGGTTTGAGGTGGGTCTCTTGTAGGCAGCATATATAGGGGTCTTATTGTGTCTGCTTTTTTAATGCACTGTCAAGGTTTGTCATAGCTTTTCTTCCAAGTTGCAAGTGTATTTTAATTTCTCAACCCAAGAAAGAGGTCTAGGACAAAACACTTCACCCGGGGTCACCTTAAGACAAGCCTGATCCCACACTGCTCTCTCTAAAAACCAGTTTAAAAACTTTCAACAAATGTTGGTTAAGTTTATAGCAGAAGCTCAGTAAGACTCAGTAAGTGCAGCACAGCCCAACACAAAACCACACAATGCAAGATTCTACGTAACTTGTAGGTGTCATCTCAATGAACATTCATGATCAGACAACACAGTCAGTTAGCAAGCCCAGAGCAAAACAGACAGATTCTGGTCTAGGTGAAGACTGTTTAACTACTGTGTCCTCTGTGCCAACTGTCCTGTGGTTTCCCCTTGGAAGCAAGATCAACTCCCCACTGAAATAATGGTTTGGATATCAAAACTTATGATCCTGCACTCTCGCTAAGGGGACACATGAAAGGTTTCTTCCTTACATAATGGACAAAGTAAAGTGCTCCTAAACTGATCATAAAATTAGTTAGCAAAGCTGAGAAGCAAATGAATGGAGGGGTTACTGTGGTTAGCGTTCCTGGAATTTCATGGTTTGAAGTTCCCATCACCACCAAAAGAGAGCTCTCTAGCCTTCTTATTGGCCTTCTCAGATAACAGTATGAAAGCAAAAGGAGGAGGGATGAGGCTGCAAAGATGCCAGCAGTTTAAAATATAAAAAATGGAGTCAAAATTCTAATCATAATTTGCTTCTGGGAATGATAGATTTCTTAGTGTCTATGTTTAAGTTAAAAGGCACAACTTCTGCCATTCAAGGAAAACTGCTAACAATGAGACCAAACTACTACTTAGTTATTAGTTTAGTCTGTGTCTTAAGGATTTCTTAGCAGCCTGGGAAATCTGGCCTGCATCAGGCAATGTGAACTCAAGGCACAAGACATACATTTGTTCCCATCAATACTCAATGGTAAATAAGTTAGGAATAAGGGTGGCACTATGCAAATAAGAGCTAAGAAAGAAAACAAGAAAATAATCTGACTCCTTGGTCTCTGGCTCAGGTGACCAAACTGGCTGCTCCAGAAAGAGACTGAGCAGATCACCATTTGATAGCTTGCAAAGATGTACAACATCAAAACCCAAACTACCAATCAACTAAAGGAAGTCAACCTTGAATATTCATTAGAAAGACTGATGCTGAAGCTGAAACTCCAATACCTTGGCCGCCTGATGCAAAGAGCTAACCTATTGGAAAAGAGTCTGATGCTGGGAAAGATTGAGGGCAGGAGTAGAAAGGTCTGACAAAGGATGAGATGGTTGGATGACATCACTGACTCATGCGTTTGAGCTAATGCCGGGAGATAGGGAAGAACTGGGAAGCCTGGCATGCTGCAATCCATAAGGTCTCAAAGAATCAGACATGACTTAGCAAATAAACAACAATAACAATCAACCAACAAACCAAAGACACATACAAATGAAAGAACCATAGATATGTAGCACCTCTTAGACGTTGTTTTATGCAAAACATAGACCTGCTTGCAAAAAAAAAAACCCCTACAAAACATAAAGCTACTCACACACACACAAAAAAACCTATTTTCACTAAAGTTATCACCTCCTACAGTTTTAGGTGTAAACTTGTAGTGAACTTTCAAAATATTATCATATATTTTACTTTTCTAAAATGAAAAGTATAATGTATATGGAGAGAGTCAGGAGTTTCTGCTTTTTATTCTACACAAATGATTTGTTAATAGGTTGTAATACATGGTTTCTATATCAGTACATATAGATATGTCTCACAAATTACTTTTGTAATTACTTTTAATTCCTGTTAAGGCAGACCTTCGTCTTCCTGATTTTTTAATTAAACATTAAATGTGATTCACATTCAGTTGTAATAAGAAAGATATATTTCCTACCACTTTACAAGATGGTATCATCTTGGAAGACTACAATACTGAGTTTGTCAAAAAGTCATTTGGGTTTTTCTATCAGATGTAATGGAAAAACCTGAATGGATTTTTTGGCCAACCCAGTACAACACTACAACCAGGATACTGACAGTGCTTTAAAAATGTAGAGAACACTTCTATCTCCACAAGGATCCCTGTGTTTACCTCTCTTCCCATCTGCCCCTACTCCTCCCTTAGGCCTTGGAAAACTGTAATCTCCTCACCATACTATAATTTCATCATTTTTGTAAATGTTATGTATAAATGGAATAATACAGTATGTATTTAGAATTATTTTAATGTAGCATAATTCTATGAAGATGTATTATGAGTTTTTATGTATCAAATTGTTGAAAGTATGCATTTATGTTTGTTTACCCATTCACTTGTTGAAGGACCAGTTTTTTTACCTGCTAGTTTGCTGAGGTGATTCCAGACTTTGGCCATTCCAAATAAACATGCTATAAATATTTATGAAACAATTTTGTATGAAATAATTTTTCATTTATCTAGGATAAATGTGCAATGGCAGATCACATGTTAGTTTTATGTTCAGTTTTAAGAAACTGTCCAATTACTTTCCATGGTGGCTATGCCACTTTACATTCTCATGTATAACGTAAAAATGACTTGATTTTTTGCATCCTGATCACATTTTGTATCACTGTTTTAAAAAATTAGCCATTCTGATAAAAGAGGAGTATAGTTATATTTGTGTTTTTAATTTGTATTTCTTGAATGGCTATTGTTCATGGGTTTGCCATGTGCACAGAGTTGTGATTGTTAATTTTATATATCAACTTTAATAAGCCATGGTACCAAAATATTTGATCAAAGACCAGTCCAGATCACATTAAAGGTACTTTTAGATGAGATTAAAATTTAAACCAAAAGACTTCATAAAGAGC
>NW_024070205.1:63404709-63533183 GCF_014754425.2 Oryx dammah | reverse complement strand
ACTTTTAGATGAGATTAAAATTTAAACCAAAAGACTTCATAAAGAGCAAATTACCCTTCATACTGTGGATCGACCTCTTCTATTTAGTTGCAGTTCTTTTAAAAAATTAAGCTTTCTTGATGAAGACATAATTCAGTTTCCAGGATGACTCCAGACTTGAACTGCAACATCAACTCTTCCTACAATAAGTCTCTCAATTTCTCACTCTCTTCACCCCTCCCTCCCCCTGAAATATACTACTGTAGAAATATGCTACTGTTTCTATTTTTCTGGAGAACACTGAGTAATACAGTTCTCCTCAGTGAAATATCTATTCTGCTTGTTTCCTAATTATTCAACTCTAGAGGTTTCAGTTTTTAATATATCCTATAAACAATTTGCTGTAGAATTGTAGCTTGCAATGTTTTTCCCAGGATGTAACTTGTCTTGCCATCCATTTAACAGAATATTACACTATTTGGTTGATGAATCCCAATTTCTCAAAGCAACAGTAACAACAAAACCCAAACTCAAAACCTAGAATTCCATATCTAATAAAACCACCCTTCATATATAGACAAAATAAAACCTTCTGTGAATAGATAAAACATGAGAAAGTTTCCAGGCATCAGAACTGAACTGCAAATAACAGTAAATAGATGTGTGTGTGCTTAGTCTTTCAGTCATGTCTGACTCTTCATGATCTCATGGACTGTAGCCTGCCAGGCTCCTCTGTCCATGGGGCTTCTCCAGGTAGGAACATTGCAGTGGGTTGCCATTCCCTTTTCCACAGGATCTTCCAAAACCGGGGATCAAACTCAAGCCTCCTGCTTTGCAGGTGGATTCTTTACAATCTAAGCCACAGGAAAGACCCTAAAATAAAGGGAAATGACACCAAACAGAATGTTAGGTGTAGGAAGAAATGAAGGGCAAGCAAAATTCTAAAGATCACACTTCTTGTGTTGTCTTTAATGTATGTAGATGTAATATATATGAAAAACATTGCACAAAGGATGAGGATAATTAATTGTATGTATCTGCAGCAAGATTTCTCCATTTTAGGTACTAGATTAAGGGTACTGTGATACATTAAAGACACATTTAAAAATTTATTTTTTATATTAAAGCATTCTTTATTTAGATTATTATATTCATTTCAGGTACAATATAGTGATTCAATATTTTATAGATTTATTCCATTTAAATTTATTACAAAATATCAGCTATATTTCAAGAATTACCTATAGAGAAATCACTAAAAAGTGTATTCAGTTTAGTTCAGTTCAGTCACTGAGTCATGTCCGACTCTTTGCGACCCCATGAATCACAGCATGCCAGGCATCCCTGTCCATCACCATCTCCCGGAGTTCACTCAGACTCACGTCCATCCAGTCAGTGATGCCATTCAGCCATCTCATCCTCGGTCGTCCCCTTCTCCTCCTGCCCCCAATCCCTCCCAGCATCAGAGTCTTTTCCAATGAGTCAAGTCTTCACATGAGGTGGCCCAAGTACTGGAGTTTCAGCTTTAGCATTATTCCTTCCAAAGAAATCCCAGGGCTGATCTCCTTCAGAATGGACTGGTTGGACCTCATTGCAGTCCAAGGGACTCTCAAGAGTCTTCTCCAACACCGCAGCTCAAAAGCATCAATTCTTCGGTGTTCAGCCTTCTTCACAGTCCAACTCTCACATTCATACATGACTACTGGAAAAACCATAGCCTTAACTAGATGGACCTTAGTTGGCAAAGTAATGTCTCTGCTTTTGAATATGCTATCTAGGTTGGTTATAACTTTTCTTCCAAGGAGTAAGTGCCTTTTAATTTCTTGGCTGCAGTCACCATCTGCAGTGATTTTGGAGCCCCCCAAAATAAAGTCTGACACTGTTTCCACTGTTTCCCCATCTATTTCCCATAAAGTGATGGGACCGGATGCCACGATCTTCGTTTGCTGAATGTTGAGCTTTAAGCCAACTTTTTCACTCTCCTCTTTCACTTTCATCAGAGGGTTTTTAGTTCCTCTTCACTTTCTGCCATAAGGATTATGTCATCTGCATATCTGAGGTTATTGATATTTCTCCTGGCAATCTTGATTCCAGCGTGTGTTTCTTCCAGTCCAGCATTTCTCATGATGTTCTCCAAATATAAGTTAAATAAGCAGGGTGACAATATACAGCCTTGACGTACTCCTTAAGTCAATAGAGTAAATAAACTACAATAGTTTTTTTTAAAAAAAAAGTGTAAATAGAATACTTGACGTACTCCTTAAGTCAATAGAGTAAATAAACTACAATAGTTAAAAAAAAAAGAAAAGAAAGAAAGAACCCAATAGTAGGACAGAAGGATAAGGAGACAGGATTGGGCAAGCAGGAAATAGTAAAACAGACCTCAACCCAACCATTTATATTAATTTTGTTTATAATTAATGATCTAAATATTCCAAGTGGTGGTGTAATCCCATTGTCACCCTGCTTTTAACTTATATGCAGAGTACTTCATGTGAAATGCCTGGCTGGATGAAGCACAATCTGGAATCAAGATTGCCTGGAAAAATATCAACAACCTCAAATATGCAGATGACAACCATTCTTATGACAGAAAGCAAAGAAGAACTAAAGATCCTCTTGATGAGAATGAAAGAGGAGAGTGAAAAAGTTGGCTTAAAACTCAATATTCAGAAAACTAAGATCATGGCATCAAGCCCCATCATTTCATGGCAAATAGTTGGGGAAACAATGGAAACAGTGACATACTTTATTATGGGGGGCTCCCAAATCACTGCAGATGGTTCCTGCAGCCATGAAATTGAAGGACGTTTGCTCCTTGAAAGAAAAGTTATGACAAATCTAGATAGCATATTAAAAAGCAGAGACATTACTTTGCTGACAAAGGTCTGTCTAATTAAAGTTTTGTTCTTTTCAGTAGTCATGTATGGATGTAAAAGTTGGACTATAAAGAAAGCTGAGTGCCAAAGAATTGATGCCTTTAAACTGTGGTGTTGGAGAAGACTCTTGAGAGTCCCTTGGAATGCAAGGAGATTCAACCTGTCAATCCTAAAGGAAATCAGTTCTGAATATTCATTGGAAGGACTGATGCTGAAGCTGAAACTCCAATACTTTGGCCACCTGATGCGAAGAGCTGACTCACTTGAAAAGACCCAGATGATGGGAAAGATTGAGGGCTGGAGGACAAACGAATGAGAGAAGATGAGATGGTTGTATGGCATCACTGATGCAATGGACATGAGTTTCAGTAGTCTCCAGTATTTGGTGATGGACAGGGTATACTGGTGTGCTGCTGTCCATAGAGTCACAAAGAGTAGGACATGACTGAGCAACTGAACTGAACTGAGCAACTAAGCACAGAACTCATATCCAATAATTATAGAATATTTATTCTGCACCCATACTTCTCATCAGAATAGACCATATCCACCAGTCTCAAATATAGAAATACTAGAAAGTATTTTCTCTGAAGATATTGATTTTAAAATAAAAATTAATTATTAAAGGCATTGAGAAATATCCTATATATTTGGACATTTAAAAATCATTTGTAAATATTCATGGATCAAATGGGCTTATCAGGAGGTGCTAGTGATAAGGAACCCACTTGCCAATGCAAGAGAGGTAAGAGATCCAGGTTCAGTCCCTGGGTCGGGAAGATCCCCTGGGGGAGGGCATGGCATGCCACTCCAGTGTTATTGCCTGGAGAATCCCATGGACAGAGGAGCCTGTTGAGCTACAGTCGATTGGGTTGCAAAGAGTCAGACATGAATGAAGCAACTTAGCATGCATGCATGGACCAAAAATGCAATCACAGAGATAATTATAAAATATTTTGAAATTAATTATATTAAAAATCTCAATATATCTGCATTTGTGGAAGTATAATAGTGATTAGAGAGAAACTTATAGAATAAATGATCACATATAAAAATCTAAAAATAAATAATCTCATAAAAATAAATGGAAGTTGAGTAATTTAAATCTGATGCAATTAGAAAGAAGGAAATAATAGTCATAAGAGCACAAACAAAAGAAAAAGCACAACAGTAATAGGAGAAACAGCAAAAAATAATAATTCTCGAATAGGCACATTAGTAAGACCAAGTAAGACAGGAAACAAGTGAGAGTATAAATTACCTACATCAGAAACTAGAGATAGAATATAAATAATGATCTTTGCATAGACAATAAAAGGTAATTAAAGGGTTTTCATGCCCAACTCTATGCCAAGAAATGGAACAATCTTGAAAAACCACAACTTGCCACACTTGTCACAGAATTTCCTTCTGCAAATTAAAGAAGCTCTCAAAGCCCCTATGCTTTCAGAGCTGACTTTGCTCAAATGTGATTGGAAGAGTTGATAGCAACCCTATATGATATCTTTTATAAATCAGAAAAGAAGCAAACTTGCTGACTCATTTTGTGAAGGCAGAATAACACTGACATAGAAACATGAATATTACAGCTTGCATTGCATCCCACAAAAGATATGTTGAAGTCCTAACTCTTGGTACCTTTGAAGGTGACCTTATTTGGAATCAGGGTCTATGTGGATGTAAATGCTGCTGCTGCTGCTAAGTCGCTTTAGTCATGTCCGACTCTGTGCGATCCCATAGTCGGCAGCCCACTAGGCTCTTCTGTCCCTGGGATTCTCCAGGCAAGAAGACTGGAGTGGGTTGCCTTTTTCTTCTCCAATGCATGAAAGTAAAAAGTGAAAGTGAAGACGCTCAGTCGTGTCTGACTCTTAGCAACCCCATGGACTGCAGCCCATGAGGGTCCTCCTCCATGGGATTTTCTAGGCAAGAGTACTGAAGTGGGTTGCCATTGCATGTAAATAAATTAGTCTAAACTTATACTAATTAGGGTGGTCCTTAATCCATGGGACTTATCTCCCTATAAGAAGAGAAGACACTGACTCATAAGGAGAGAAGACCACATGACTAGGGAGGTAGAGATGGAAGACTAATGGAGAGTCACAAACACTTGAGTTGGAAATGTCAATTACTTCATTGTGAATATTAAATACTAATGGTGATGAAATGGCAAAGGTAGAGGAGAAGAGGATGAGAATATATGATACAGAATATCAATAATAAATATTCTCTGAAAATGGAGAGGTTCAAAAGATGCAAAACTCGAGTGTTAGAAATACATTAGTATAATTAGGGTGACAATAACTAGAATTTACTGAAAAGTTTACATATGCTTAACACTGTATAGGCAAGCAGAAAATCATTAAGACATTCAATGAAACCTCTTTATATTATACAAAATTAATAAATAATTAGGTAAAGAACTAATAAAACCAACAAACAACTTTGAAAGTGAAAGTGAAAGTTGCTCAGTCGTATCCAACTCTTTGCAACCCTATGGACTTCACATTTCATGGAATTCTCCAGACCAGAATACTGGAGTGGGTTGCCCTTCTTTCCCTTCTCCAGGGGATCTTCCCAACTCAGGGATCAAACCCAGGTTTCCCACATTGCAGATGGATTCTCTTCCAGCTGAGCCATCAGGGAAGTCCAAGAATACTGGAGTGGGTAGCATGTCCCTTCTCCAGCGGATCTTCCTGAGCCAGGAATTGAACAGGGGTCTCCTGCATTGCAGAAGAATTCTTTACCAACTGAGCTATCAAAATATATTTCATTTATGATTTTCCCCCCACCAAAAGCTTTAGATTGATTTTTAATATTTGAATACACTTAAAAATTTTTCACTTAATGCATTCCTTTTGTCAAATACAGCTTTGGAAATATTGTGGTGACCCACAATATTTCCAAAGCTGTATTTGACAAAAGGAATGCATTAATTGAGGTTTATTTGAGTGCATTCAAATATTAAAAATCAATCTAAAGCTTTTTTGGAGGAATCATAAATGATATATATTTTCATATTATCATAAGGTCATTTAACATTTTTTCCCAGTGTTATCATACACATAAAGCTGTAAACAGCACAACAGGATAAAAAGTATCCTGTATTTTAGTTTTTATAAATTCTACAGCAAGAGACAGGAGAGTGGAAGAATGTGTATAGTTGTAGTTACTTATATTTTTGAAGTCTTGTTTCTTCTTGAAAGTGATGCCAAAATATTATAAATTTCTCAAGAGGCCATTTTATAACAAGGAACTCTTGTATTTACCTATAAATTCCAGTGTCAGATGTGTAATCTATTGTAGTGAAGATCAGAGAGACTGGATGTGCTGTCAGACAATATCTGTGGTGGTGAGGATGAATGGGATTTTTTTTTTTTTTGTCAGTTATTTCCAAGTTTTTCTTACTTGTATCTGACAGTGTTATATATCCATTCATCCTTAAAGCTTTTGTGGAAAATAATTTGTTAAAACTACCACTCAACTTTGATAAGTAAGAGTACTTTTATTAATAATACTTTATAATAGCCTTTTATTTCAAAACATGATGCACTTTGTCAATTTTTACATAGTAATGACTTTGTGGTCT
Source organism: Oryx dammah (assembly GCF_014754425.2). NCBI lineage: Eukaryota > Metazoa > Chordata > Mammalia > Artiodactyla > Bovidae > Oryx > Oryx dammah. The sequence goes on along the minus strand of NW_024070205.1, from coordinate 63,526,739 downwards.
TGGCTTTATGACTAATTCATCATATTCATTGAATGGTTATTACATTTGGGAGGTATAGAGATGCCCACGATATTCTAAGCAATTGATCAAAACTTTAAAGGGAAAGAAAAGACATTCTTTTGATGAAATACAACATTATAAAATATACCCACCTTATGGTGACTGGCCTCTTTCATTTCTTTTTTCTTGTTCACGTATCTGCTATAAATCTGCAAATAAATGGATAGGAGCAGCTTTTAATCTATATGGTTTTGAATTAGCTACATAATTCTTAAGCAGAAACATTACTTAAAGAACAATTCTTTTCCCTCCCTAAACATACCAAAATTTCTATTATAAGGTATGTGAAGTTTTAGACTATTCTAAATCGTGTGTGTGTGTGTGTGTGTGTTCAGTTGCTCAGTCATGTCCGACTCTTTTGCAACCCTAAGGACTGTAGCCAGGCAGGCTCTTCTGTCCAGGAGATTTTCCAGGCAAATCCAGAGTTGCCATTTCCTACTTTGGAAGATCTTCACCACCCAGGGATCAAATCCACGTCTCTTGTGTCTCCTGCATTGGCAAATGGATTCTTTAAAACTTCTATTTTATTAACTAATCAAGTATTTTACTGTGTGTGTTAATTGCTCAATGTTTCCAACTCTTTGTGACCCCATGGACTGTAGCCTTCAAGGCTCCTATGTCCATGAAATTCTCCAGGCAAGAACACTGGAATATGTTGACATTTCCCACTCCAGGGGATCTTCCAGACCCAAGAATTGAACCCGGACCTCCCACTTTGCAGGCAGATTCTTTACCATGTGAGCTACCAGGGAAGCATCAGATGAATATCAAGTACATCTGATGCCTGCTGATAAGCCATGTTGAAAAAGAAGTATCTCTATAAACTTCTCACTGGTAAGCAGAGGCTGTAGGCAACATGAACCAAAGTGAAGTAAAAGCTTAATAATTCAAGATGTTCTCTACACTGTAAGCATGTCTCCAACGAAAGTGGAAAGCTTCTATATTTGTGACATAATAAAGCTGATAAACAGCTGCCAAATCTCTGAGTAGACCAGAGACCGCAAAGTAATTGCACCTATGGGCAAAGTTTTATTCACAGTCTCATCAGAAATCTTGTAAAAGTCACTCTACCGTTTTCTAGCACATGGATGAATCACATTTAGGACCCAAGAATAAAGGAAGAAAAACATGGCCAGTCTTATGGCTACCACCACTGATCCTCTCCAGAAGGTAAATAGTCACAGGGGTAAATTTGTAATTGCTCTGATTCCAAATCAACAGGAACAAAATTCAACTGACTGGCAAGTTCAATAACCTTCTGTGGAGCTTGAATATTGTTGCTGCATATATAAACATGCCAGATAGCATCCTTAGATCTTAAAGGAAGGGCCCAAGTTGTTGCTCAGTTGCTAAATCATGTCCGACTCTTTACCACCTCACGGATTGCAGCATGCCAGTCTTCCCTGTCTTTCAATATCTCCTGGAGTTTGCTCAAACTCATGTCCACTAAGTCAGTGATGCTATCCAACCATCTCATCCTCTGTAGCCCCCTTCTCCTCTTGCTCTCAATCTTTCCCAGCATCAGGGTCTTTTCCAATGAGTAGTCTCTTTACATCAGGTGGCTAAATATTGAAGCTTAAGCATCAGTCCTTCCAATGAACATTCAGGGTTAATTTCCTTTAGGATTGACTGGTTTGATTTCCTTGCTGTCCAAGGGAATCTCAAGAGTCTTCTCCAGCACCACAATTTGAAGCATCAATTCTTTGGCACTGAGCCTTCTTTATGGTCAAACTGTCATATCCATATATGACTACTTGAAAAACCACAGCTCTGACTAAATAGACATTTTTGTAAAATGATGTCTCTGCTTTTTAATATTCTGTCTAGGTTTGTTATAGCTTTTCTTCCAAGGAGCAAGCATTTTTTTAAATTTCAGGGCTGCAGGCACTCTCCACAGTGATTCTGGAGTCCAAGAAAATAAATTCTGTCACTGTTTCCATTGTTTCCCCTTCTATTTGCCACGAAGTGATAGGACCAGATGCCCAAGCTGAGACAACATTAAATCCTTTCACAATCAAAGAGTCCAGGAATAATGAAGCCAAATATCCCACATTGGATGTTGGGTATTGGTTTACCCTCATGTTATTGTTCACATCAATCAAAATTCACCCACAGCAGATGTCTAGGTCCCACAGTAAGGTGTAATGTTCCTATATATAACAACATCATTCTATTTGATATGATTTGATTTAATCAACTTCTCTGTGAGTGGTATCTACCATATGAGGATAAAATTCAGCAGAAAATTTAGGATTTCTGCTTCCTATGACGACATCATGATAGCCATATCTAATAAGTCAAATAGTCAGGGACTTAGCTAAATTTCTATTGCCAATTACACCTATAGTGGCCTTCCTTGCATCCTTCTTTTTTTCTTTTTTGCCATTCCCTGTGGCATGTGGGATCTTAGTTCCTTGACCAGGGATCAAACCGGTGTTTCTTGCATTGGAAGCATAGCGTCTCACCTGGACCACCAGCAAAGTCCCTTCCTTGCATCTTTGATACCATTTTTTCTCCTGAGGCCAAAGAGTTTTTCTAAGGCTCTTGTGGTTTCCCATCAGTGTTTCATTCCTTGATACAGACTCTTCCAAGATCACCAGGGATATCTCCAGAATCTGGTTAAAACAAAGATTCTATTTGAGTGAGTCTGCAGTGAGGCCAAAGAATCAGCATTTCTAATAAGGTGAGCCCAATGCTGCTTGTATGCGGGCTCCTCTTTGAAGAGAAAGGCCCTCTATACCCTCTGACTTGCCCTTTTCTATGATGCCCCTTGTCAGTTTCTCCCTTCTCTCTGAGTCACATCAGAAGATTAGATCATGGCATTTCAGAAGCTATCCATGGCTGATGATCCCCCTCAGAGAACGTGAAAATGTAGAGACAGTAGTTTGGCTCAAGCAGTGTAAGGCAAAGTGTACATTTTCTGTGTAGTGATGAAGTAAAAACAAACTTGACAGCAGATGAAATGAGTATTTTATGGACATGCAATGGAAAAGAGAAATATTTAAGTATTAGTGGTTCAGTCATGTCTGACTCGTTGCAACTCCACGGACTATAGCCTGCCAGGCTCCTCTTACCATGGGATTTCCCAAGGATTCTTAGGCAAGAATACTGGAGTGAGCAGCCATCCCCTTCTCCAAGGGATCTTCCCAACCCAGGGACTGAATCCAGGTCTCCTGCATTGCAGGCAGATTCTTTACTGCCTGAGCCCCCAGGGAATCCCAGAAATATTTAAGGGAGAGAGATAAAATAAGAGAGAGAAGAAAACAATATTAAAGGAATGGGATGAAGCACAAAGACAATTTCTGTGGCTGAAAAGCTTGACAAGACATTCAAGAAATACCTGGGAAGTCCCATCCCTAGAAGTTTTGCTCTGTAACTGTGTTCTCCTCTCTTGCTGCTTATGGTCACCAGCTTTAGAAAACAGTCCATTGTGAATATTTTTATATTTCTTTAAGGCCAAGGCTTTCTGACCCAAGAGCACTGGCAAGCTTGATTAAAGGATGATTGTTCAGAAGCTCTATATTGTATATTGTTCCAAACAGACTATGGGGATTAGACTCATCTGACCTGGAGACGTTTGCTCAGATTCTAGGACACTAAAAATCTAGGTACCTTCTTAATACTCTACCCAGAAAACATTTATTTTATATTGTTTTGCTTTTTTGCAACTCAAAGTGAAGGACTTTCTTTCAACCAGGGGAGGTTGGGCCCCATACTTCTACAAGCTCTAAATCTAAGATTCTTACAGATTTCCCTGGTGGCTCAGTGGTAAAGAATCCATATGCCAGCGCAGGAGACATGGGTTTGATCCCTGAGTTGGGAAAATCTTACCTGGCTCAGAACAACTAAGCCAGTGAACCATAACTAGTAAGTCTGTAATTTACAGCCCAGGAGCCACAACTGCTGAGACCACACACCTACAGCCATGCTCCCCAACAAGAGAAGACACTGCAATGAGAAGCCCATGCACAGTAACTAGAGAGAAGGCCTTGCTTGCTGAAAGTAGAGAAAAACCCACCCAGCAATGACGACTCTGCACATCCAAAAATAAATATATAAAAATTTAAGGAAAAACATCCTTGAGCTGCAGGAACTAGCGAACATTTGGCTGACACGGTACCCCTCCATCGGCATCAGGGCTCCAGGAAATAGCACTGAGATTCCCTATGAGAATTAAACTTTTCTAGACCAGGGATTAAATAGTTTCTGTCAACACACATGCATACAATTTCATACAAACAGTTATCAACCACCTGCACAGAGAAGTTCTACCCCAGTTCCTCACTCTGTAGTGCCTGTATCAGTTCCTCACTCTGTAGTGCCTGTATCACTGTTTCCTGGACTCTGACACTCTAGTCCCATCACCTAGACTTTGCTTCACTCTTCTGACCGAGGTCCACTGTGACCTCCAGCATTAAGTGCCCTGTTCTTCACTATGACCAACACAATCTTGTGGTTATGAATATCAATTCTTTGCAGTCTGCTTCTAAACCCTGATTTTAGTCAAATGTCCAAGACCTGAATGTGTTAGGTACATCTCTGAAAGACATACTCTCTAGTAACTTAGAAGCATTTGATCTCAGAAAATGCAAAGATTAGGTGAAATTCATTTTAAGAACTGTTGAAGCTGCCCAAAACATATTTCAAGTATATTTGCTTTCATAAGACTAGTCAAACTCTAAATGGATTCTATTTTACTTATTACAAGTATTTATTCATAGTACAAAGGTGATTGTAATGATTTCATTGAAATTATTTTAAGCTTATCTTATGGACATAATGTTCTGAAATGTGTATTTATATACTACAGTAATAAAGAACACAATATATACAATATACAATATATATAATATATACAATATAATATATATATATATATCTCCAAAATCACTGCAGATGGTAATTGCAGCCATGAAATTATAAGATGCAGAGGATGAGATGGCTGGATGGCATCACTGACTCGATGGACATGAGTTTGGGTAACTTTGGGAGTTGGTGATGGACAGGGAGGCTTGGTGTGCTGCAATTCATGGGGTCACAAAGCGTTGGACATGACTGAATGACTGAACTGAATTGAACCGAATACATATCACAGGGAAAGCTATGCCTGTGAATAGGCTGATTATCCTATTCTTGTGATTGAATTTGACTCCTAAAACACTCTATGATTAGTTATCTATTTCTCATTAAGTGAAAACAGAAGAATAAACTTGGATCTAAAATGGAAAATACAACCCACAGGCTGAAATTTTATTATAACAGATGTAAGATGCCTTAGTTTAAATCAGTAATATGCCAACATGGGTTTTAGGATAAAACCAGTAATGGAGTATAAACATGAATTGGATACAAAGTTAAAAGTGAAAAGAAGTACACAATTTGTGGAAAAGATAAACCTGAAAATGACTACAATCATATGATTTATATTACCATTGAATTTAATGACAAGTGATACTTGCTGTGAAATGGATGAGCTAGAAAATTCTACTTTGCTTGAAATTCACTATGGGCAAAACCTGATAACTCATAATCTTCTCCAGATAAAGTTGTATTTATTCAAGCTGTACCTTTTCTCCAAATTCAAATCCTTTTTGGCTGTACTAAGTGTTCTTCTATCTTTTAGGTTGAATTAAGTCTTTTTAATTTTTCCAAAAATTCTTTTCAAGCATCAGGTATACCAAAGTATAGTAATTTTGTAATATATTTTAGTTAAAAATCTTTCTCTTTCACAGATAAAAGATTGGGTAATATTAGAGTATTATATATCATGTATGTTCTATCTCCATTATTTAGCACAGTATTAGGGTTTTTCACACTGTTCTCAGAATAATTTCAAATCTTCAGAAACAAGAAATCAATAAAGACTCACCTCAGTTCAGTTCAGTCACTCAGTCGTGTCCGACTCTTTGCGACCCCATGAATTGCAGCACACCAGGCCTCCCTGTCCATCACCAACTCCTGGAGTTCACTCAAATTCACATCCATCAAGTCGGTGATGCCATCCAGCCATCTCATCCTCTGTCGTCCCCTTCTCCTCCTGCCCCCCAATCCCTCCCAGCATCAGAGTCTATACTAATGAGTCAACTCTTCGCATGAGGTGGCCAAAGTACTGGAGTTTCAGCTTTAGCATCATTCCTTCCAAAGAACACCCAGGACTGATCTCCTTTAGAATGGACTGGTTGGATCTCATTGCAGTCCAAGGGACTCTCAAGAGTCTTCTCCAACACCACAGCTCAAAAGCATCAATTCTTCGGTGCTCAGCTTTCTTCACAATCCAACTCTCATATCCATACATGACAACTGGAAAAACTATAGCCTTGACTAGAAGGATCTTTGTTGGCAAAGTAATGTCTCTGCTTTTGAATATGCTATCTAGATTGGTCATAACTTTCCTTCCAAGGAGTAAGCGTCTTTTAATTTCATGGCTACAATCACCATCTGCTCTGATTTTGGAGCCCCGCAAAATAAAATCTGACACTGTTTCCACTGTTTCCCCATCTATTTCCCATGAAGTGATGGGACCAGATGCCACAATCTTAGTTTTCTGAATATTGAGCTTTAAGCCAACTTTTCACTCTCCTCTTTCACTTTCATCAAGAGGCTTTTTAGGTCCTCTTCACTTTCTGCCATAAGGGTGGTGTCATATGCATATCTGAGGTTATTGATATTTCTCCCGGCAGTCTTGATTCCAGCTTGTGCTTCTTTCAGCCCAGCGTTTCTCATGATGTACTCTGCATAGAAGTTAAATAAGCAGGGTGACAATATACAGCCTTGACGTACTCCTTTTCCTATTTGGAACCAGTCTGTTATTCCATGTCCAGTTCTAACTGTTGCTTCCTGACCTGCATATAGTCTCTTTAAAATTTCTTACAGTTATTGTCACAATAAATTATATTACTGCAAAATCTACAGCACAGCACTGATTCTTGATTATTTGAAGAAAAAGTATATTCAATGTTAAAACTGATAAATGTTTAAAAATACTACAAATGGTTAGAAATGATCTATGACAAAAACTTTATAAAGATTTCCCTTGGGCTTTTCACAGAAAAATTACCAAATTAATACTATGTGATTAGACAAAAGTAGAAAAACCACATCCTAAGTTAAATAAGTTTATACTATCAAGATCTAAGAAAAATTAGAAGAAATTATCTTAAAGGTATTTTTCTTATAACTAAGTCTCTATAATAAAAGATTACAGTTATCACATGAATTTTTTTGTTTATTTTTAAGGAATAAATCTAGGCATGCTTTTTTTCTTTAATATCAAATGTATTTATATCAATTTTTCTCTTTTTTGTATCCATCTAAATTTATCCTAAATTGCTATGACATTGAGTTACACTTGTTTATTCAAATATTAATATGGTTCTTGTTGTTAATAATTTATTACCAGTCTTATAATTCTAATAATATCATCATCCTAATGTGAAAATATTAAGTCCACAATAATTTTAACTTAGCTTATGTATTTATTGGTGTCTTACTTTCAAAATGAATCCTTTATTTCTCTTTATCCTATATTTGCATGTAAAATGCTTAAATTATATATCAAACTTTTGTTATTTATACCTGTAAATTTGGAGCATAATGCATGTGGATGAACACATCAGATTAAAGAATGCAGTGCAAATGTACTGCTTTGATCAAGTAAGATTATATTATATGTTAATTTCATATTGTTACACGTTATTTATGATATATACTTATTAACAGGGCATCAAAAATAAGCTTCAGTATTCTCTAAAAACATACTGGAAGATAATAAAGCATTTTCCATTACATTCCAAATTTATCATACTATAATCTGTTTTAAAAGAGGTCCTGATTAAATGTCTTATGTTAGATTGTTCAAGTATTACACCAAAAAATGTAACTCTAGTTTGTCAGGGAGCTTCTTACTTTCAAGAGCCAAGCATGTTTATAATTGAATTCTTCTTGATTTTGAAAATAAAATGTCAATGAATACATAGGCTAAGTTAAAGTCATTATTGAATTAATAGTTTTGCATTAGAATCATAAGATTATTAGAATTTTAAGAATGATAATATATAAATAGAATTATATGAATGATAATGTGCCAACAATGTTCAAACTATGACAGAATTGTACACATTTCACCAGCTAACAAAGTAATGCTCAAATTCTCCAAGCTAGGTTTCAACAGTACATGAACTGAGAACTTCCAGATGTTCAAGCTGGATTTAGAAAAGGCAGAGGAACCAGAGATTAAATTGCCAACATCCATTGGGTCATGAAAACTGAAGAAAATTCCAGAGTAACCTCTACTTCTGCTTCATTGACTACACTGAAGCTTTTGACTGTGTGGATCACAACACACTGTGGAAAATTCTTCAGGAGATGGGAATACCAGACCTGCCTCCAGGAAACCTATATGCAGGTCAAGAAGCAAAAATTAGAACCGGACATGGAACAACAGACTGGTGTCAAATTGGGAAATCAGTATATCAAGGTTGTATATTGTCACCCTGCATGTTTAACTTATATTCAGAGTACATCATGTGAAGTGCCAGGCTGGATGAAGCACAGGCTGGAATCGAGATTTCCAGGAGATATATCGATAACCTCAGATATGAAGATGGCACCACCCATATGGCAGAAAGTAAAGAGGAACTAAAGACCCTCTTGATGAAAGTGAAAGAGGAGAGAGAAAAAGCTGGTTTAAAACTAAACTTTCAAAAAACGAAGATCATGGCATCTGGTCCCATCACTTCATGGCAAATAGATGGGGAAACAATGGAAACAGTGACAGACTTTATTTTCTTGGGCTCCAAAATCACTGCAGATGGTGAGTGCAGTCATGAAATTAAAAATAGCTTGCTGCTTGGAAGAAAAACTATGACAAAACTAGACAGCATATTAAAATGCGGAGACATTACTTTGCCAAGAAATTTCTACATAATCAGTGCTATAGTTTTTTCAGTAGTCATGTATGGATGTGAGAGTTGGACTATGAAGAAGACTGAGCACCTAAGAACTGATGTTTTTGAACTGTGGTGTTGGATAAGATTCTAGAGAGCCCCTTGGACTGCAAGGGGATCAAATCAGTCAACCCTAAAGATTAGTCCTGAGTGTTCACTGGAAGGACTGATGTTGAAGCTGAAGCTCCAATACTTTGGCCACCTGATGTGAAGAGCTGACTCACTGAAAAAGATCCTGATGCTGTGGAAGACTGAAGGCAGGAAGGGAAGAGGACGACAAAGGATGAGATAGTTGGACGGTATCACCGACTCAATGGACATGAACTTGAGCAAGGTCTAGGACTTGGTGATGGACAGGGAAGCCTGGAGTGCTGCAGTTCATGGAGCTGAAAAGAGCTGGACATGACTGAGTGACTAAACAAAGAATGATAATGAGAATTCACGGGAAAACTAGAAAAAGCTAGGAACAAAACAAAGAACTAGAAAACAAACTATGGAAGAAAAAATTCCCTTCTATACATAGTATAAACAACCCTGAAGGATGGAACTTATCCTCTCTATATCCTAGTTGAATTATAAATAAAATTTAGTATCACAATATTTACAGTAGCTTCAACTAGATTCATTACTTTTTTGTTTACATCACATGAGCATTCTGTGTACGCTCTGTATATTTAAAGCTGCATATATTTGTACATATGACAGAACCCAATTTATGTGTTTAGTTCTTCAGCTGTGTTTTTGCATCATAATTACAAATAAGGTTTAATATTTAGCAAATTTGCTTAATAAATGTAAAAACAAAAATTCCCTAAAGCCACACTACTATATAGCAATTACATTTCTGAATGTTAGCATTTATTTTGAAAATTTCTTTTAAAGGCAGCTTTAACAAATTTAAAATTTACTGAATTATTTGATGCATATGTTCTTCCTTAGTGAAAGCATCATATTAGTAACAGAAATATGTAGAAATTATCAATAATCACTTATGAGACAGAGCCATCTTCTCAGTTCATATTATTTTATATATTGTTGTGTTGGTAATGAGTGTGAAAGTAAGAATTAAATGAGTTAATTAAAATAAATGTTGAAATCTTACTTTAATGTAAAATCTGCCTGTTTGAACTTAGAAAATGTTTGTTCTATGATAAAGTTTTTCTCATATATGGATACAGCATTGCCATTGTAATTCTAGTCTTGACACTGATCTAAGACTTAAACTTCATTCTCTACTCTTTTCAAACACTCGTCTGGTTTCTGTTTAGTCTTCAGTAAAAATGAATGAGGTAACAGAAATCACTTGCTTGGGTCAAAACTTTTTAAGTTTCTACTTGGAAAATCTTTGCACAAATCTTAAAGTACTGTTGGAAGAAATTAATGTTCTCCATGCCAGCTAATTTATGTATAAGGTAACTAGTTTGGAATTTATCCATTATATAATGGTTTATCACTGTATCTCCTGGTCAATATTCCCCAATTTCAGTACACTTGGGTTCCTCATCTTGTCTCCTCCTACTAGCAAGATTTACTCTACAACTCCTTGTTACATTTTCATTCTCATGAAATAGAAGTGAAAGAGTTAGTTTTTCAGTCATGTCCAACTCTTTGCGACCCCATGGAGCTGCCTGTCACTCTCCTCTGTCCATGGAATTCTCCAAGCAAGTATACTGAGTGGGTTGCTATTTCCTTCTCCAGGGGATCTTCCTGACCCCAGGGGTCGAACCCAGGTTTCCTGCATTGCAGGTGGGTTTTTTACCATCAGGGCCACTAGAGAAGCCTTTTATTCTCATACTCTTATCCAAAGCCTAATATGCCAATAAGATCATTTTTTAAAAGGAGTAAAAAGCATTTTTATATATGTATATATTAAATGGGTTCCAAATATAAGATTGCTATGAAATAAGGCATACAATTTGAATCTTCATTTTATTTGTCTACAAGATTGACTTCTATTGATGACTCCTGCCTGTCCCTAGTGCTCTCTTCACTTGGCCAATGGCACAAAATGACTCTGATGCTCGTGCTAACTCAGCCACAGTCTTTACTGGTCTCTGTTCTTCAATCCAAGCCAAGAATTGTTTTTGTTCAGGTTTTTACTCTCTATTTCAAGTCATTATTATGCCATTCTTGAATTACTGCAAATCTTTCAAGACAATTTTCCTTGTCTCTAGCATTTTCCCTCTCTGAAATCATATTCTCTTAGCAACTTTGCTTGTTACTATGTGTGTACCTTAACTTACCACTTATGACACAGTATTGCAATTGTCAATTCAGTTGTCTTGTTATACATCTAGACAATAAATTCATTAAAAACAGGATTATCTTCTTCAACACTGTATTACTAGCTCATTGTAAAATGTGTAAAACATATGATAAGCAAAATACAATTTTCAGTAAACAACCCCTTTGATCTGCTATTTAGATTGCCATCTTGTGTTTTTCAGTGCTTTTTCTATCACATTTATCAGAACACCATAATTATCCAATGGTTCCACTGATTAATCAACCACACACCCTTAACAAACATGGGCCATGGATTTTTGTACCTATCATCATAATGAACTTGTTCTCACAGAAACTGTTAATGTAATGTTACTATTAACTAACAATTTCTTCTATTATTTATTGTTAATATGCAGAAAGTAGAATAAATGGACATTCAACAAATGTTGAGGTAGTGCACATATTGTGTTTTATTTCCTTCTAGGCTCCTAGTCACAAAAAGATTGTCATTAATTAACTAATTAAATCAATACATACTTTTGAAATCATGCTGTGGGATAAGAATTTCAATGAGTTGAAGCTAGAAAAGTGGGTAAAGTCCTTCCTGACTCCCCATTAAAGTTGGATTACAGTTAGAATATGTGTATATAGGTCAAATAATTAAAAAAATACATCTTAGAAACATGAAAGAAGAGGATGCTTTGGAGAGCATAAAATAAGACAAGCTAGTCTAGAAGGTAAGAGGGAAGTAGAAAATTGTGAAGCTGAGGAGGTCAGTGAACAATGAAGACTATCATTTAAATAAGCAAGATCAGGAGCTTAGAAACATGAATGAATAACTGGATAAAATAAAATTACAGACTGATGGGATAAGAGAAAAGCATCGTTGGAGTGGGGAGCACTAAAGCAGTCTTTCATTTGGGACAGGTGGTGTTTTGAGATGCTTGTGAAATATCCAAGTGGTTAGTTCTAAGAAATAGTCAACACTAAGAACGTGAGGCCAAAGAATTAGATGTGGACCTCAGACATGTATGTGTGAGACTGTAGTATGAGAAGATTATAGGCTACACAGGAGTACGTGCCATCATCTATGGCAGGTTTAAAGAGTGAAAAATGTAAGACCTTGGCTGTGGCTCTGACGTTCCCTCAACATTAACCAAAAAGCAAAGAAGAAGCCTGTAAAGGAATCTGACATGAGCCAGAGACAGAAAGCCAAGTGAATAAAATGTATGGCAAAACCAATACAGAATTGTAAAGTAAAATAAAAAATAAATAAATTAATTAATTAATAAATTAAATGTCCCAGAGCCAAAGAATATATTGAGGAAGAGGTCAACAAGTCTAATACTCTGGGTGTCAAATATGTATGAAATAAAAAGTTTCCACTGGATCAACTGGCACATAATTTATGAAACTCATATGTTCAAACAACAAAAAAATAAAAACAGAGTCTTAGAAGTTGATCAGAAAGAGTTTAGGGAGAGAGGAAAAAATTAAATGTAAATATTTTTTGAAGACATAGCTGTAAAAAGAGAATGGGAGAGGCTAGAGCCCGTGGGGATGCTGAGGAAAGTACCAATAAAGGGAAACAGGTGGAACAGAATTAGAAAAGAAGATAACTGAAAATTTAGGTCTCTTAAAAGAGACTGGAATGAGGGTTACACTGGCATTAGGAGAAGAGAATATTATTCCACCACAAGCAATAAGAAGTAGGAAAGAATAACTTCAACTACTGTAGGTTTGCATATTTAATGGGAGAAAATTGAAAACAAAAGAAACAATATTTTTAGAATTGTCTATGAAAATATGGGAGCTTAAATACTGGCTATGCTTTGGAAGAGAAAGCAGGAGATAATAGATAAGCAAAATGAGAGAAGACTGTCAGAATGTGTGGAGATTACAAGTGTTACTGCAGAGTAAATTTACAGAAGTTGTGAAAATTTCTTAATTAGCACTGTTCAATGATGAAGGTAGTTTTTAGGTGAACTAATAATTGCTATTTTACTGTAAATTCTAAGCTGGTTATTTTCTTTTATACCTCTAAATTCAGAAATAATACTTGTCTTTCCATCATTGCTAATTACTCATGACCTTGAATTTTTAACCCTTTTGTTGAAATCTATTTTACATAGGGTAAATGTGTACATATATTGATTTCCACTGTGATGACTTTCAACATATTCATCAACTGTGTAAACCATACCACTATCAAAATACAGAAAATTCTTGTTGGCTTAGAAAGGCCCTTCATGGAACTTCATTTTTCGTCTCCTCCACATGAGATTTCTACTGTGAGCATTTCAAAACAGATTGGTTTGATGGAGCTCCAATGTTTCATAAAAATGGAATCTTGCATTGTGTACTCATTTGTATTTGCTTCTTCCACTCCTTATAATGATTAAGACATTCATTCACATTGCTTTCATATATCATTAGTTTTTTTTATTCTTCCATGGTATTACATTGCAGGATGATGCCATAATTTATTTATCCATTATTCGTTAGTTGACATTAGGATAGTTCCCAATTACTGACTATTACATGCAAATATCCTTGTACCTGCTTTTGTATTTCTGCTTCTATTTTTCTTGTCTAAGTACTTAGGAGTGGAATTGCAATGTCATAAAGTTATTAAAGAAGGAGCTGCCAAAGTTACTTTCCAAAGTGACTGTACTATTTTAAGCTCCTTTTAGCAACGTATGGAGAATTTCTGCTGTTCCACATCCTTATCAAAAATATTTGTTGTCACTGTTTATACCATTTTATTGAATTTTTGTCTTTCTTCTATTATTGGTTTATAGGCTATCTAAATAATTCATTTATTTTGGGAAGAAGTTCTTGTATATATAATAGTAGTAGTAGTAGTAGTAATAACTATTATTATTATACTTTTAAGGATTCCATAACAAAATATCACAGTCTGGGTGGCTTAAACAACAGAAATTTATTTCTCACAATTCTAGAGGTTTGATGTTCAACATCAATGGGTCAACAGGTTTGATTTCTCCTTAGACCATTCCCCTTTCTCTGAAAGACTGCCACGGTATTACTGTGTTCTCATGTCACCTTTTCTCTGAGGACATATAACCCTGGTCTCTCTCTCTCTCTCTTCTTATGAACATACCAGTCATATTGAATTAGGGCTCCATGTTTATATCCTTCTTTAACTTTTATTAATTCCTTAAAAGCCCCATCTCTGAATACAGTCATAGTGGAGAGCCATATGAATTTTGGCTTCAACATATGAATTTTGGAAAGATAAGTATATATAAACATATAATTATTTTATGTATGTATAAAATATTTCCCCATCCTGTTCTGCCATCATTTTGTGAAACATATTTTTTGATGGGCAGATTTTAATTTTGAAGAAACCAGCTTATGCTTTTCTAAAAATGTTACACTTTCTGGGTCCAATTTAAGAAATACTTGCTCACTCAAAATCTGAGAAAATATGTACCTACATTTTCTTCTAGAAACTTTTTAATACTTGTGTTTATATTTATTTCAATGATTCATCTCAAATTAATTTTTGATGTATGGTGTGAAATAAATGACAAGTTTCAATGTTTAAAAGTGTTTATAAGTTGTCCCAGCCATTTGTTTCAAAGATTTTCCATTTTCCTTGGAACATCTTTGACATGATTTAAGTGTGTGAGGAAATTAGTTGCTCAGCCATGTCCAACTCTTTACGATCCCATGGACTGTACAGCCCACCAGGCTCCTCTGTTCATGGAATTCTCCAGGCAAGAATACCGGAGTGGGTTGCTATTTCTTCCTCCATGGGATTTTCCCAACCCAGGGATCGAGCTGTGGTCTCCAAATGTCTTTGTACCTTTCTATCCTCAGGTCCGTGCCACACTCTTTTGGTTAATGTGGAAATAGAGTCAGTTCAGTTCAGTCGCTCAGTTGTGTCCCACTCTTTGCGACCCTGTGGATTGCAGCACGCCAGGCCTCTCTGTCTATTACCAACTCCCAGAGCTTACTCAAACTCATGTCCATTGAGTCAGTGATGCCATCCAACCATTTCATCCTCTGTTGTCCCCTTCTCCTCCTGCCCTCAATCTTTCCATAACTCAAAGTAAATTAATATATGTCTTTTTAATTGGTTCTTCTTTTTAATGATCACTTAGCTATCTATTTTTTTTAATGTAAGATATTTTATTGTCATTTATTTTTAAATTAATTTTAATATAATCTAACACATACCATTTAGAAAACACTGAGGAATCAATGTACAAAAGTTGATGCTATTATATTTGGATAAAGTTGGCAAGTTCTGTTACTTACTTTTAGTCCAGGAAATAGCATCAAGGAAACCTAATATATTGGAATAGATGTGTGAAGTTTGGCCCCTTTTAACCTGAAGTTGTCAATAATTAGAAACAGATGTGAAATTTTATTGGTTCCCTTGGAATCATTTAGACTCCTTACACAAATTCTATCTATAAATACTTTTTAAGCAGACTATCTCTCCTAGGTCCAAATATTCTGAAATAGTCTGCAGTACTAATCTTGCAAAAAAAAATATCAATCCCTAAGCCATCAAAACACAGTTTGATAACTGGCACAAATGCTTCAACGGCTCCTAAATCTTCACTTCTTCCTGTAAATTCAATTTATAGAATGAGGTGAAAAAGTCACTTCAATCAATATATCTTGGTGCAACACACATCAGTATTGGCACATTTTGTAGGCATTCCTAATTGGCAAGATCCAAGCATAAAAATTTTTCCTTCAACATTTTCAATTACAGATTGTGGAAAATTCTTGCTTTTGCCAATTTCTTGTATCCACTCTTTCATTAGGCTAAATTTCCTAAAGTTAGAGCCTTGCATTGCAATTACTCTTTAGAAACCACAAAGGGCTTTGAAATCTCAGTCAGTTTAAGTCAGTCTCCTTTTGGGTCTGTTAAACAGATAGCATAGGATGCTATAATGCTTGTGTGGTTGCTGCGTTTGTTGTGATCCCTGAGTTGTTAATAGAAAGAACATCACCTCCTGCACAGACACCATGTAGTCACTTCCCCAGGACAACAGTTGTCACCAAGGACCTGAGATAGAGGGAGGGAGAAGTCCTGCCTCCACGCTGAGTACAACTGCCTAAATAAAATATACATATTTAAGTGTATCTTGTCAATTTCTGCCAAAAGACTGCTAGAATTTGGAGGTAAATATTTTGGAAAGAAAGGATATCTTACCAGGTTGAGGTTTCTTATTTATGAAGATTGATTCATCTTTTCATTTGTCTTTTTTTTCTTTCCTTTTTTCCCTTTTTTTTAGAAGTTTTAAATAAAGAGTTTATACAACTTTTGACAAATTTCAATTTAAACCCAAGGATTCTATTTCCTTATTTTGCTTCAAATTGGAAATGCTACTTTATCATTGTTGTAAAACAAAAATTGTAGTTATACAAAAATAAATTAGGTATTATATTGACCTCATATGCAAAAATTTTAATACAATAATTTGGGTTTTGTAGGTTCTTTTTAAAAATATAACAGAATTTTCTATTATTCTATCACTGCAAATATAAATACTTTTACTTTCAAATTCTTATCAAATTATTTATTTTTTCACTATATAAAGTTTCCATTCTGAAGAAGTAGTATCTCATTCTCAAGTCTAAGTTGAAAATACAGAGGCCCTGAAAATTAAAAACTATCTTATGTCAGGCTTCTTTCCTTAGTTACTAATTATCTGAGAGATTCACTTCTAATTTTTATTTTTTATCTTAAATGTGTGCTGAATTCTGTTAAAGACTTTTTATTCAAATATTAAGATGTATTATTTTCTTCATTCTGTTAATATAGTGAGTTATATTAATTGACTTTTTAATATGAGACAAACCTTTTCTTCTTTTGTAAAAATTAATTTATTGAAGCATAGCTCACATATATATGTTACCCATTTCATGAGTACAAATCAATGACATTTCAGTAAGTTTATCAAGTTATGCAATAATTACAAAAAATTTTAAAACATTTCATCATTTTAATAGGATTCTCCATACATATTTTTGTTAAACCTCTGCCCATTCTCAGACAATTACTAGTCTGCTTCTACAGATTTTCATTTCCTTAACATTTCATATAAAAAGCAATACAATATATAGTCACTTATGTCAGATTATGTTATTTTGAACTGAGCATAATATTTTGAGGTTCAGCCACATCATAGCATGTACCTGTAGTAATTCCTTTTTATTAATCTGTACTATTCCATTCTATGGATATACCATATTTTGTCCATCCAGTCACTACGTGGAAATCATTTACGTGGTTTCCAATTTTTATTACTAATATGATGAATAATCTTGCAAAAGCCATCCACCTGTAAGTTTCTAGGTGGAAATATATACAATTTCTCTTGAACAGACAACCACTAGTGGGGTTGAATTGCCAAATCATAAATTAAAAAAAAAAAAATTTCCAAAATGTTTTCCAAAGTGAATTCTTTTATGTTACCACTAGCAATGCCTGAGCATTCTCCTTTCTTCACATACTCCTCAGCATTTGTAGCTGTCTTTTCATTCTTTTTTTATGAACTGCTGGAGAGAATTTTGATAACAGTTTGTTCAGAATTTGAATTATAATTTCATAAAATATAGTGTAATTTTCTCTTTTCAGTAATATTATTAAGATTTTCACTTCCAAGATTTGTTCACTTTGTAAAATTAATGCAAAACTGTTCTTTTACCGTCTATTTTCTAAAGATTCTGTGAGAGAAGCATATACTTATAATACTCTTGGAGACAGTTTTCTATAGTGACAGTCTGTTTTTTTTTTTTTTCATAGCTATAGAACTATTCAGATTTTATATTATTCCTGAGGAATATTTGGTCATTTTTCTCTTTAAAGGAATTATTCCTTTTCACTTAAGATGCTCAGTTTATTGTCATGCAACATTTTGTGAAAGTCTCTGATATTTATTTTATTGTGTGATATACAGAATATCTTATCTTTCATATCTGATACTGGAAATTTATATTTCCCCACTCTTTTCTTTGAGTAGTCTCTCTGTTGTTGTTCAGTTGCTAAGTTGTGTCTATTTGCGACCCCATGAACTGCAGGTGAACTGCAGCACACTAGGCTTCTCTGTCCTTCATATCTCCCTGAATTTGCTCAAACTCATGTCCATTGAGTCATTCAATCATCTCATTCTCTGTCGCCCACTTCTGCTCCTGCCCTCAATCTTTCCCAACATCAGGGTCTTTCCCAATGAGTCCACTCTTCGCATCAGGTGGCCAAAGTATTGGAGTTTCAGTTTCAGTCCTTCCAATGAATAGTCAATCCTTCCAATGAATATTCAGGGTTGATTTCATTTAGGATTGATTGGTTTGAACTCGTGGTCCAAGGGGCTCTCAAGAGTCTTCTTCAGAAAAACAATTCCAAAGCATCAATTCTTCGGCACTCAGCCTTTATGGTCTAACTCTCACCTCCATACATGACTCCTGAAAAAAACCACAGCTATGATTATTCAGATCTTTGTTGGCAAAGTGATGTCTGCCACTGTTTCCATTGTTTCACCATCTATTTGCCATGAAGTGATGGGACTGGAGGCCAGGATCTTAGTTTTTTGAATGTTGAGTTTTAAGCCAGCTTTTTCACTCTCCTCTATCACCTTCATCATGAGGCTTTTAGTTCCTCTTTGCTTTCTGCCATTAGTTTGAGACCATCTGTGTATCTGAGGTTCTTGATATTTCTTCTGGCAATCTTGATTCAGCTTGTGCTTCATCCAGCTCCACATTTTGTGTGGTGTACTCTGCATATAAGTTAAATAAAGAAGGTGACAATATACAGCCTGGATGTAATCCTTTCCCAATTTGGAACCAGTCAGTTGTTCCATGTCCGGTTCTAACCGTTGTTTCTTGACCTACAAACAAGTTTCTCAGGAGGCAGGTTAGGTGGTCTGGTATTCCCATTTGTTGAAGAATTTCCCACAGTTTGTTGAGATTCACATAGTCAAAGGCTTTAGTGTAGTCAATGATGCAGAAGTAGTTGTGTTTTTGGAATTCCCTTGATTTTTCTATGATCCAGCAGTTTAGCTAGGATTTTGTTTTTTGCATACTTATTTTCAAATAATAAAATTTGTTTCTTTGATTTTTTTCTGTGGCTCTTCTCTTTTCTACTCATTGGTTTCCTCTTTTATCTTTATTATGTATGACCTTCTAAATAATTTGAGTTTATTTTGGTTTTGTTTTCTGCCTTAAGGGGAATATAGACAATTTAATAATTTTCTTCATTTTAATATAAGTATTTAGAGTTATAAGTTTGCCTCTAACACCTGTTTAACACTATCCAACAATTTGTGACTCTGTTTTTTAGTACCATTTGCTAAAAATAATATCTTAATATATATTTTTATTAACAATGGATATGAGCTGTCTAATTTAAATACATTTGTTTTTCACTATCCCTTTCTAGGGGATCTTCTCCCAGGAATTGAACCAGGGTCTCCTGCATTGCAGGTGGATTCTTTATCAGGTGAGCTACCAGGGAAGCCCCTGTTGAAGTATAATATTGCACAGATATCCATTAAATTTGTTGTTATTGTGAATTTCTAAACAATTGATACCATTATGTTTATTTTTCAATCACCTATTGAGAAAAGACTATAATCTCCATCTGAGATTTTGTTTTTGTCTTCCTTTATTTGATACATTTTTTTTCCTTCAGCTATTTTTGTTCTGTATTTAATTAATGCACATCTGGATAAATTGGCACTTTCTATTAATGTGTTATTAAGTGAATATGTGAACCTTTTTTTTAATTACATGAAATACAGTAGCTTAAATAGAGTACACACTGCTTGGCATGTAAAAAAGTGCTGAGTAAATATTTTAAAATTATAGTTGCTATGTAGTGTTATATAAGTTACAGGTGAGCAACACGGTGGTTCACGATATTTAAAGGTTATTCTTTGTTAACGGTCATCATAAAATATTGATTATTCAACACTATGCACAACATATACTTGCAGCTTATCTCACAGCTAATAGTTTATATCTCTTATACCCGTTCTTTAAATTCTTTTGTTATTTAGAAGAATATATATCTCTATCAGTATTTTTTTATCTTGGTGGTGGTTAATTGCTAAGGTGTGTCCAACTCTTGCGACTATATGGACTATAGCTCGCCAAGCTCCTTTGTCTGAGGAATTTCGCAGGTAAGAACAATGAAGTCGGTTGCCATTTCCTTCTCCAGGCGATCTGATCCTCACAACCCAGGGATGGAACTGAGGTCTCTTGCATTTCAGACGGATTCTTTACCTAAGGATTTCTTCTTGCTTTGGGTTTGTTGTTTTGTTGATAAATCAGCTAATATTATTTCAAAACTTTTGAAAAATGTCTGAATTAATTATTCCAATAATTTTTATGTTCCAATTTTTCTCTCTCCTTTTTATTTTTTTTCTTTTAACTCCCCTGCCCCTTTCCTCCATGCTTCATCTTAGGCAGCTTCACTTGACCTATCTTCAAATTTTAACTAATTTTACCTTCTGTAGTATTTAATCTGACTTTAAATTCATCTATTATGCTTTTATATGTCTTTCAGTTCTAGATTTTACATCTGGCTTTTTATACCTTTGGTGGTTGGTGGTTTAGTCACTAAGTTGTGCAGGATTCTTGCCAACCAAGCTCCTCTATCCATGGGACTCTCCAAACAAGATTACTGGAGTGGGTCGCCATTTCCTTCGCCAAGGGATCTTCCTGACCCAGGAATTGAATCCAGTCTTCTGCACTGCAAGCAGATTCTTTACCAACTTCCCCATATATATATCAGTAGATATATCTTTCTCAGTAGAAAATCTTCATTGGTTACCTTATTACGCCTATTATTTACATTAAATCCTTAGACATATTTATAATTGCATTTTCTAAGCCCTTAATTATAAGCTCCAACATAAAGTTGTTTCAGAGTCTATATTTATTAGTTCAGTTCAGTTCAGTTGCTCAGTCGTGTTCGACTCTTTGCGACCCCATGAATCGCAGCGTGCCAGGCCTCCCTGTCCATCACTATCTCCCAGAGTTCACTCAGACTCACATCCATCCAGTCAGTGATGCCATCCAGCCATCTCATCCTCGGTCACCCCTTGCCCTCCTGCCCCAATTCCTCCCAGCATCAGTCTTTTCCAATGAGTCAACTCTTCGCATGAGGTGGCCAAAGTACTGGAGCTTCAGCTTTAGCATCATTCCTTCCAAAGAAATCTCAGGGTTGATCTCCTTCAGAATGAACTGGTTGGATCTTATTGCAATCCAAGGGACTCTCAAGAGTCTTCTCCAACACCACAGTTCAAAAGCATCAATTCTTCTGCACTCAGCCTTCTTCACAGTACAATTCTCACATCGATACATGACCACAGGATAAACCATAGCCTTGACTAGACGGACCTTAGTCGTCAAAGCAATGTCTCTGCTTTTGAATATGCTGTCTAGGTTGGTCATAACTTTTCTTCCAAGGAGTAAGCATCTTTTAATTTCATGGCTGCAGTCACAACCTGCAGTGATTTTGGAGCCCAAAAAAATAAAGTCTGACACTGTTTCCACTGTTTCCCCATCTATTTCCCATGAAGTGATGGGACCAGATGCCATGATCTTCGTTTACTGAATGTTGAGCTTTAAGTCAACTTTTTCGCTCTCCTCTTTCACTTTCATCAAGAAGCTTTTTAGTTCCTCTTCACTTTCTGCCATAAGGGTGGTGTCATCTGCATATCTGAGGTTATCAATATTTCTCCTGGCAATCTTGATTTCAGCTTGTGTTTCTTCCAGTCCAGCGTTTCTCATGATGTACTCTGCATAAAGTTAAACAAGCAGGGTGACAATATACAGCCTTGACGTACATCTTTTCCTATTTGGAACCAGTCTGTTGTTCCATGTCCAGTTCTAACTGTTGCTTCCTGACCTGCATACAGATTTCTCAAGAGGCAGGTCAGGTGGTCTGGTATTCCCATCTCTTTCAGAATTTTTCACAGTTTATTGTGATCCACGCAGTCAAAGGCTTTGGCATAGTCAATAAAGCAGAAACAGATGTTTTTCTGGACCTCTCTTGCTTTTTCCATGATCCAGTGGATGTTGGCAATTTGATCTCTGGTTCCTCTGCCTTTTCTAAAACCAGCTTGAACATCAGGGAGTTCATGGTTCACGTATTGCTGAAGCCTGGCTTGGAGAATTTTGAGCATTACTTTACTAGTATGTGAGATGAGTGCAATTGTGCAGTAGTTGCAATATTCTTTGGCATTGCCTTTCTTTGGAATTGGAATGAAAACTGACCTTTTCCAGTCCTGTGGCCACTGCTCAGTTTTCCAAATTTGCTGGCATATTGAGTGCAGCACTTTCACAGCATCATCTTTCAGGATTTGAAACAGCTCAACTGGAATTCCATCACCTCCAATAGCTTTGTTCGTAGTGATGCTTTCTAAGGCCCACTTGACTTCACATTCCAGGATGTCTGGCTCTAGATTAGTGATCACATCATCATGATTATCTGGGTCGTGAAGACCTTTTTTGTACAGTTCTTCCATGTATTCTTGCCACCTCTTCTTAATATCCTCTGCTTTTGTTAGGTCCATACCACTTCTGTCCTTTATCGAGCCCATCTTTGCATGAAGTGTTCCCTTGATATCTCTAATTTTCTTGAAGCGTTCTCTAGTCTTTCCCATTCTGTTGTTTTCCTCTATTTCTTTGCATTGATTGCTGAAGAAGGCTTTCTTATCTCTTCTTGCTATTCTTTGGAACTCTCCATTCAGATGCTTATATCTTTCCTTTCCTCCTTTGCTTATCGCCTCTCTTTTTTTTCCCACAGCTATTTGTAAGGCCTCCCCAGATAGCCATTTTGCTTTTTTGCATTTCTTTTCCATGGGGATGGTCTTGATCCCTGTCTCCTGTACAATGTCACAAACCTCATTCCATAGTTCATCAGGCACTCTATCTATCAGATCTAAGCCCTTAAATCTATTTCTCACTTCCACTGTATAATCATAAGGGATTTGATTAGGTCATACCTGAATTGTCTAGCACTTTTCTCTACTTTCTTCAATTTGAGTCTGAATTTGGTAATAAGGAGTTCATAATCTGAGCCACAGTCACCTCCCGATCTTGTTTTTGTTGACTTAAGTCAACAAAAGAGCTTCTCCATCTTTGGCTGCAAAGAATATAATCAACCTGATTTTGGTGTTGACCATCTGGTGATGTCCATGTGTAGAGTCTTCTCTTGTGTTGTTGGAAGAGGGTGTTTGCTATGACCAGTGCATTTTCTTGGCAAAACTCTATTAGTCTTTGCCCTGCTTCATTCCGCATTCCAAGGCCAAACTTGCCTGTTACTCCAGGTGTTTCTTGACTTCCTACTTTTGCATTCCAGTCCCCTATAATGAAAAGGACATCTTTTTTGGGTGTTAGTTCTAAAAGGTCTTGTAGGTCTTCATAAAACCGTTCAACTTCAGCTTCTTCAGCTTTACTGGTTGGGGCATAGACTTGGATAACGGTGATATTGAATGGTTTGCCTTGGAGACGAACAGAGATCATTCTGTCTTTTTTGAGATTGCATCCAAGTACTGCATTTTTGTCTCTTTTGTTGACCATGATGGCTACTCCATTTCTTCTGAGGGATTCCTGCCCGCAGTAGTAGATATAATGGTCATCTAAGTTAAATTCACCCATTTCATTCCATTTTAGTTCGCTGATTCCTAGAATGTTGACGTTCACCCTTGCCATCTCTTGTTTGACCACTTCCAATTTTCCTTGATTCATGGACCTGACATTCCAGGTTCCTATGCAATATTGCTCTTTACAGCATTGCATCTTGCTTCTATCATCAGTCACATCCACAACTTGGTATTGTTTTTGCTTTGGCTCCATCCCTTCATTCTTTCTAGAGTTATTTCTCCACTGATCTCCAGTAGCATATTGGACACCTAATGACCTGGGGAGTTCCTCTTTTGGTATCCTATCATTTTGCCTTTTCATACTGTTCATGGGGTTCTCAAGGCAAGAATACTGAAGTGGCTTGCCATTCCCTTCTCCAGTGGACCACATTATGTCAGACCTCTCCACCATGACCCACCCATTTTGGGTTGCCCCACAGGCATGGCTTGGTTTCAAATTTTTCATACATTCTCTTGCTTCTTCACAAATCTAGTAACTGTCTCAATTGTATTCCAGATGTTATAGATGTTACCTTGTAAAGAGTCTGAGTTTTCCATTCTTCTCTTAAAGGTAAATTATGATGAAAATGTAATGCAAATATAAATAGCTAAGAGAAATAATACTAGCAAATGATCAAAGCAAAGCAAATTAGTTTGACTTAAAACGCCATACATACATTTATTACAATGTAGTTATTAGCAATTAAATTATTATAAAATTAAATTAAAAATCAATTTTTTTAAATGTTGGAACTGAAAGAGTAAAGATTTTAACCAACTATCTGAATAACATATACAAGTAGATTATTATGTATATGTCTCATCTTTATAAGTGCTTTGTTTTTCTAACTTGATTTCAAGCTTTTTGAAGACTGTAAATTTGTTTAGCTGTTTTATAGAAAAGTTTTATGTGAAAGAATGATAAAACCTCCAGTTGACAGTATCTTTATACAGATCCAGTAAAAATAAATTCAGTTTTGAATATTTTAAAGTCTGGATATTTCTACCTAAATTTTCTAGTCATTGTTTAATAGCCAGGAATTGTCCTTATCTTGTTCTATTTAGCATTTCAATTTTGCTTATCTAGCTTTCATTAGTAAAGTTAGCCCTACTTTTATTGCTTTGAAGTTTGTTGCTGGAAAAAGTTACATGTGGGTATTGATTTTTCTTCATGCAAGTTCTAATTGCTTATTTCCTGCACCAGTTGATATAATTGTTCGTTAATGATTTCTTGTTCCTTCTTTGTATCACTGGTTGGTGATTTGTTTCTCCAATAAATTCAAAATAACATGCTTTAAAGTAAAGACCTGAAGGCAATGCTTAGTTTTACTAACTCTGTATTTTCAAAATCAAGATTTAGACATAAATAAAGGGGAATAACTGACAAATTATGACTACCTCTTTACATGAAGTAGAATCTTTTCCTCCACTGCCCAAAAAATCCCCTCTTCTTCTTTCTTATGCTTTAGGCCTGACTAACATTACTATGCCCTCCACAACGTGAGTGCTACTGCACCCATATAGTTTAGTTCATTTCAGTTCAGTTCAGTTCAGTCGCTCAGCTGTGTCCGACTCTTTGTGACTTCATGAATCTATATAGTAGGGGTATTCTTATGATACATCCTTACTTCTCTTCCTCCATGATCAAGAAAAATTCTATGATCTGAGTTTACTAGAAACATAAAGAAAGTCTAAATATGTAGAATTACCTTCTGCAATCATTTCAAAGCCTAATTTCAAAATTATTATTTCATACAAACAAATAATGATTTGAATTTCAAAGCACAACAGTAAGATAGTAACTCTAGTCATTAGGATGTTCTCTTCCTGGAAGCATCGTCTATTTGATATTTCCAATACTGAGGGAAAGTCTCAGAACTAAATCACTTAGAATGGATAAAAACAAAAATTTGAGGAAACAATTTCAAAATAATTATGACTACCATACACAAAGAAACATAAAATCAGATGAATATATCAGCATGCAAGTGTACATTTCAATGTGGTTCTTATGTATTCAAAATATTTTCTTTGATAATTATTAAACTATTAGGGGCTAGAGTCTGCTGAAGCCCTTTTAAAATTATTTTAGATATTTTCTTTTGATTATTAAGGGCTTCAGTTGTGTTTCCTAATGTTGATAGATTTTTATCTCATATTTATAAAATAGTCCTAAAATCTACTATCAACACACATCTAAATAATAAAAGTGAACAAAATTGGTCAAAAATAGAAAAAAAAACTTTCTGTAAGGTCCTAAAATAATTATTACTAAAATTTTTAAAAGAATGGTATTCATATATATTTTATATAGTCAATGAACATTAATTAAATCACTATTACATTGAATTAAATATGACATAATGTATGATTCCTTTCATAGTACATTCTCAAAGTGACAAAGCTATACTGAAGGAAATTATATCAGTGGTTACCAGTGGTTATGTTTGGAGAGAAGGTGTGACTGCAAAGGGTCAATACAACAGAGTCTTGTAGTGATGAGAACTGTTCTGTATTCTGATTATGGCGTTAGCTATGCAAATCAATGCATCTGTTAAGTTCTATGAATTGTACACTGGAAATTATAAATTTATGATACAGAAATAATTGAAATAATCAAAGAGTACAGTACAGTATAAGTTCTTGGTTATATTTACTTTTATTTAGGTCACTTATTTTTATATCAATAAGTAGAAGCAAATATAATCTAAAATCATTGAAAAATATGAAATCGACAGAATCATGATACTTGAGGCAAATACTATTGAAAATTTATGAAGTCAAATTGTTACATGCTCAATATTAAAATGCTTGCATGTGTTGTGTGTGTGCACAGACATATGCGTTGGTGTACAGAGATAATTAAACCTAATCAATCTGTGGCTTTGGCATTTTTCAATTTAAATATAATAAGAGTGATACAAAGAACAGTTATAATTATAGCAAATTCTGATTTGCTCAAAAAATGGATGTAAGATTTGACTACTGGAATATACTATATGTGTTTTGAGACTTTTTATTTCTAGATATTGTAACTATCCCTTTTATACATAACAAATCTGTGACTACACTAGCTTATTTCAAAACCTAGAAAGAACAACTACTTCTTATCCATGGCAACAGTAGCTCAGAAATGTACCACTCAACATGTAAACTGCATTTGAGCAACATCAACATTATTAGAGAATCTGCTAAAAATGCAGAATCTCAGGCCTCAGCTCAGACATGTTAAATTAGAATCTATATTTAAACAGATAGCCAGTTTTGTCTACATAATGAAATTACAGAATATGGACATAGGTTAACTTGCAGTTCTATATGCTTGGCAACCAAATAATAAAATGATCATGGCTCTACCTGCAGAAAACATTTGTTTCTCTCCATTTACCATGCCAAAACTTTCTTTGAGAAATTGTCATCCTACACTACTTGAGTTAATTCAATGAAAACTATTTAGTGATATCATTTTCACTTATCATATCTTGAAACATTTCTCTGTCAGGCATCCAGAGTGATCTTTTCTGAAACCAAAAGGTCATGCTATCCCCTGATTAAATACTTCAGAAATTCCCACATACTTCTGTTCTAGTCATCTGTTTCTGCCTCACAAATCATCTAACAATGCAGTGGTGTAAAACAACCATTGCACTATGGTCAGAAATTCTTGGTTTGGAAACTCAAAAAAGCATGTAAAATAAATATGCCTATATATTATAAATTTTTTATGGTATCCAGGCCTCCGTTTGGGGTGACTGAAACAGTTACAAATGGTCCATGTCTTTGGAGTTTAGAACAAGTGGCTCTGCAGTATCCAGTTTTGTGGTAGTTACAGCACTCATATATCTAGTGTCTGATCGAGGAGAGTGGAAGGACTAAACAGAAGGGTGGTGTCAGGGTGTTCAGACTTCTGACACCTAACCAAAAGCTCCAAGAGAAAATGTTCCCCATGCCCAAGGCAGGCACTGCACAAGTCTCATAGAATTACTTCTTCTATGTTGGTAAAAGGAATCTCAAGGCTGGCCAGATTTAACAGGAGTGGCTGTAAATCTTACCTCATCATCAGAGGATTGTCAAAGAATATCAAGTTTTAAAACTATCAAAGTACACCTTCCTGACTAAAATCATTTATGTGTGTGTCTGTTCAGTTGTGTTCGACTTTGCCACTCCATGAAGTATAGGCCATTAGGCTCCTCTGTCCATGGAAATTTCCAGGCAGGAATACTGGAGGGGGTTGCCAGTTCCTACTCCAGGGAATCTTTCCAACCCAGGGACTGAACCCGCATCTCTTGCATTAGCAGATGGATTCTTTACCACTGTGCCACTTGGGAACCCCCTAGTCTTCTCAAATGAAAAATGCACTCTCTCTTCTCCAGAGCTCAAATAGTTGTACTTCTTTGTCTAATAATATCAAATGAAGCCTAGAGGAAAAGAAAAAGGGGGGATTGAAATGTACAATCTTAGTTTTTGCAAGCATGAAGACTTTTTGTAAAATGTTTTTTTTTTTTTTTTTTTCAGCCCAAGCTGATAAACTTCTTATAAATATGTTTTGGGTTTCTTATATATTGCTTAGACTCCACTCAACAAAAGTCACTTATACAAACCTTTGGAGGTAGTTCCTTCTCCATTTTGATCTCCTTTGAAGCTTCTCTGCAAAACAACCCTTACAATTTGCAAATGCTCTCTTGTTTAGCAAAGTAGATTTTTACAGCATTACAATAACTTTTGTCTATTTAAAAATAGTTTTGAAACATCACCTGAAATCTTTACAAGGTCTTAAAAAGGGCTTTGTTTATTGGACATTCATCTTTATCCTGAGAACACATTCTCTTGTTAATACTCTGGATTTGCCATTCACCCTGTGACCAATAAAATGGTAAGATCTATCAGGAATATTTCTTGAATAAGCTAATATGGAACTTCTTTTGTCATGGGTAAAATTGTCTATACAGGAAACAAAATATGTAAATTTTTGTATGATATCAAAAGTTATTTGAATAAAACCTAGGCCTTATAGAATATAAGATGCATAAATATACAACACATAATACATTCAGATATAGTATTTAAAACATAGTTAAATTTTAGAAACTACATGAGGGCTTATATTAACTTGGCAAAAAGCATCACTACATGTGGAACTTGGAGATAATTGCTGACTGAACGATGTGAAATTACCTGAGGAAAATTTACAATATCAAAACTATGCCAAAAAATTCCCTAGTGATTCCTTTTCTTGTTTCAGACACAAACTGGACCTAAACTTAAAATATTCTGGTTTTTCCATTTCAGTGTTTTTAAGTGAATAACTTTATCACTCTTGGCTTCTGTTATTGAAATCAACCTCAAACCTCATCCTATTGTAATTGAAAGTTGACTCAATAATGCTTTTATTTTAAACTATACTATATTTAAAGTTTTGATAAAAAAATTGAAAATTATTTCTCTACCATATTTTTATATGATATACTTTTATGTTTATTCCAACTTGATAGAATTATACAACTTGAAAAACAATGGGTGAAAGAACCATAATGAAAAATATTTCAATGGTGATCTTGATCTTAAGATCTGCAACAAATTTATCTTATAAATTTGCATTTAACTTATCTTATTGTCCAAGCTTGAGAAGTAAATTACTAAGCAAGTAAATCTACTATATTATTTGTATAAAATACTAACACTGTTGCTATTCATAATAGTAGAACTTCTTTCTCAGCCTCACCAAGTTGTAAATGTTGAAGTATCTCCACTCAGCAAGGTAAGTGTGATATACATAGTGAATAAGTGTTGACCAATTTGGCATTGGTTTCTTATTTTCACTCTTCAAAATGTCTATATTTGATTTTGTTGCTGTTATACTGGAAAGACTAGAGGTGTGTAGTTTTAGCAGGCAAATAAGTGATGAATTCAAGAAGCACTCTAGCTAAAGCACTGGTAGACAATCTGGAAATGATGCATCATAAGATGTACCATCTTCCTCTCCTAGATATTGTCATATCTTCTATTTAGATCAAATTTACCTTCATTTCTATCAGAATAGGAACTCATGCTTTAATCCTCACCTCTAAGTTAGCTATTGGCTGAGTTATAATCAGGAAGCTTTCTCCAGTAAAACATATTGATTATAGGATTACAAAGATGAATCTGATTTTACATTCTTTCTTACATATAATTCTAAAATACTTTTAAAAAATACAATGAACTAAATAGAACACAAAACATGTTTACCTGCATAAAAATCAAGGAAGTATGAAAAAAAAGCATTTATGTAGATTACCATCCTTCTAATGCATTATTTTGTTTAGGCTATGTTTTCTTGTTGAATGTAGATACACTTACATATTTCATTTCATTACCAAAATTATCCTTATTAAGAAAATGCTTAATTATTTAAACTCAGGATGATTAAATAATAAAAGAGATGATGATAAAGCTGTCAAATGTCTTCACTGAATTTCATACAAGAATTGAACATTAAGATCTCAAGTGCTTTAGTCAGAGACAACTAGTGTTATTACCATGAAGTATTAACAAAATAATGTCCTTTCCTGAGTTTCAGTCCATGAGTTTTTGAAGGTTTTTCTAAGATAAACTATTTTTTAACTAAATAAATATGATTGACTT
The DNA here is from genome assembly GCF_014754425.2 of Oryx dammah. NCBI lineage: Eukaryota > Metazoa > Chordata > Mammalia > Artiodactyla > Bovidae > Oryx > Oryx dammah. The sequence continues at coordinate 63,496,246 of NW_024070205.1, read as the reverse complement.
AATATGAATTTAGTTGTGATTACATAGGCAAGTGAATGCAACGGAGATATAAATGGAAGATGAGAAAAAAGGAAAGAAAGAAATGCCAGTATGATCTGTTCCTCTTTTATAAATAGGCATTTATAGCTCCAAAGGAACAAAGAAAAGGTAATTAACTGTGGGAGGGCTCTGGCATTTGTATTTTCTTGAAATATATTTCTATAATGAGAGCAATTGAAATAATCTAAATATTTTTCAAGTTTTGTTAAAATTAAGAAAGCAATGTTCACAACATTATTTGTTACAATAGAATAATAATTAAAAATTTATGTATCTTCAAATGAATACAGCAACCATAAAGACTTAGAATTGCTGAGTTTGGGGTATCTCAAGGAACATAATTGCCAAGTAACACAAGTCAGGATATCTTTCAAGAAAAATGGTATCCTGTTTTTGCATATTCCATATGCTTTCCAAAATGTCTAATGCTGTATAAATATAACTAAAAAACATGTTTAATGTTATGGTTTTAAACACATTATTTTATGTAAATATGTAGTATTAAATTATTTATGATTGTAAGAAATGCCAAATGAGCAGAATGAATATTGCAAAACACAATTACTGCAATGACTAAATTTTATAACTGAAATCAACAAAAGAGAATACTGGCAAAAACTGAATTAGCTAAATATACTGTATTTGTATAAAGCTGATATAATGAAATGCCAGTTCTCTTAAAGTCTGAGTTTCATTTGGTTTGTGAATATGAACACATTTGTTTAAAGACACTAATTATTTAAATATAACTAGTACAGTTCTTAATTTTGTTATTACCCTGTAAACTTACAACTGTGTACTTATAAATTTTCATATTCAAAGAGTACAAATTTAAGAAATTTTAAAATCCACATGCTGCTAAGTCACTTCAGTCGTGTCAGACTCTGTGCGACCCCATAGGCGGCAGCCCGCCAGGCTCCCCCGTCACTGGGATTCTCCAGGCAAGAATACTGGAGTGGGTTGCCATTTCCTTCTCCAACGCATGAAAGTGAAAAGTGAAAGTGAAGTCACTCAGTCCTGTCCGACTCTTAGCGACCCCATGGACTGTAGCCTACCAGGCTCCTCCGTCCATGGGACTTTCCAGGCAAGAGTACTGGAGTGGGGTGCCATTGCCTTCACATAAATTTATGTAATTTACAAAAAATGGAAAATACAATTAAACTTAGTTATGTATAATGAACAGGAAGAAACAGGATGGGGAGGACATGAATAGAAATTAGACTGCTCTGAATGCACCACATTTTGCAGAAATAATTTTATAGCAGGTGAATGCTTTACATAATAATCACTGAATGTCAAAATTTAAATCATTTGTAAAAATAGAAAGCTAAATGAAAGAAATAATCCCAACATTTTTGAGCTGTTTCTGCTGTCATTCTTTACAATGAGGAATTACATACATTGACTTTAAGTTAAAAAATGTTATAGCATTTTCCTAGTGAGATACTTCTCTAAGGACCAAAAGACCCTGAAAAAAAGTGAAACAATTAAATCTGATTATAAAGTAATTAGTGTTATTACTAATATTTTCTTCTGAAACTGTTGATAATACATACATGTATATACCAATAGGATGAAGCAAGTAATTTATCATGATGATGTTATTAGGAACCAAGATTTTTACTTTAAGATAAAATAAATGGAAATAGAAAATAAATAACAAGTTTTTAAAAAATGCTAAATTCTTATTTGAATTTCAAGTGTTATTTAAACTTAAATAGTATAGTAATAGACACATATATACTTTTTGATTTTATCCATTAAAATATGTGGAAACAATGGTCAATAATTTAGAATGAGCAGCTCATATAGTGGGCTCTAAAGATTATTTTCCACTAAGATCATTTTTTTTAATAATTACTAATATCAGAACTGAAGCAGAAAAAGTACAAAATGATACTGGAATGCATTGTCATATTAAAGTAAAAGGAAGCTATCAAAGACTGATATTATTATGGGAAAAATAAGTAAAGACATGTATAAAAGAATGAAAGGAAACTTAGTCATTCAGTTGAGTCTGGTTCTTTGTGACCCCATGGACTGCAGCCCATGGTGTTCCTCTGTTCATGGACTTCTCCAGGCAAGAATACTTGAGTGGGTAGCCATTCCCTTCTCCAGGTAGTTATCCCTACCCAGGGATTGAACCCAGGTCTCCTGCGTTGCAGGCAGATTCTTTACTGTCTGAGTCACCAGGCAAGTCCCAAGTTAAATAAGGGCTAATATGAGCCAATCTGAACAACGTTCTACAGCCACAATTGTATAATTTGAGCACCAATGAACAATATAACTGACATGCATTGAAAAACATCACATATGTTCTTAATGATATAAAAATAAAATTTAAAAATTAAAAATACAAATCCTATTGCTCTTCATTGGCGAATACTAGAGAATAAATTGATTCTTTTGAAGAGTTTTCAGTAAATTAAAAAAATAATTGAATACTTAACATATATTTCATGTGTAAACTGTGCTCTCATAAGTTAAACATTTGATGACATGAAATTTCTCATTCTGAAAGTATGCCAGCTGAAAAATGAGAAAGAAGTCATGGGGTAAAAAAAAAAGCACCATTTGCAACAACCAATGAAATAATGGATCTGGACAAGGATCATCACTAACTGCCAACTTCACAAGAGTTACTTTCAAATAAGCAATAAAACAAAAACAGGAAACATACACAATCATCTAGGAAGTGGTCTTGCTGAAAAACTGAATCAAAATCTGGTCCAATCTCTAATTCTAAACATCTGTTTATAGGAAAACCAAAGGAGAGAGGAGGGTGCTAAATAACAATCTTGAGTATGCAGTAACTAAAGTAAACAATATGAATAAATCTCCTTTGCATTCAATATGTTCAATCATATTCTTTGGACAAGGTCATATAGCCAAAGCACAAAGGCATCACGCTATAAACTACAATTGGTTCATTGAAGGACATGCATGTTCTAGGAGTAACAGTTCAGTTCAGTCGCTCAGTCATGTCCGACTCTTTGTGACCCCATGAATTGCAGCATGCCAGGCCTCTCTGTCCATCACCAACTCCCAGAGTTCACCCAAACTCACGTCCATTGAGTTCGTGATGCCATCCAGCCATCTCCTCTGCCGTCCCCTTCTCCTCCTGCCCCCAATCCCTCCCAGCATCAGTCTTTTCCAGTGAGTCAACTCTTCTCATGAGGTGGCCAAAGTACTGGAGTTTCAGCTTTAGCATCAGTCCTTCAGTTAATTTCAAGTAAATAATATTTTCTACTATCTCCATTTCTGGTCACTGCATAATCTTCAGTGGGACTCATTTAGATTTATTTGGATTAATACCATGTCAAGTCTAACATCGGCAAAATATCAAATATCATGGTAGCTACTTTTTAGGAAATGTTATCATCCAAAATGGACTTCCTTAGTAGCTCAGATGGTAAAGCATTTGTCTACAGTGCAGGAGACCTGGTTTCGATCCCTGGGTAGGGAAGATTCCCTGGAGAAGGAAATGGCAACCCACTCCAGTACTCTTGCCTAGAAAATCCCATGGATGGAAGAGCATGGTGCAGGCTACTGTCCATGGGGTCACAAAGAGTCAGGCATGACTGAGCGACTTCACTTCTTCTTAATCATCCAAAATATTCCAATGGTTTTCAAAATGGGTGATCATAAAAATCACCTTGTAAGCTGAGATATGATTCTCTGGTGATAGAGACTATTTCAAAAGTTAATAATATTATGTAGATAGCATTGAGAATCTTAACATCTTTTGAGAAGAGAAAATGGAGATTTATAAAGGTTATAAATGAGCAAATTTCTCTGAGTTAGGGCTAATTTAAATGTACACATAAAAGAGCATAAAGAATTTAGCAAAAGTAACAAAAATGGTGGGCCTTTAGCCTGTAGTTTTAAAATGCTTCTCAAGTCAGTATTATAAGTATTTAGACAATATAAAGTTCTTAAGAAGAATGAAAATCAAAGGAGTTTAGAGTTAACTGCAACACTAAAAGATGGAAGACAATGGAATAATATGTATTATATATCAAAAGGAAAGATCTATGATCCAAGAATCATATATTCAGAGAAAATGGTGTTGAAATGTAAGCACAATATGAAGATATTTTGGAAAACCAAGGCATTTGAAATGACGTGCTGCTAAGTCACGTCAGTTGTGTCTGACTCTCTGTGACCCCATAGACGGCAGCCCACCAGGCTCCGCCGTCCCTGGGATTCTCCAGGCAAGAACACTGGAGTGGGTTGCCATTTCCCTCTTCAATGCAGGAAAGTGAAAAGTGAAAGTGAAGTCGCTCAGTCGTGTCCGACCCTTAGTGACTCCATGGACTGCAGCCCAACAGGCTCTCCCGTCCATGGGATTTCCAGGCAAGAGTACTGTAGTGGGGTGCCATTGCCTTCTCCATGAAATGACATAATCTAATGTAAATGCTAAAGAAATCACAGTAAATAAATGAACAGCTTCACAGAGCATTATTGTAAGAAACTGGTCTGGATCTAAGTGAGGACATAGATACAAGCAGGAATGGGATTGATTTCTTGAGTTGCAAAGATTCTTTTGTCTTTATCAAATTTTCTGTAGTTCAGTATGGAATAAAAAGCCATGTATATAGATACAAGAATAAACAGTGTTTGCTTTCACAGGAAACGTTTTAATATTGAAAATTCTACCCAAAATATTTTGAGACACCAGCTAATGTGAAACTTTTGTAGTGTATTAGATGTGTGCTCAAACTAAATTGCTTTCCCACCTTTTTCGTTGGCAAACTATTTTTTTCCTAATGTCTGGAAAGTTTTTTTTCTTTCTTTCTTTCTTTCTTTTTTTTTTTTTTAATGCTAAAGGAGAAAGTTGTTGGAAGCAAATCCATCTTTTACTGTGTAACATAATTCAAGTAACTGTAACTAGTTCAGAGATTAGTATAATATGCAATTACTTATGGAACAGATCCAAATTGTGTACCTGCTGCTGCTGCTGCTGCTAAGTCACTTCAGTCATGTCCGACTCTGTGCGACCCCATAGACAGCAGCCCACTAGCTACAAGAAATTAGATAAGAGCACAAAGTACTAATTGGTAAAAGAATGGCTAGACACCAAATGAAGAATTGATGCCTTCAAATTGTAGTGCTGGAGAAGACTTGAGAGTACCCTGGACTTTAAGGAGATCACACCAGTCAATCCTAAAGAAAATCAACCATGAATATTCATTGGAAGGACTATTCTGGAGCTGAAACTCCAATACTTTGGGCAATGGATGCAAAGAGCCAACTCAGTGGAAAAAACCTTGATGCCAGGAAAGCATGAAAACAAAAAGAGAAAGGGACAGCTGAGGATGAGATGGTTAGATGGCATCACCAACTCAATGGACATGAGTTCGAGCAAAGTTCAGGAGAGAGCAAAGGACAGGAAAGTATGGCATGACAAAGAGTCAGACAGGAGTTAGCGACAGAACAATAGCAACAAAACAGAATGAAAAGTAAACCACTGGAGCATGAAGTGACTATAACAAACCAAGTCCATGCATCCAGGGATGGAAAAAATCCAGTTGTGGGAAACCAGTTCCTCAAGTAAGCACTCAAGTAGGTCCAGACTACTGTGGAGTCACAAAGAGGAGGTGAGTACCACCCATTTGGGTTGAGCCTCTGGCGTATCCTCACAAGGAGATGGAGTTACAGCCAGATGTATCTCAGACTGACGGTCCCAGCTCACCCAGATGTATGGTCCCTGGAGCTTCTTATTCCAAGACCAGATGATCAGCTTTGGGGGGGGGTGGATTTCTAATGTCCTCAAGTTGCAATTTGGGAGGAAAGGTTTTTAGTCATCTCAGTCAGTTTTTCAGGAGACTCCTCCAAAATGTGTGTCTCTTCTTATCATATGCTTAGATCAATCTTGGCTGGGTTACAGCAATAGCTTAAAGTGAAACCTATAAGGCATGGAGTCAGTCTCCAGTCAAGGCTTTATTTCATGTTTGATGGGGCTGACACTGCTTCAAAGGGCTCCTTCCTGTTTTATTATGTATGAATTTGTGTTATTTATGAGATTTATTATACATATGTATGTGTATATACATATATATATATATGAAATGCATCAGTATGTGTGTGTGTGTGTGTGTGTGTGTGTGTGCAAGGCTATGGTTTTTCCAGTAGTCATGTATGGATGTGAGAGTTGGACTGTGAAGAAGGCTGAGCACCGAAGAATTGATGCTTTTGAACTGTGGTGTTGGAGACTCTTGAGAGTCCCTTGGACTGCAAGGAGATCCAACCAGTCCATTCTGAAGGAGATCAGCCCTGGGATTTCTTTGGAGGGAATGATGCTAAAGCTGAAAGTCCAGTACTTTGGCCACCTTATGCAATGAGTTGACTCATTGGAAAAGACTTTGATGCTGGGAGGGATTGGGGGCAGGACAAGAAGGGGACGACCGAGGATGAGATGGCTGGATGGCATCACTGACACGATGAACGCGAGTCTGAGTGAACTCTGGGAGATGGTGATGGACAGGGAGGCTTGCCGTGCTGTGATTCATGGGCTCGCAAAGAGTCGGACACGACTGAGGGACTGAACTGAACTGAACTGAACTGATGAATCATATCAAGAAATACACACTAACAAAAACCAAGTACAGGCTTTTCTGTAATTACGAATATTTCATAAAACACAAACACCAATTTTCAGTGACAGTAAAAAATGACTAAGAATCTGTATGGTATTAGGCAATATTTTATATTTTTTGTTTGTTTTTTATTCAGTTTGGCACATGACAAGTACTATCTCGGTTTAATACGAAAGAGAAATAAGAGGCAGTAGGCAAAAAAGATCAATGATCATATCCAAATCCTAAAAGTATTAAATTAGATTAAATCATTAAGATAAAAATATAATTAAAATAGAATTGTCTATGTGTTATATAATGCAGACATACTCAGTGAATTTCTATCATTGTTACCTTTGAAAACTTTGAGCAGTTTCCTGTGAGGAATCATTATCCCACAGTGACAGGTGCAAGAGACCAGTGAGTGTCAGAAAGAGAACTCTAACCAGCAGAAAAGAAACTCTGCAATGCACCATAGATTTAAGAAATATATTTCTTCCTATTGATATATCCAAACTGACTTTCTCAATCAAATCTTTCCATTCTGCCACTCTCATAAGCCCCATTTATAAGATTTACTTACATTTTATGTTTCAAACTAAGAAGACAAAGGTATTTACAGAGTGATTTTTCATAACACTACCACTAGGAAAAGAACATTAGATCTACTCTCAAATGTGTGCACAATTTCATGATGAGATATCTAAAATCTTTAGAAACACATGTCTGTTACTTTTCTAACATGGAAGACATATTTTTCCTAAAGTGTCATATTATAGCTGCCACTATTTTACAATCTAGTTATAGTATGAACATGACTTATGAGACACTAGGGCAAGAGTTCTCAGTAAACTTTTCTGAGTTTCTGATAAGCCCTAGAAGCTGTCATTTCAAAATATTAGAAAATAAAAGTATTTCTGTTGAAAATGGATAAAAACAATAATTGTTTAGGAGTCTATGAATTATTTATTTGAACTCATTCTCATCATTGATAATTTACTATATTTCATTTATGGGATTCCCTGGTAGCTCAGCTGGTAAAGAATCCACCTGCAATGCAGGAGACCCCGGTTCAATTCCTGGGTCTGGAAGATCCACTGGAGAAGGGATAGGCTACCCACTCCAGTATTCTTGGGCTTCCCTGGTGGCTCAGCTGGTAAAGAATACACCTGCAATGTGGGAAACCTGGGTCAGATCTGAGTTGGGAAGATCCCCTGGAGAAGGGAACAGATACCCACTCCAGTAATCGGCCCTGGAGAATTCCATGGACTGTATAGTCCATGGGGCCACAAATAGTCAAACAGTCACTCATTCACATCACTAATAATTTATTATATTTCATTTAAATGCACTTAGTGTATTTAAACTTCCTCCCTGTTTTTTCATGGCTTGATAATACATGTTATTTTTAGTGCTGAATAATATGTCATGGTCCGGATGCACTACAGTTTATTTATTCATTCATCTACTGAAGGACTACTTAGTTGTTTGTAAGTTTGGGCTACTAGAAATAAAGTTACTATAAATATCCATGTTTGGGGCTTTCTGTGGAACTAAACTTTTAATTTCTTTGGGTGAGTAGCAAAAAGTGTGGCTGCTGGATCACATGGTAAGAATATGTGTAGATTTGTAATGAACATCAACAATTTTTCTTTATTTCTTTTTCAATGTATTTTTACTACAATTTTTAGGCAATTGTGGTGAGTTAAGTAAAACTGAAGCAACATTTAAATTGTTAATACACCAACAAACAAATGAAGTGTAATGTCAGGGGACTTTGGACAATCCTGCCTGAGGTGGACTAGGTAATATGTGGCATTTATCATGTGATGATGCTTTCTTTTCTGAGTGTATAAACAGCTTATGAAAGCAATGTGTTTAATAACTGGTCATTACCTAAATGTTTCTTGAAAAGAAAAGCAATTTTTTGGAAAAGTCTTTCTGAAAAATACTTGATTCTGGAAGTTTTGATTTTGTTTCATTTATTATTTTATAAATTAATATTTAATTAATTTGAGGATGGAAAAGAAAATGGAATCTTCTTCATAAATGTCCAATATTCTCTTAACAAAAGCCTTTAATCCATAACAATAATTTCAATTGAGAACGAGTTGTTTTCCTAAAATAGCCTTCTAATGAAAGATTGGATTTGCCAAAAAAGCATTTTAGAAATATGTAGATTTAATTTACTTAGTGAATTAGAGTAGGAAGGATTCATGAAACAAAGGCAAAAATGACATTAAATGATTTTTTCATGAATATTAATATTATGTAGGAAATAGTACCTATTCATCAATGACACATCACTAGAGTTAATTTTTAACTCTAGAATATTTTATCTCAAAATTATTGGTGAAAACTCATCAACTTTTCCTAACAATATTTATATTAGTTTCATTCAGAAATAGAGCAGACATTTCTATAAGCAAATTTTTGATGAGGAAGCTCCTCAGAATTTTAATTTATAACCGTATATATTCTCAATTTCTTATTTTCTTTAAAAAAACAGATATGGTATGATCATTTTGGTAACAATGAATATGGCTTTGTAGTAATTACTGCTGTAGTTTAATTAACATTATTTTTCAATTACAGAAATCTGTGAAAAACTAGTAACCCTGCTTATCATTAAAAATCATGTTATTAGCAACTTGTATTTTATCTAGATATAGTTGAAACACTGTATACAGAAGTTATTTCTAGTCTATATTAATGATACTTTTTTTAAAGACAACATGTGGTTCAGATTCCGCTTTTTCAGCCAGCACCTTAACTCAAGTTGAATTTCCTGTCCTTTTTGCTCCTTAGTTCCTATTTCTAGATCCTCCCTTTCCTACAGTAGAAGCTTTGCTTTTTTATCACTCAAGATTCCAAAGATATTAAATATACCTCTTAACGGAGTATATAATTGTGGGTCATTTATTTTGTTTAGGCTCTCAGGAGAAGCATTTGATCATGGACTACGTCACTGAAACTGACTATGGTTGAAATAGTTTGTGTAAGTCAGGCTAAGAATGGAACATATTAACAGGTGAATTTTCTAAAATTTTTCAAAGACATTAACTGTTAATAAAACAGTATAGAAGGGTTTATTATTTCTATTTCAGGTGGTATTTATGATATACTTTGCAAGCTTGGTGAAAAAAAAATGAGTCTTAATAGAAGGTAAATTGGAAACACAAACTAGTCATGTACTAAAAGACTGTTTTACTTGCTGATTTTCTAGATAAATTGAAGGCCTATGGAAACAAACCACAAAAGCAAGCTGAGTGCAATACAGTGCTGTTCCTTTTGTTAAAACAGTAGTCCTGGCTTGTTAATATTGGAAAGAATGGTATCTTGCAAGCTGACCAGTCAAGCAATTCAGAAAAATGACTCAATATATTTAAAAAATCTGTGCAGTTTCTCCCCCAATTATTTTTTAATGTGCTTTTTGACAATTCATCAAGAGTGAAAGTTAGCAGACTTTACTTTGTAACCATTACATTTTGCATCCTGTCAAGAGATGAGTAGCCTGGTTCTGAAAAAGGAGTACAGTGAAGAAAAAGGTTTGCCAGGAAGAATTTATGATGACAGTGCATGTATTTTTCTGACAGAAAGCAAATGTGAAAGGTGGTTTAAATCAGAATTAAAATGTCTTCTTAGTGCATATGGGTAACATGAACTACTATTGGAAACAGAATTTGAATAAAAGGAAAACCACACTTTACCCACCTCATTATTTAGTGTCTTCAACCTACATAACAATATGATTGTTGATATATAAATTATAGCAATATATATTCTCTTACAGATATATATAACTGTAAACTATAGAAAATAGAGAAAAGTTTCTAAATAATATTTGTATTACATTATTTTTATGAGTGAAAAGTTCGATGAAATCTAAAATTTTGGATTAAAAATGAGAGAAATATAAAGTAAATAATTGTTACATAGTTATTGCATATGTTTGTAGAAAAGAACCAAAAAAAAAAAAGTGTCCTCTGAAAATCCTAAGCAGGGAGTGTCATCACCAAAGTCACAACATATGCCATTCCTGATTGCTTCCCGTCACAGGAAAAATAACTGACAACAACTATTCAAGAGCAAGACACAGCTGAGAGAGTCCCGGAAGATAGAGGTGATTGCAGCACCTCCTGGTAGCACAGAGGCAAAGGCAGACTGCCTGAAAATGAAAAAGGTAAGAGAAGTAGCTAAACATTAATGGCTGTTCCCAGCCCAGCACAGCACCATGCAGAGAGGTGTCCCCTGAGCCTGTGGTTCCTCCAGTGAAAATCAAAACCAAGGAGACAACTAGCACCCTAGCACTGTGGGTGGCTTTATAGGATCCCCTTCTCTGACCTCACATCATGGAGATTTCAGGGAAATCTGCAGGGCTCAAATGCTGGGGACATGAATGTGAGAAAAGGTGGAGGGGATGGACCTCTGCAACCAACACAGGAATCCTGGCTGAGAGAGTTCATACCTGCAGTGGACACAGCAGGATAGGGAAGGGAGTGTGAGACAGGGTGTAATATAGAAGGGAGGGTCAGCAGTGGGGGTGGGGGGTGATGTATGTATACATATAGCTGATTCACTGTTACACAGCAGAAACTGAGACAACGTTGTAAAGAAATTATACTCCAATTAAGACAGAAAACAAGAGCAAAAACAAATACTGGCCTGGATGTAGAAAAGCGAACCCTTGTGCACTATGAGTGGGATTGTAAATTAGTATAGCTGCTGTGGAAAATATTATGGAATATCCTCAAAAAATATAAGATAGAACAACCACATGAGCCCACAATTTCACTTCTTCTATTGTATGTACCTAAAGAAAAGGAAAACCCCAACTTGAAAAAATATCTGTGTCCCCATGTTCACAGCATTATTTATAACAGCCAAAACATGGAAACATCCTAAGAGTCCACTATTAGTTGAAAGAAAAACAAAAATATTGTGGTATATATGTCTATTATCTGCCTCAAAAAATGAGGAAACCCAACCACTTGAGACAAACATGGATGAAACTTGAAGGCATTACACTAACAGAAATAAGTCATAGAAAGGCAAATACTGTATGATCACATTCTTATGAGGAATCTAAAGCAAAAATAAAAACAAAAAACCCAAAAGCATAGAAAAAGAGGTCAGATTTGTGGTTATCAAAGGCAGAGGGAAGAGGGAGGGTAAATTGAGGAAAGGTGGTCCAAAGTACAAACTTCTAGTTATAAGATAAATAAATATTAGGGAGTAATGTACACCATCATAATGATAACTAACACTGCTGTGTGATACACAGGAAAGTGGCTAAGAGAGAGTACATCCTATCAGTTCTCATCACAAGGAGAATTATTTTCTTTTTTTCTTTATTTTGTTCTTACTGTATCTATATGAAAAGAAGGCTATTAGTCAAAAGTATTGTGGTAATCATTTCATAATATTTGCAGATCAAACCATCATACTGTATGCCTTGCATTTATACAATGTTGCATATCAATTATTTCTCAATGAACCTGGAAAAAAGCATAATTAAAATAAATTTATTTTAAAAATTAATTCTTCATGGAATAAAAGATATATACATGTGTGGAGAGAGATAAAAAGAGAGAAATTAGAAAATCAGTGAAAATAAGGTATCAATGTTTCAATGAAACTATGCTCCCACCTTTGGGAAGAAGGTGGCCCATTTAACTTTAGCTATTTTATTTTCTCTTTTACTCAAAGAATAGTCATTTCCCCGGGAGACTATTTGAATGTTTCAGCTGATTCATGAAACAGAGACAGTCTGAGGGGAAGAGATCAGGCTGTCATTTTGATGGATAATTCCATCAAGACTGTAAACAAGTTGCTTTTGCACTATCTTGGTTCGTTTCCAAGGCAAACCATTCAATATCACAGTAACCCAAGTCTATGTCTCAATGACTAAGCCAAAGAAGCTGAAGTCTAATAGTTCTATGATGACTTTCTAGAACTAAAACCAAAAGGAGATGTTCTTTTCATCATAGGGGACTGGAATGCAAAAGTAGGAAGTCAAGAGATACTTGGAGTAACAGGCAAGTTTGGATGGGGAGTACAAAGTGAAGCAGGTGTACAAAGTAAAGCAGGTGTACAAAGTGACTTTTGTCAAGATAATACACTGTCATAGCAAACACCGTTTTCTAACACAAGACACGACTTTAAACATGGATGCTGCCAGATGGTCAATATTAAAATCAGATTGATTATATATTCTTTGCAAGTGAAGATGGAGAATTTCAATAGAGTCAGGAAAAACAAGACCTGAAGCTTACTTACTGTAGCTCAGATCATGAGATCCTTACTGCAAAATTCAGACTTAAATTGAAGAAAGTAAGGAAAACCACTAGGCCACTTAGGTATGACCTAAATCAAATCCCTTATGATGGCTCAGATGGTAAAGAATCTGCCTGCAATGCAGGAGACCCAGGTTCAAATCCTTGGTCAGGAAGATACCCTGGAGAAAGGAATGGCAATCAACTCTAGTATTTTTGCCTGGAGAATCCCATGGACAGAGAGTGTGGAAGGTTACTGTCCATGGGGTCACAATGAATCGGACAAGACTGAGTGACCATACTACTACTACTATGATTATACAGTGGAAGTGACAAATAGATTTAAATGATTAGATCTAATAGACAGAGAGCCCGAAGAACTATGGATGGAGGTTTGCAACATTGTAAAGGAGGCAGTGATCAAAACCATCCCAAAGAAACAGAAATGCAAGAAGGCAAAATGGTTGTTTGAGGAGGCCTTGCAAACTGCTAAGAAAAGAAGTGAAAGGCAAAAGAGAAAGGGAAAGATATACCCAACTGAATGTGAGTTCCAAAGAATATTGAGGAGAGACAAGAAACAAGTGAACAATGCAAATAAATACAGGAAAACAATAGAATGGGAAAGACTAGAGATCTCTTTAAGAAAATTAGAGATACCAAGGGAACATTTCATGCAAAGATGGATACAATTAAGGACAGAAACAGCAAGGACCTAATATAAGCAGAAGAGATTAAGAAGAGATAGCAAGAATACACAGAAGAGCTGTACAAAGAATTTCTTATGACCTGGATAACCACAATGGTGTGATCATTGGGATCACCTAGCACCAGACATCCTGGAGTGTGAAGTCAAGTTGGCCTTAGGAAGCATTACTGTGAAAAAATAAATAAATAAATAAACTAAAAGGTGATTGAATTCCAGCTGAAGTATTTCCAATCCTAGAAAATAATGCTATTAAAGTCTTCCACTCAATAAGTGAGCAAATTTAGAAAACTCAGAAATGGCCACGGGATTGTAAAATGTCCATTTCCATTGCAATTCCCAAGAAGGGCAATGACAAAGACTGTTCCAACTACCATACAACTGCTTCCATTTCACATGCTATCAAAGTAATGCTCAAAATCCTTCAAGCTAGGCTTCAACAGTATGTGAAGCAAGAAATTCCAAATATTCAAACTGGATTTGAAGAGGCAAAGGAACCAAAACTTAAATTGCCAACATATGTTGGATCAAAGAAAAAAACAAGAGAATTCCATAAAAACATCTACTTCTACTTTACTGACAATGCTAATGCCTTTTACTGTGTGGATCACAAAAAGCAAACAAATAAACAAAAACAACAACAACAAAGTTGATTTAAGAGATAGAAGTATCAGACCACTTTACCTGCCTCCTGAGAAACCTGTATGCAGTCTGAGAAGCAACATTTAGAACTGAACATGGAACAATGAACAGGCTCAAAATTGGGAAAGGAGTACATCAAGGTTATATATTGGCACCCTGTGATAACTTACATGAACAGTATCAGATCCATGATCTCAGAAGAAGATGATTTAGCTTTGGGACAAGGACCAGGCTTAATCACTCAAGAGCTTTTGTGTAGCAGAGTTTTCAGTTCAGTTCAGTCGCTCAGTTGCATCTGACCTTTTGTGACCCCATGGACTGCAGCATGCCAGGCTCCCCTGTCCATCACCAACTCCCAGAGTTTACTCAAACTCATGTCCATTGGGTCAGTGATGCCATCCAACCATCTCATCCTTGGTCATCCAATTCTCCTCCCACCTTCAATCTTTCCTGTCATCTGGGTCTTTATGAGTCAGTTCTTCATTTCAGATGGCCAAAGTACTGGAGTTTCAGCTTCAGCTTCAGTCCTTCCAATGATTATTCAGGACTGATTTCCTTTAGGACTGACTTGTTCAATCTCCGTGCAGTCCAAGGGACTCTCAAGAGTCCTCTTCAACACCACAGTGCAAAAGCATCAATTCTTTAGCACTCAGCGTTCTTTCTAGTCCAACTCTCACATCCATACATGACTACTGGAAAAACCATAGCCTTGACTAGACAGACCTTTGTCAGCCAAGTAATGTCTCTGCTTTTTAATATGCTGTCTAGTTTGGTCATAACTTTCCTTCTAAGGAGTAAAATTATTTTAATTTCATGGCTGCAGTCACCATCTGCAGTGATTCTAGAACCCAATAAAATAGTCTGTCACTGTTTCCATTGTTTCTCCATCTATTTGCCATGAAGTGATGGGACCAGATGCCATGATCTTAGTTTTTTGAATGTTGCATTTAAAACAACTTTCTCACTCTCCTCTTTCAGTTTCAGCAAGAGGCTCTTTAGTTCTTCTTCGCTTTCTGCCATAAGTTTGGTATCATCTGCATATTGGAGGTTGATTGATATTGAAATTGATATTTCTCTGGGGAATCCTGATTCCAGCTTGTGCTTCATCCAGCCTGGCATTTTGCATGATGTACTCTGCATATAAGTTAAATAAGCAGGGTGACAATATACAGCCTTGATGTACTCCTTTTCCTATTTGGAACCAGTCTGTTGTTCCATGTCTAGTTCTAACTGTTGCTTCCTGGCCTGCATACAGATTTCTCAAGAGGCAAGTCAGGTGGTCTGATATTTCCATCTCTCAGAATTTTCCGGTTTGTGGTGATCCACACAGTCAAAGGCTTTGACATAGTCAAGAAAGCAGAAATAGATGTTTTTCTGGAACTCTCCTGCTTTTTCGATAATCCAATGGATGTTGGCAATTTGAACTCTGGTCCTTCTGCCTTTTCTAAAACCACAGTCACAGAAAACTAACCAATTTGATCACATGGACTACAGCCTTGTCTAACTCAGTGAAACAATGAGCCATGCTGAGTAGGGCCACCCAAGATGGATGTGTCATGGTGGAGATTCCTGACAATATGTGGTGGACTGGAGAAGGGAATGGCAAACCACTTCAGTATCCTTTCCTTGAGAACTCCATGAACAGTATGAAAAGGCAAAAAGATAGGACACTGAAAGGTGAACTCCACAGGTTGGTAGGTGCCCAATATGCTATTAGAGATCAGTGGAGAAATAACTCCAGAAAGAATGAAGAGACGGAGCTAAAGTAAAAACAACACCCATCCCACAACACCCATCAGATCCATTGTGGATCTGACTGGTGAAAGAAGCAAAGTCTAATGCTGTAAAGAGCAATATTGCATGGGAACCTGGCATGTTAGGTCCATGAATCTAGGCAAATTGGTAGCAGTCAAACAGGTGGTGGCAAGAGTTAACATCAAAATTTTAGGACTCAATGAAATGGACTGTAATGGGTGAATTTAACTCAGATGAACATTATATCTACTACTGTGGGCAAGAATCCCTTAGAGGAAATGGAGTAGCCATCATAACCAACAGAAGAGTCTGAAATGCAGTACTTGGATGTAATCTCAAAAATGATAGAATGATCTCTGTTTGTTTCCAAGGCAAACCAACATCACAGTTATCCAAGTCTATGTCCCAACCAGTAATGCTAAAGAAGCTAAAGTTGAATGGTTCTATAAAGACCTACAAGACCTTCTAGAACTGACACCCCAAAAATATGTCCTTTTCATTATAGGGGCTGGAATGCAAAAGTGGAGTTTTATTAAAGTATAAAAAGGTACAGAGAAAGC
Source organism: Oryx dammah (assembly GCF_014754425.2). NCBI lineage: Eukaryota > Metazoa > Chordata > Mammalia > Artiodactyla > Bovidae > Oryx > Oryx dammah. The sequence continues at coordinate 63,479,694 of NW_024070205.1, read as the reverse complement.
TTCTGACATAGACATCAGAAGTGGGATGGAGAGTGCCCCCTTTGCTAGTGTTAGCAAGGCAGTTATATACTTTTTAAATTAGTTATTACAATAAATCAAAAGAATGTCTCAAGTTTGTGAAAATTTTACCAGACCCACTTCCACAGTTTACATTTTAGAAAAACAGGATTAGAATTTAACAATAGAAAGATCCTACCAGACCCACTCCCATATTATACATTCTAAAATATCAGGATTAGTCAGAAGGTTTCAGGAAGGAGAAACTGCCTTCAAACATATTACACTGTTGTTATATAACCCCTAGCACAGAGTTTAGACTGAGTTGCTTATTGTGTAATCATCAGTTCAAGGCTTAAAGGGAAAAAGAAAAAAAAAAAAAAATTTTATGTAACTAAGACTAAGGAATTTAGGAAAAAAAAAAAAAAAAAGAAAGAAAGTTTGTCCTTTCGTCCTCCTTGAGAATTCCAGACCATTATCTCCTCCTCAAAACCTCAGACCCCTTTCTCCTCCTCGGGTTCCCCAGACTTCTTATCAACCTGCCAGAGAACTGACCCTCTCACCTGCTTATTTAACTTAGAGGCAGAATACATCATGCAAAATGTCAGGCTGGATGAAGCACAAGCTGGAATCAAGATTGTTGGGAGAAATATCAATAACCTCAGATATGCAGATGACAACATCCTAAGGGCAGAAAGTGAAGCCTCTTAATGAAGGTGAAAGAGAAGAGCATAAAATCTTGCTTAACACTCAACATTAAAAAAACTATGATCATGGCATCTGGTCCCATCACTTCATGGCAAATGGATGGGGAAAAAATGGAAACAGTGGCAGATTTTATTTTCTTGGGCTCCAAAATTACTGCAGATGGTTACTGCAGCCATGAAATTGAAAGATGCTTGCTCTCTGGAAGAAAAGATAACAAATCTAGACAGTGTATTAAAAAGCTGAGATGTCACTTTGCTGACAAAGATCCATATAGTCAAAGCAATGGTGTTACCAATAGTCATGTACAGATGTGAGAGTTAAATCATAAAGAAGGCTGAGCACTGAAGAATTGATGCTTTTGAACTGTGGTGTTAGAGAAGACTCTTGAGAGTCCCTTGGAGAACAAGGAGATCAAACCGGTCAATCCTAAATGAAATCAATCCTGAATATTCACTGGAAGGACTGATACTGAAGTTGAAGCTCCAATACTTTGACCACCTGATATGAAGTGGTGATTCACTGGAAAAGACCCTCAAGGTTGTAAAGATTGAAGGCAGCAGGAGAAAGGGGCAACAAAGGATGAGATGGTTGGATGGCATTATAAACTTAATGGCTATGAGTTTGAGCAAACTCCAGGAGACAGTGAAGGACAGGGAAGCCTGATGAGCTGCAGTCCATGGGGTCACAAACAGTGGGCTCCATGGGGTCTAAATTACTTAGTGAGTGTACAACAACAACAACTTTAGGGGTACTCCTAGAAAAAAGAATTAGAAAAGATTTCTGGGTAGGCAAAAATAAGACTATAATACACATATTAAAATATAAAGAATACAGTAATAAATTATAGGACTTTTCTGGTGGCTCAGACAATAAAGCATCTGCCTACAATGTGGGAGACCTGGGTTCAATCTCTGGGTTGGAAAAATCTCCTGGTGAAGGAAATGGCAACCCACTCCAGTATTCTTGCCTGGAAAATCCCATGGATGGAGGAGCCTGGTAGGCTGCAGTCCATAGGGTAAGTCCCCTACATATGTACCTTCAAGTTGGGAACGTTCAAAGATGCAAACATACTCTTTTATACTAGCTGTTGTACTATACTACTGTGCTTTTCAAGGTACTGTACTGCAATACTTAAAATGTTTTATTTATTTATTTTTTTAATGTATTATTTGTGTGAAAAGTGTTATAAACCTACTACAGTACTACATAGCTAAATGCAACTGCATTAGTTGGATACCTAGGCTAACTTTATTGAACTTACAAAAATTAGATTTATGAAACAGCTCTTGGAATGAAACTCATTTGTATGCAGGGGACTTACTGAAGTAATTTAGTATCGTGGTATGCACATTCTGATGCTGGGAGGGATTGGGGGCAGGAGGAGAAGGGGACGACAGAGGATGAAATGGCTGGATGGCATCACCAACTTGATGGACATGAGTTTGAGTGAACTCTGGGAGTTGGTGATGGACAGGGAGGCCTGGCATGCTGCAATTCATGGGGTCTCAAAGAGTCGGACACGACTGAGCAACTGAACTGAACTGATGTGCAATGAGCTAAAGCTACAAGTTGATAAAACTAAGGTTTTACTGGAGTTACACAGACTTAAACATAGAATAATAAATTGTTTTCTAAGAGTTTAAATATAAGATGGTACGGTATCATTTTTCACAATTTAGTGAAATCTCTCACAACTAGGAAAGTTCAAACAGGTGGGTGACAATAGAGAACTATACTTTAAAAATTCTAAATATATACTAAAGGAAAAGAAAGGGAAGTTACTGAGTTGTGTCCAACTCTTTGTGACCCCAGGGGCTGTAGCCCACCACAAGGCTCCTCCGTCCATGACATTTTCCAGGCAAGAGTAGTGGAGTGGATTGCCATTTCCCTTGCCAGGAGAGCTTCCTGACCCAGGGATCGAACCCAGGTCTCCTGCATTGCAGGAGATGCTTTACCATCTGAGTCACCAGGGAAAATATATACTAAGCATAACACAAATCTTTTTATATGCCTTTTCTCATGTAGTCTCCACAAAAATCCTATGAAACAGGGTTATTTCTCTGCCCATTTTCAAATGATGATCTTAAATTCAAAGCATTCAATTTTCTTTTGATTACTCAGCTAGAAAGTAGTGAGATTCACTTGAATCCTGTTCAATCTGAATTAAATGACTTGAGTTAACTCCTATTTTAAAAGAATGAGTAAAGAAAGTCTTTTCTTCAAGATCTTTCCACAAAATTCAACATAAAAATGCAGTTCTCTGATACTCAATCCAGAGATGCAATTTCACAATTTCACTAATGTCATTATTACTATCATGGGAATAAGCTACAATGACCTCCAGTGTTCCTTAAAAGAAAAATTCATGTATTTAAAAACATACAAATATAGCTTCTAAAGGTAAATATTCTCCTTAGCTTCAATTAAAAATATTAATAGTAGATAAAAAGAGGATCATGGTCCGGCAACTTTTTTTATGACACTGAGTCAGTAATCTTAAGAACTAGCACACAGTCAAAGAACATGAACTTCTGTAGCCAAGATCATGAACTTATAAAACCTTATTTGAACTTTACTTAAAGAACTAAACATGCTTAAAATAGAAGGCAAAGTGGATTCAAACTAATGTTTTATTTTAAAAATTAATACTAATGTTTTTCTTCTACAGCAAGTAGCAAATCATTTTTCTAGTTCCCTATGGTGTCATATACCCTATGACACCTTGTAAAATTGTTAAGGTTTTAAGAAAAAAGCTTTCTTATACATATGACATTGATAAAGAGAACTGTCAATGAAAGAGATCATTGTCCATGCTACATTGCAGGGCTTTGAAACTATACAAACACAGGTTGTGCCCTGACAGTAACTCTTATAACTGTGGGGAATTTAATCTGACTTTCTCGCTGTGTGTCCTCATCTCTAATACTGAAATGAACATCTCAATATGTTAGTGAAAACCAAAAGGTATAACAGTTATGAAAGTGAAAGTTGCTCAGTTGTGTCCAACTCTTTGCAATCCCATTGACTATAGTCTTCCAGGCTCCTTTGTCCATGGAATTCTCCAGGCAAGAATATTGGAGTGGGTTGCCATTTCCTTATAAAGCATAGTAAACAGCACATAAAGATATCTGATATCATTAGTCAATATTGTTATCATTATAATTATTATCATAAAAACAAAGTAGATAAAAATTGTTAGAATAAATTCTGGGATTCTCTCTCACAATTTGCCATATCAGATATTTTACAAAATGTGAGGCCTACCTGTTTGTCTTAAGGAAGTTGTATTCTCTTATATTTTTTATAATTTATCATTTAGTTGATTTAGTATTATAGTATAGTTATATATGTTAATCTGTGATGATCTCAAATATTAAAGTTACTTTTATTCTTAATGAATCAATTTTATTTTTAAATAATGTTGAAAAAACAAAAAAATTAGGGATTTAAAAGTTTGAGGGCTTTCCTTAGGTTCTTGTGTATCATAGATAAAAGTGAAAGTGAAAGTGAAGTTGCTCAGTCGTGTCTGACTCTTTGCGACCCTGTAGACTATAGCCCACCATGCTCCTCTGTCCACAGGATTTTCCAGGCAAGAGTACTGGAGTGGGTTGCCATTTCCTTCTCCAGAGGATCTTCCCGAGCCAGGGATCGAATCCAGGTCTCCTGCATTGTGAGCAAGACGCTTTACCATCTGAGCCACCAGGGAAGGCCTTATCATAGATAAGGACAACTTTAAAGACAACTTTAAAAAATTTTATGTTTTATATATCATATGTATACACATATATGGTGCTATACCAGGTTTGGACTATGTATTTAAATTCTCAAAGCCTCAGAAAATATTTTTCAAAATTCGTCAAATATTTTTAAGAACTTAAAAAAAATTATAATATATATATATATCAAATTTAAAACTCACTCATAGTTAATGTAAAAGTACACACCTGATTATAAAAAACTCAAAGATTTTCAAGAGTATCTGTACATTAAATATGTTAATACATCATAAAAATATTTCAACTAAGGATTAAGACTTGCTAGATACAAAGAACACTGGATAATTACTTTTCAAATTCTAAATAAAATAAATTTGCAAGAGATAAGCATATAAAAAAGAATTTGTTCAATTACTGAATTCACTTTAGAAAACTGAAGACAGATTTTTTTTTTTCAGTATATTCTCTGACTTTTGAAGAAAAATGAATTGTCATGGCATCATATTTGTATTGATTGTATTTGTAACGAGTTATCTGTGTGAAACATACATCCTGTGGCAGATCATCACAAGATGGAAACTGCTGACTTCACCATTAAAGAGAAGAAAGTTATTTTCCAAAGTTCTTGTTGCTTTGACAGCAAAGCCCACTTCATGACACCTGGGCAGTTGCATGGGACTCCACTGTCAGAAAGGCCTCATGCTTGGTCTAAAGCTTTGTTGTCACTGTCTTGAGATTATAATTTTTTAATTTAAATTTATTTTTAATTGGAGAGTGATTGCTTTACACTATTGTGTTGGTTTCTGCCATATATCAACATGAATCAGCTATAAATATACATAAGTTCCCTCCTCTGGAGCTTCCTTCCCACCCTACACTCATCCCACCCTTCTAGGCTGTCACAGAGCACCTAGTCTGAACTCTTTGTGTCTGGCTATATAAGTTTACACATGGTAATATATATGTTTCAGTGCTACATTTTGAATTGAAAATATAATATTTGAAGAAGTGTCCTCACAATTTATATTGCTGGTCCTGATTGATAGTATTGGATGTGCTATATGTAGATATAATTTAAAATTCAAAAGACATGTATCATTTCAATTTTGAAATGCAGAAAAAGCAGAAAAAATAAATTTTAAAGCAGCAAATTATTAAATATATTCTTTGGAAAACAGCCATTGGTAAAATTATATATTCATATACTTTAATCTGAACACTGCTCCAAACCATATGATTATAAAAATTTATAGAAGAGATTGTTATAGTATTCTAACATCAAAATATGTATCTGATTTGTGCTTGCTTAGAAGGAAAAGCATAACTGCTTTAGTGGCCTAAGGGAGCACATGTGTTGTAGGAAAAATTAGCTATTGATATTTAAGACTAAGAAATAATTACTTATTTATGATGATAAATTGATCCTCATGAGAAGCAAAATATGTAAATACATTTTTTCTTCATTTAAAAAATAGGTTTTATCGTTTATACATGCTTTGGAAAGAGTGATATTGATGATTATTTTAGAGCTATAATTACATAGGCATAGAAGTCATAAGATATTGGAGGGCATGTAAAAAGGGAAAAGTATTCAAGTAAGCAAATTGATAAATCTACATGTGCATGTTTCTAAAATATAGTGATTGCCTTTTAAAGATTTCTCATTTACTCATGTATATTAACATTACAAGTTTTCTGTCATAGTCACAAGCTGTCATTTCCACTTTGGTCAATCTCTGTTCTATTTTCAGAAGGACTTAAATCTTTTGAAAATAGTATTCAGGCAAATGGGCTTCTTACTTGTTTTTGCCTTCTCTGAAAACAGCTTTCTTAATACACTTCATCAGGTGCAATTCAGCCAATGTGGGTACCTTCATAAATATAACTAGAATGGTTCTTAAACTGCCGATGTTGCCATGATGAACTGTGTATTGATAAACAGTGAAACCATGTTACAGCGTAAGAACTAAATACATTTTACCATGCTGCTGCTGCTGCTAGGTCGCTTCAGTCGTGTCTGACTCTGTGTGATACCATAGACGGCAGCCCACCAGGCTCCCCCGTCCCTGAGATTCTCCAGGCAAGAACACTGGAGTGGGTTGCCATTTCCTCCAATGCATGAAAGTGAAAAGTGAAAGTGAAGTCGCTCAGTCATATCCGATTCTCATTGACTCCATGGACTGCAGCCTACCCGGCCCCTCTGTCCATGTGATTTTCCAGGCAAGTGTACGGAGTGGGTTGCCAGTGCCTTCTCCTCATTTTACCATGAAGGTCTCTTAAACATGCATATCCTGATAATAAATGTATTTTAAATATTTACTGTATGCCAGATAATCATTTGAGTGCTTTACATAAGCTATCTCATTTAATCATTTATATGTGCAGTACAATCTCAGGAGAAAATAGTGATGCTCCACTTCTGTAGCCAATTTTCAATATTTGATCTGAAAGGACTTAGAAAATTTAGCCAAAATATTTAAAAAAAAGATAATAAAGTTTTTCCCCTTTGGTTTCAATTCTATGTACTTGAATATTTCTCATTACATCACACATATGACCTCTGTTCCAGAATCACTGGTTTTGTATGACCATGTGTTGTATCAAATGGCTTAGATATATTATCTTGCAATAATATTGTGAGTTAGACACTCATCAGAATTTTATGTGTAAGGAAATCAAGTCTCTACAAAGTATGCAGAGGAGCTGGGCTTTAGACGTGAGTTCTGTCTTACTCAATGACCTTTGTCTTATACCTGCTACACAGGCCTGCTACACATGCACCGTTACATATGCTAATGGATCTACTAAAATTTTTAAGTAATTAGCTCAAAATAGAGAATTTGATGGCCTTTTCAAGTATTGAGAATTAAGGTTAAAGTATCACGACATAATGGTATAAAAGCTACTGTTACATGTGTGAGAGAGAATAACCAATATGTTACATTAATTAGTAAAATTACTCGATTACTCAGTAATATGTTAAGATTACTGAATTCTTTACAAGGCATCCATCATGGTCACTATCACTGGTGGTTTATTTTTAAAAGATATGCAGTCCAGGTGTTTCAGAAACACCAAATACTATTTTATTCTGGTCAGCTGTACAGAGTTGGCTGTGAATCTTGATGGTATCCTAATATCCTCGGACCTAGGTGTGAGCAAAAGCCTGTAACATATCTTCTCATTTGGATCATATTCTGGCCTTCACTTGGTTCTTCTATGGCAAAGACACCACTGAAGTGGGTTGTGTCTACAGACTTATTTAATTTGACATATAAGACAAAAAGAAGCAAAAGTATTGTTACATTGTCATCTGGTTATTGCCTTTTTTTCTTTTATTAATATGATGCCTCACTCTCATTAATGGCATCATTTTTCCTTTACTTACATTATGTTTTGCCCTTAGTGAGGCAGAAGAGTTTTAAGGTTCCCAAAGAGGCCAAAGTTTGGGTACATGCTTCCTCCCCTCAAATAGAGTGCAAAGAGGAAGCACACACACACACACACACACACAAACACACACACACACATGGAGTTTTCTCCAGGATAACGCAGACCTGTCTTCATTTGGAAGAAAATTATATTTGCAGGGCATTTTTAAATTTCAAGATATGGAAAACTATGACTCTTGTTTCTAACTTAGATTGACTAATATGAGATGAATTATGAAAATATGTTTTTCAAATGCTCTCATAAGCATACTTGTGGGGCCCTAAATGGGAAACCTTAAAAAAGAAGGGCTAGCTTTGTGGTTTAGAGCTAAGATGGCGCCTGGCAGAAGAGATGAGGGCACGGCCTAAGTTGTCTGTCAAAACTTTTGATTGGCTCTCTTGATTTCCATGCACGTGGACAGTGCGTGATCACCATAGACTCCTGTTATAATGATGGCACGTGACGATTTGACCTTTAATGTGATTGGTGCAACTATGGAAAGTCCCTCGCAAACCCCTCCCTGCTTGTCTTTATAAACCAAGAGCTTACAGCAATAAAGCAGAACTGCTTAGACGGAACCCCTGTCGCGTCTGATTGTCTCTGGCTCGCCAAGGGGCTGGGTTGGCAGACAGCAGGCTCACCTCTCCTCGGGACCCCTTGGCTTTGCTGAGGGAAGTTCCACTGCCTCTCTCTTTCTGCAGAGCACCCCCCACAGAAACTGGCGCCCAAAGTGGGGTGTGAAGCGGACGGATGGAGGTGGTGTCACCGTGCGGCTCTGAAAGAAGGAGCGACGAAGGACCCTAGGCTGGTCGCAGCGTGGAGCTCCCCTTTAGAGGAGTATCACCCAAGGTAATCTGGATTTCAAGGTGGGCCCCCCTCTGCTTTGAGGGAAGTGACAAAAACCTCTCCTGACTTATTTTCTTTCTTTTCCTCTTTTCTGATCTGTCCTTAATTCCTTTTCTGGAGTTTCAGTGAACAGGCGAACAGTTGTGAAGTCAATTGACGAGTCCCGGCTAAGGTTACACTCTGGCAGACTTTAAAGGCCCCACAACAGGTGAACCTCAGTAACTAGAGCCCGACCAGGTGAAACTCCCCTTTAATCATTCTTAACTGAGGACGTGGCCTAGAATCTTCCCTGTGAGCACGGGTCAGGCACTTAAAGGCCATTAGGGCGCCTGCCACTTGAAGACTCCCATGACAGGATAAGGGGGTCACGGAACGGGCTAGAAACCTCTAGGGTGCCCGCCCCCAGCAAGAAAACTTCCGTGCAACAACGCAGGCACATAAAAAGTTTCAAAAGCATACCACAAGCCCAATTTTCTGGCCGCCACCACTCCCAGTAGGATTTTTGGTGGTCGTCCTCAGTGACTTTTCTTTCTATTCTCTCTCGGCAGCATAAGAAATAATATCGGGAAATCTGATGAGCCCACACTCAAGGCGCTGAGATATATACTCATAAGCAGGGGACTTGAGATTTCTGATGCTGAGGCCATTAAGGTCTGGGGGACCATTGTACAGTTGGCCCCCTGGGTTGCTTCGGCCAATGTGTTCTCTTGGGACACTTGGGATCGAGTGAAAACCCTTGCTAGGCAGTGAGAGATTCGATATGGCGAGGAGCCCCGCTTAGGGTTCTGTCTGACCATTTCGGCCCTCAAGCTCTGCTTTTCACGGAGCGAGGAGCATGTCACTGATACGGGTGCCCCCAATTCAAAATCAGAAAAACAATGGGAAATTCCCTGGCCAATAAAGCGGCCTCCCTTACAATCCAAGCTTGTAACTTACAAGATGACTATGATCTTCACGATTTTACTCATATAAATTAGAGAGGGCTACATAAAGGTTTCCACAGATCCCTATTAAAAAATTAAAGAAAATTATACATACTTGTAAATCCTGTCTTCCTTGTTTACAGGTACCGCCTTTACAGCCCCCAGGAGTAAACCCTCGAGGACTAAAACCCAATGTGCTGTGGCAAACTGATGTGACCCATTATTCCCCTTTTGGAAAACTTAAGTATGTTTTTGTGTCTATTTACACTTACTCTCATGCCTGCTGGGCTACACAGGAGAAAAAGCGAAACATGGTCAAAGCCATTTTTTACAATGTTTTGTGACGTTGGGCCTTCCCCATCAAATAAAAACAGATAATGGCCCTTGCTTCATCAGCCAGAGCTTACAGAAATTCTTCCAACAATGGCACATTCGTCATAACACCGGAATCCCATATAACCCCCAGGGACAAGCCATAATTGAGTGCCACCATCAAAATTTAAAGGCTCAATTACAAAAACAAAAAGGGGGAATAAGCCCTCACCAGCAACTTGGAATGGCACTCTTTACTCTAAACATTTTAAATTTTTCAAAAAATGAACTGATACCATGTTCTCAAAAACATTGGTCTAACCAAGAAATAAAACCTGAAATACAAGTGAGATGGAAAGACCCCATCACTGGCCAGTGGAAGGGGCCCGATCCACTCCTTACAATGGGAAGAGGATTCAGATGCATATTCCCCATTGAGGACCCCAGCCCTATATGGGTGCCAGCAAGAAATCTTAAATTTACACCACAAGAGAGAGGTCAAATCTCAAAATCTGACACAGATTAAAGAGACACTCACATATTGAGCCCAGGAACAAAAAGTTCCTGAGGCAATCTTTTCTTCCCTTTCAGATCATCGATGCAGCGACCCTGGTGGACACTGCTCCTGGTGATCGTTGGATTACCTATCCTCTCCTTGCTGACCTTTGTCATTGCCATGGCTGTGCAAGTTTTTAGAATCTTTAAAATCTGGGTTTAACGACACACAAGGCCATCAACCATGAGGGTACAACAGTGTCAGCATCCGTACTGGGAGTTTAACAAACTCAGACCATCTAGGTTATAAACAAAATGTCCACTGCCTCTGCTCAAGGATTTCAAACCAGCTCAAACACCTGGGATCCGCCATGGCAGGACTCCGGCAATAGCTTGATCTTTGCGCCAGAGCGATCGAGATGTTGAGTGTCTTGGCTCACATAGACTAGGATGTGAGATATCCCAGCTTTTGTCTGACAGCTTTTCCAGTGTTAAATGAGACTCTAACAGGTGAAAAAGGGAGCAATGGATCTATGGGACTGGATACAAAGTCCATTTACCTGGTTTTAAAATGCCTTCTATTTGCTTGTTTTTGTTATTCTGCTTGTTGTGATGTTAAAGGTAAAAAAAAACCTCACAACCCGCAATAGGTGCTTACAGCAAAAAATAGTTATGCTTGCCCAGGTCATAGAAAAGGAGCCCCACGTTGGGCACCCACAAAACCCCTGGATTAATTTAGCCCTTCAAGAGATTAACTGAGACAGATAAAAGACTTCTAGATGCCCATCATCTAGAGAGATTCTGCCTAGCCCCCAAGGGGTGGCTGGATAGCCAATGACGGGTAAGATCCTCAGAGGAGGGCAACCTAAGACAGGCACAGCCGCGAGAGGGGCTGGCGAGGCTGGAGGTTGGCCGCCTACAGCTTTACGCCTTGCTCTACAAAACATCAATATAAATGTCTCGAGGGCTTACATAAAATAAAGAAGGGGGAGATGTGGGACCCTAAATGGGAAACTTTAAAAAAGAAGGGCTAGCTTTGCGGTTTAGAGCTAAGATGGAGCCTGGAGGAAGAGATGAGGGCGCGGCCTAAGTTGTCTGTCAAAATTTTTGATTGGCTCTCTTGATTTCCGTGCATGTGGACAGTGCGTGATCACCATAGACTCCTGTTATAATGATGGCACATGACGATTTGACCTTTAATGTGATTGGTGCAACTATGGAAAGTCCCTCGAAAACCCCTCCCTGCTTGCCTTTAAAAACCAAGAGCTTACAACAATAAAGTGGAACTGCTTAGACGGAACCCCTGTCACGTCTGATTGTCTCTCGCTCACCAAGGGGCTGGGTTGGCAGACAGCAGGCTCACCTCTCCTCGGGACCCCTCGGCTTTGCTGAGGGAAGTTCCACTGCCTCTCTCTTTCTGCGGAGCGCCCCCCACACATACTTATCCTGATAATAAATGTATTTTACAAATTTACTATTTTACTATTCTTAACACTAAGAATAATACTTATTGATTCAATATAATGTGTATATACACAGTCACTCAGTTATATCCAACTCTTTGCAACCCTATAAACTGTAGCTGCCAGGCTCTTTGTTCATGGGATTCTCCAGGCAAGAACGCTGGAGTGGGCTACCATTTCCTCCTCTAGGAGATCTTTCCAACCTAGGGATCAAACCTGGGTTTTCTGCATTGCAGGTAGATTCTTTTCTGTCTGAGCCACCGAGTATAATATGTATATGTGCACATATAAATATATATACACACTGAAAAAAGTCTGGCTAGAAAATAAATTTAAGACTATGTAAATTGTATCCCTGTATTTTTAAAAATATAGATATGTATTAATATTTACTTCAAAGTACTCATTTTTAATATCATATTCTGTGGTCTTTATGGTGAAATATTAACCACTACTGGAGTTCATATTTTTCTTTGATAATGTTACCTTTTCTCTAAACCCACTGAAACATCACATTTATTTATATGGCTGATATTGAGTCATAAACCTAAAAGTAAATAATATACTTTTCCTTTTAGAACAGGATGTAAACTATGTTTACTTGTGTGGAAAAGACAGGCAGAGCTTGTATTATTACCTTCTATTACTATGCTTTCCATGGTACTTTAGACCTTGGTGGAGTGGGAATTAGGGCTTCTGGGGCCAGAAAATGAGATCCAAGGTGGGGTCAGAGTGCACTGAGAAGAATGTGAATGAAATATTGCTTTCTCTTCAAAATGATCTGGAGAAAATGAAATGGTACCAGAACCACTAAAATGTATCTAGGACAAATATGAGCACCTGCCCCAAAGATGAAATGTATGACCTTCTTGAGTTTGCATCTAGACCCATAGTATACTTTATTCATTAAATATACATATTGTAAGTATAATTTGTACTGGGAAGCTTAATGGTGGGTTTCCCAATTATAAAAACATATATACTGCTATGTGAGGTTAATGAATCAAAATTTATTTTAATTAAGTTTGCTTAAAATCTTTAAAGTCACACTATATATTTTATGTACATATTTTTAAAGAGAAGCTATTCTTTTGGTTATATAAATACATATTTTAATAGAAATTGAATGGGTATAGATTTCATGGAATTTATTTTTCCAAAAGCAGACCAGAAACAAGAAAAAGTGATTTTATTTAAAAACATGTTTCAGTGAAATGAAAAATGGAACTAGAAACCGTTATGCTACCACAACTGTAACAGAAGGGTGAATAATTTCCTGTGCATTATTCAGCCTTGGTTCCACAGGGCACAGGAGTCATCAACTCAAAACAGGAAATAACAGAAGACTGCAAAAAGGGCTGAAGACTGTAAAAAGTAAGATAGGCAGAGAGAATTTAATTATCCAAATTAGAACTTAACCAGACCACCATGGCAAGGCTCTGCAGGTGGGGAAAGTATTGCTACAGGAAGAGTTCCTGTGATGTTATCAAGAAATCCTTCAAACATTGTTCATTTCATAAAGCCTGGTTAGGACTAAAACCTGCCAACAGAAATGAAGCATTATGCCAGCCTTAGGAGGTTCTTCTTCATTAAAATAGCCCTTGAATCCTGAACATCATTTTTTTCATGAATTCTTTTGACAAAATATGATTCAGAAATTGCATAAATATATATCCTTAATAAATATGGAGACATCATTTTGATGGCATGTTTGTATACTTAATATATTTCATTCTTTAATAATATGCACATTTTGTTTATTCCTTTATATAGACAAGGAAAGGAAAAATTACAATGCCCTCCCTGCCATGCAGTCTTCATGGTAATATTCCTCTAATATCATGCTATATTAGTGTTAGGATGAAGCAAAAATACACTGTTCAGTTTTTGCACCCTTAGCATTAAGTATATAAAATTATGCCATTTTCAGTATGAACTCATTGAATGCAAGTCAATGTTGCTGCTAGGAAAAATTTAATAAAGAGAATAGCAATGTATGCCTGGATCATAGAAATTATAAGATGAATAAAGTTAGACCTGAAAGTTAAGTAAGTCTATAGAAGAATGGGCATTGAAACAGTAACACATTTTTTTTTTAACCTGTCCAAGAATTTAAGTACTGAATGAAAATTTCAAGGTGAAATTTTACTGCACATTCCCTATGTTTGCCTTCATATATTCTGCATATGAATAACTATATAGGAACAAATACACACACAGGCTCACATATACACACATAGTTCACCCACATATTATATATTATAGGCTGAAACTCACCCCACTGTAAAGGATAATACAGTTTATAATTTCTAGAGAAGAAAAGAAAACTAATTGAGTTTTTTTGCCTGGATATTTGACTGAGGTCTGTATTCTTCAAGGTGACTTGATCATCATCCATTTAGTTGCTACAACCATTCCATCATCACTTCACTTTTCAGCACACACACACAATGTACGTGTATTGTACATAAATAAATCCACTTTACAATAGTTATGTTATATTTGATCTGCCACATATGATTTAATATCCCATTATTCTGAAGTTTATGGGACAAATTACTGTTCATGAAAACAGTCAGTATTACACACTCAGACACTATAAAACAAGTGAGAATGAAAACAAATTATATTCACATAATCAGCTCAAGGCAGTAGCACTGGCTATGCACTAAACCAAAATGCCATTTCTGAAAATTTTAGAGATTTCAGGTAAATGCATGGGGACACCTGGTTTAGAAGTGCAATATGTCATGCTTACATGACAACATGTTCTTTGGTGGAATCTAAATTAAGAACTCTAGTAGACTCATCATAAGTAACTTGGTAATGTGCTACTACTCTCTGTGCATGAATATAACATTTAAGGAATCCTTTGCTAACTTAATTATTAGATCAATAGCATTTGAATGGAACTGATAACAGCTGACAACACTACTAAAAATGTGGTTCAACAAGAGGGCCAAATTGGCTTGGTAATATTTTGTCCTCTCTTCCTGCTCACCTCACTTCCACGAGCACTGCAGATCTTGGTTCACTTGTCCTATGTGGGAATTTGTGCCAGGAAAGAGAAACATCTCTTCAGGAAAATTATTTCACCTTTGAACAAGTCAAAGAAAGAACAAACATAACGGCTCAAGTTTTCACTTTTGACCACTATCTCCAAGCATGAGACCATAGGAATAACTGATATTGAAATTAATTCTATTCTGTTCAATAAACTGGAAGCCTCTAGGTTCCACGTGACTATTTTGAAGCAGTGCAAGATGAAGAGATAAGAATGTATTGATCACTTGCCACCCAGCTTGTGTTTATCAACTGCTAATACCCAGCTGAGTCATATCCACTCCTCTTTTTTTGTAGAAGATGAAAACAAAAGATGGAACCAGAGATCTGTCTTCAGTCAAGATTCCTTCATATCACAAAGGAAAAGTAGGGAAAACATTACTTCTTATATTCTCTTTTGTTTTCTTCTCTGTTGCCATGAGAACTATTAAGCCAAATTGTCATCAGGATTATAGCTACTGCTGTCTAAATTCTTAAATCCACACACCTAAAACCATTCACTTCTTTATCTATTTTCTGTTAACACTGGTTAGCAGAATATTATTTGACACCAAAAGGCTTTAGAAAGGACCCAATAGGTATAATAGTAAAGATAATTTCAAAGCTACACAATGCCCAAGGCTGAAATTGTGCCCATTTTTGTCTTCAAAATTATCACCAGTGATGCTGTTCACTATAGCTTATGTTTCTCAGTTAAATTAGATGACAATATTAAGATATTCCATTGACGTAAGAGAAACAACTTAGATGTTCTGTGAAATATCACATTAACACTTCACATCCGAGGTAAATTTGGAAGAGTACATTATAAAGAAGAAGGTATACATCTGAAAATGTAGAGAAAATAAGTAAAACAGATGCCTAAACATCTGGAAAATAAACAAGTGTTTATTTTGGCCTGGGCTGTGCTGTGCTTAATTTCTCAGTCGTGTCCAACTCTTTGCGACTCCATGGACTTCACCCTGCCAGGCTCCTCTTCATGGGGATTCTCCAGGCAAGAATACTATGCCCTCCTCCAGGGTATCTTCCCAACCGAGGTTTCCTACACTGCAGGTGGATTCTTTACCAGCTGAGCCACTAAGGAAGCCCCAGAATACTGGAGTGGGTAGCCTATCCCTTCTCCAAGGGATCTTTCAGACCCAGGAATAAAACTGGGGTCTCATGCATTGCAGGTGGATTCTGTAACAGTTGAGCTGGTGAAATAAAGAAGCCCTTATTTTGGCTTAACTGAAGCCAATAAAGTGTGGCTAAGTGAGTTCAGATAGGACTATCAAACAGAATATCACCTTCTGATTTGAAAATCAGAAATTAACCAGATATTTTTTCAGGTCATTAAACAAGAGGAAGAGAGCTTGACTTATTCAATTTATAACACCATACTGAAAGTTTTAATTTTCTCCAGCAGATCACATTAGTGTGCTCATAGCTTAGACCAGGAAACTTCAAGATTCTAATACTATTCCTGGTGTCTTAATATATCTATCTAGAACTATCACTCTTGATGTTTAAACCAGCTCAGTATTTATCTCTTGTTCACAGCTTCCTAGGTGGTGCTAGTGGCAAAGAACCTGCCCACAGGAGACATAAGTGATGTGGATTTGACCCCTGGGTCAATAGACCCCCTGGAGGAAGTCATGGAAACCCACTCCATTATTCTTGCCTGAAGAATCCCAAGGACAAAGGAACCTGGCAGGCTACAGTCCCTAGGGTCGAAAAGAGTGAGATACAACTGAAATGACTTAGTGAACACACACATACACACCCTGGTTCACAGCAGTTACTAAGGCTAGTTTGAGAATGATTAGCTGAGAGGAAAAATATTATATAAAACAAACAAAGTTTTGGTTTTCCATAATGAAGGAAAACCTTTTGATCTCTATTTAATTAAAACATTTTTTTAAATTAAAGCATAACTGATTTACAGTACTGTATGTTCATCGGGTGTACAATATAATGATTTGGTATTTTTATCCATTATCCTCCATAAATAATTTTAAAATAATTATAAAATATGTACTATATTCCCTATATAATACATTCTTGAATCCTAATTGTTTTATATATAGTAGCTTGTATCTCTGGAGAAGGCAATGGCAAACCACTCCAGTACTCTTGCCTGGAAAATCCCATGGACAGAGGAGCCTGGTAGGCTGCAGTCCATGAGGTCACTAGGAGTCAGACATGACTGAATGACTTCACTTTCACTTTTCACTTTCATGCATTGGAGAAGGAAATGGCAAGCCACTCCAGTGTTCTTGCCTGGAGAATCCCAGGGACAAGGGAGCCTGGTGGGCTGACATCTATGGGGTCGCACTAGTTGGACATGACTGAAGCGACTTAGCAGCAGCAGCAGCAGCTTGTGTCTCTTAATCCCATACCCCTATCTTGCCCCTCTCGTCACTAAAATGTCCTCTGTATCTGTGAGCCTGTTTTTGTTTTGTTATATACATTTGTTTGTTCTTCAGAATCCTCAGATAGGTGATGCCATACATATTTGTCTTTCTCTGACTTATTTCACTAAGCATAGTAGCTCACAACTGGCCTGAGGCAAGGTATCAGCAATGTAGACATGAAGGGTGCGTAGTGTGGACAACTGTAAGCTCCTCATTACTGGAGTTACACCGTAAAAAGCTCTGATTATCTTTGTTTGCTTGTTTGTCTTAATGTAAATTAAACTTTAAAGATTTTCTCCGTGGGAGAGTTAATCCAACATGAACTACTCCATTATGGAAACAATGCAGAACTGGAAATAACCTAAACAGCATATTAAAAAGCAGAGACATTACTTACCCACTAAAGGTCTGTTTGGTCAAAGCTATGGTTTTTCCAGTAGTATGTAGTATATATGGATGTTGGACTACACGTAGTTATGTATGGATGTTTTTCCAGTAGTCGAGTATGGAGAGTTGGACTACAAAGAAAGCCGAGCACTGAAGAATTGATGTTTTTCAACTGTGGTATTGGAAAAGACTCTTGAGAGTCCCTTGGACTGCAAGTGCTGGGACCTAACCTGAGCCATGACCGGTTCAACAGGCCACACTAGGCCTAAGCCTCAGGTTCTTGTGAGCATGAGTCATAATCCTAGGAAGCCCCACCCAACCGGATTAAAACCTGAGTCATGATTCTGGGGAACCACACCCTGGGAAAGTCCCCAATGGCACCAAACCTGAGCCAATCCGGACAGGGATGTGGGATTTGGAAAACGCGTGCGCATACGGCTCAGCCAATCATTACCCACCAGCTGTACTAAGAACCGTCTGTATAAAAGCAGCTGTGAGTCAGAGCTCAGGGCTCTCTCGCCAAAACTCCACTGAGCTGGATGAGACGGGAGCCCTAGCTCGAGCTAGCTCTTGTCAAGACTCCACTGCGCTGGATGAGACTTGAGCCCTAGCTCGAGCTAGCAATAAACCCCTTTGTGCTTTTGCATTGCTGCGAACGTCTTATTCTCTCAGTTTTGGGGACTCAGACTCTGGGCATAACACAAGGAGATCCAATCTGTCAATCCTAAAGTAAATCAGTCCTGAATATTCACTGGAAAGACTCATGCTGAAGCAGAAACTCCAATACTTTGGCCAGCTGATGTGAAGATTTGACTCATTGGAAAAGATCCTGATGCTGGGAAAGATTGAAGGCAGGAGGAGAAGGGGACGACAGAGGATGAGATGGTTGGTTGGATGGCATCATCGATGTGATGGACATGAGTTTGAGTAATTATTGCTCCAGGAGCTGGTGATGGACAGGGAAGCCTGGCATGCTGCAGTCCATGGGGTCACAAAGAGTCAGACACCACTGAGTGACTGAACTAAACTAAGTACAATCTCACTTGAAATTCTTTAAGTAAAACTGACTATCTTTTCATATATTTATGTAGCCTTTACAATTACTTTTTTTTCCAACTGTATGTTCATATCTATTGACTATTTTCTGCTTGGTTGTTTATTTTTTCTTTATTGACTTTCTGAAATTTTATGTATTGAGAAATCAAGGCTTTTTTTCTGAAGCATGAAGTACAATTTTTTTGTTTGTTTTAGGTCATTTTTTCATTTACCATTTTGTCTTTAGATGCACTTTATTTTTCCTCTGTCTGATATCCCTATGCAAAAATGTTGGAAGTGCTTTTTTTCTGTGCTGAACCTATGTTTTTTCCTCTTCAAGTCTCCTGGATTTTGACTGATAGTTAGAAATGTCTTTCCCAATTCAAGTTAAAAATAGAAAACTTCATTCTTATAAGTTTTTATGTTTTTTTTTGTTTTGTTTTGATCAACTGAATTTTTTTTGATTATGATAAGAGGTATGGATCCAAATAGTTTTATTTAATGTCCATCCTGTTATCCCAATACCATCTTTAAATACTAACATTTCAACTGGTTTGCATTCATGCATTTTGCTACAGTAAATTTTCTAATTATTTGGGCTTGATTGGAGAATTTTTCATTCTATTCCTTAAAAAAAAAAATCTATACCTGTGGCAAAAGAACTTTTAACAATTAAAGCTTATTTACTTATATTTAAAACTCTTAGAGTGCTAGCCCCAATTATTTCACTTACCTTATATATTTATTTTATATATTTTTATGACTTGTAATTTTTAAAATTTTTGAAATAGTTGATTTACAATATTATATTAGCTTCTGGTATATAGCAAAGTGATTATATATATATATACACAATATATATATATTATCTCCATTATACATATTATATATATATATATATAATATATACTACTTTTCATATTTTTCATATTCTTTTACATTATGGTTTATTATAGGGTATTGAGGGCTTCCCTTGTAGCTCAGTTGGTAAAGAATTTGCCTGCAGTGCAGGAGACCCAGGTTCGATCCCTGGGTTGGGAAGATCCCCTGGAGAAGGAAATGGCAACCCACCCCAGTATCCTTGCCTGGAAAATCTCATGGACAGGGGAACCTGGTGGATTGCAGTCTGCGGGGTCACAAAGAGTTGGGCATGACTGAGCGACCAACACACACATAGGGTATTGAATATAGTTCTTTGTGTTACAGAAGGTCCTACAACAAGTAGTATCTTGTTATGACTACTATAATTTTTTAATAGCTAAATTCTAGTGCCTATTAGTCTTGTTGAAAAGAAAATGAAAAATCAGTATAACCCTAGTACAATTAGGATTTTATTATTTGTATACATAGTAGACTTGGACAATATTGGGCTTCCCTCCATAAATACTGATATATTTTTGCATTAGTTATTTATTTTTTTTGCAGATCTTTAAAAAATGTTATGGAAAAAATCTACAATCATTAATAGTTTCTGAATCAGAAATTGTATTTCAGAAAATTTCACTGATTGTGATATCTCATAGATGTAAAATTTTGTAGGCACATAACAGAATTTAAGTTTTATTAACTGATACATGTAACTTCTAATATAAATTCACCTGCTTTTTCAATTATTTCTAGGTGCCCACACATCATTTACTGAATATTTATTAACCTCTTCCATATTCTTTTATAATACAAACTTTCTTCCAATATTGAGCTCTCTCTGATAATGCTTTCAAGTTACATTTTTCTTCCTTTCCTTCTTCCCTTCCACCATCCCTTCTTTTCTCCTTCACTCACTCTCTTTTTCTTTCACCATAAACTTTCAAACAGAACTTTGCACTCTCTCCCTGCTTCTCCATGTCATTCTCACTTTTCTACCCACTTAATAAAGCTCTATATCATTTCCCACTTCTCACACTCTATCATTGGAAGCTATCAAGAAATACTCTTAAATGCAACATAATTCAATTAAAATAATGCCTTCTCATCATTGTATCATGCTTTACTTTGTGAAATATCTGTACCTTCACTACCCTCAATTTTGATGTGAACCTAAAATAGCTCTAAAAATTTCTATTTTAAAAGACGTACACACATATTGAGGATAATACAAAGTCAATATACAAAATCTATCATGTTTCTGCATACATGTAATGAACAATTAGACATTTTTAGAAAGTGGTACCATTTATAATATAGCCAAATAAATGAAATGCCTAGAATGTAATAGTTATTGATAAAATAATCAAATGTTATGGTTTTTCCAGGAGTCACTTATGGATGTGAAAGTTGGACTATAAAGAAAGCTGAGTGCCAAAGAACTGATGCTTTTGAACTATGGTGTTGGAGAACACTCTTGAGAGTCACTTGGACTGCAAGGAGATCCAACCAGTCAATCCTAAAGGAAATTAGTCTTGAATATTCATTGGAAGACCTGATACTGAAGCTGAAGCTCCAATAATTTGGTCACCTGATGTGAAGAACTGACTCACTGGAAAAGACCCTGATGCTGGGAAAGATTGCAGGCAAGAGAAGGGGATGACAGAGGATGAGATGGTTGGATGGCATCACTGACTCAATGGAATTGAGTTTGAACAAGCTCTGGGAGTTGGTGATGGACAGGGAGGCCTGGCGTGCTGTCATCCATGAGGTTGCAAAGAGTCGGACACGACTGAGTGATTGAACTGAACTGAGCTGAACTGATAATGGTAAGAGACAGATATCTCATAATTAAAGAATAAAATAATAAATAATAAATATAGACTTACTACAGTGAACATTGTGCTATTGTATTGATATTGGGTATAGTGATACATTTATGCTTATAGGTGCATTTGTGAGTTGTGTGTGTGTATACATATATCTATATAGACATAAAACATATAAATCTACATAGATATGTTCCTAACCTCTGTGCACAAGATGACTGATCCAGCTAATCAGTGAGTTAGAGGGAAGAGGTGTGGAGTTGAGAATAAGCTACATACAAGCAGATTGATAAAATAAGTTCAGTTCAGTTAGGTTCACTCTCTCAGTCATGTCCAACTCTTTGCAACCCCATGAATTGCAGAACTCCCGGTCTCCCTTTCCATCACCAACTCCCGGAGTTCACTCACTCACATCCATCAAGTTGGTGATGACATCCAGCCATCTCATCCTCTATCGTCCTCTTCTCATCCTGCTCCCAATCCCTCCCAGCATCAGAGTCTTTTCCAATGAGTCAACTCTTCGCATGAAGTGGCCAAAGTGCAGGAGTTTCAGCTTCAGCATCGTTCCTTCCAAAGAACACCCAGGACTGATATTTAGAATGGATTGGTTGGATCTCCTTGCAGTCCAAGGGACTCTCAAGAGTCTCCTTCAACACATCTCTCAGCTTTCTTCACAGTACAACTCTCACATCCATACAGGACTACTGGAAAAACCATAGCTTCGATTAGATGGACATTTGTTGGCAAAGTAATGTCTCTGTTTTTGAATATGCCATCTAGGTTGGTCATATCATTCCTTCCAACGAGTAAGCGTCTTTTAATTTCATGGCTGAAGTCACCATCTGCAGTGATTTTGAAGCCCCCCAAAATAAAGTCTGACACTGTTTCCACTCTTTCCCCATCTATTTCCCATGAAGTGATGGGACCAGATGCCATGATCTTCGTTTTCTGAATGTTGAGCTTAAACCAACTTTTTCACTCTCCTCTTTCACTTTCATCAAGAGGCTTTTTAGTTCCACTTCACTTTCTGCTATAAGGGTAGTGTCATCTGCATATCTGAGGTTATTGATATTTCTCCTGGCAATCTTGATTCCAGCTTGTGCTTCTTCCAGCCCAGCATTTCTCATGATGTACCCTGCATATAATTTAAATAGGCAGGGAGACAATATACAGCCTTGACGTACTCCTTTTCCTATTTGGAGCCAGTCTGTTGTTCCATGTCCAGTTCTAACTGTTGCTTCCTGACCTGCATATAGGTTTCTCAAGAGGCAAGTCAGGTGCTCTGGTATTCCCATCTCTTTCAGAATTTTCCACAGTTTATTGTGATTCACACAGTCAAAGGCTTTGGCATAGTAAATAAAGCAGAAATATATGTTTTGCTGGAACTCCCTTGTTTTTTCGATGATCCAGGGGTGTTGGCAATTGATTATCTGGTTCCCCTGCCTTTTCTAAAATGAGCTTGAATATCTGGAAGTTCACAGCTCACCTATTGCTTAAGCCTGGCTTGGAGAATTTTGAACATTACTTTACTAGCATGTGAGATGAGTGCAATTTTGCGGTAGTTTACATATTCTTTGGCATTGCCTTCTCTTTGGGATTGGAATGAAAACTGACCTCACATTCCAGGATGTTTGGTTCTAGGTGAGTGATCATACCATCGTGATCATCTTGGTCATGAAGATCTTTTTTGTACAGTTCTTCTGTGTATTCTTGCCACCTCTTCTTAATATCTTCTGCTTCTGTTAGGTCCATACCATTTCTGTCCTTTATCGAGCTTATCTTTGCATAAAATGTTCCCTTGGTATCTCTAATTTTGTTGACGAGATCTCTACTCTTTCCATTCTGTTGTTTTCCTCTATTTCTTTGCATTGATTGCTGAGGAAGGCTTCTTATCTCTCCTTGCTATTCTTTGGAAATCTGCATTCAGATGCTTATATCTTTCCTTTTCTCCTTTGCTTTTTGCTTCTCTTCTTTTCACAGCTATTTGTAAGGCCTCCCCAGACAGCCATTTTGCTTTCTTGCATTTCTTTTCCATGGGAATGGTCTTGGTCCTTGTCTCCTGTACAATGTCATGAACCTCTATCCATAGTTCATCAAGCACTCTATCTATCAGATCTAGGCCCTTAAATCTATTTCTCACTTCCACTGTATAATCATAAGGGATTTGATTTAGGTCATACCTGAATGTTATAGTGGTTTTCCTTACTTTCTTCAATTTAAGTCTAAATTTGGCAATAAGGAGTTCATGATCTGAGCCTCAGTCAGACCCTGGTCTTGTTTTTGCTGACCATATAGAGCCTCTCCATCTTTGACTGCAAAGAATATAATCAATCTGATTTCAGTGTTGACCATCTGGTGATGTCCATGTGTAGAGTCTTCTCTTGTGTTGATGGAAGACGGTGTTTGGTATGACAAGTGTGTTCTCTTGGAAAATCTCTATTAGTCTTTGCCCTGCTTCATTCTGTATTCCAAGGCCAAATTTGCCTGTTACTCCAGGTGTTTCTTGACTTCCTACTTTTGCATTCCAGTCCCCTATAATGAAAAGGACATCTTTTTTGGGTATTAGTTCTAAAAGGTCTTGTAGGTCTTCATAGAACTGTTCAACTTCAGCTTCTTCAGCATTACTGGTTGGGGCATAGTCTTGGATTACTGTGATATTGAATGGTTTGCCTTTGAAATGAACAGAGATCATTCTGTCATTTTTGAGATTGCAACCAAGTACTGCATTTCAGACTCTTTTGTTGACCATGATGGTTAATCCATTCCTTCTAAGGGATTCCTGCCCACACTAGTAGATATAATAGTCATCTGAGTTAAATTCACCCATTCCAGTCCATTTTAACTCGCTGATTCCTAGAATGTTGACGTTCACGCTTGCCATCTCCTGTTTGACCACTTCCAATTTTCCTTGATTCATGGACCTAACATCCCAGATTCCTATTCAATATTGCTCTTTACAGCATCAGACCTTGCTTCTATTACCAGTAACATCCACGACTGGGTATTGTTTTTGCTTTGGCTCCATCCTTTACCAGTAGCATTTTGGGCACCAACCGAATTGGAGACTTCCTCTTTCAGTATCTTATCATTTTTCTTTTCCATACTGTTCATGGGGTTCTCAAGGCAAGAATACTGACATGGCTCACCATTCCCTTCTCCAGTGGACCACATTCTGTCAGACCTCTCCACCATGACCCACCCTTCTTGGGTGGCCCCACACGGCATGGCTTAGTTTCATTGAGTTAGACATGGCTGTGGTCCATGTGATTAGACTGACTAGTTTTCTGTGATATGGTTTCAGTGTGTCTGCCCTCTGATGCCCTCTTGCAACACCTACTGTCTTACTTGAGTTTCTCTTACCTTAGACGTGGGGTATCTCTTCACAGCTGCTCCAGCAAAGCGCAGCTGCTGCTCCTTATCTTGGACGAGGGGTAACTCCTCACCGCTGCCCCTCCTGACCTTGAACCTGGAGTAGCTCCTCTCGGCACTACTGCACCAGGGCAGCCACTGCTCCTTGGATATGTGTTTAATGGGCTTGCCAGGAGGCACCAGTGGTAAAAAATCCACCTGCCAATACAGGAGATGCAAGAGACATGGGTTCGATCCCTGGGTCAGGAAGATGCCCTGGAGAAGGAAATGGCAACCTACTCCAGTACTCTTGCCTGGGAAATCCCATGGACACAAAAGACTGGCAGACTACATTCCATGGGGCCACAAAGAGTAGAACATGATTAAGCTACTGAACATGCAATGGAATCTAAGCTTAGAAAAAATATTTTGTATTTCTGGCTTTAATCTGTTCTCTCAGCAGTTTTGTGAGAAATTTGCAATACCAGTGTTTGACTTTACCATCTTCCTGCCACACAAATGTGATGTTGCCAAGCCTCTGTACTTGGAATGGGTCAGATCCAAGGATGCATTATTCGGCCTAAAGGTTGGTATTTCCTCTGTGCAAATAAATGTTGCTAATGGTAAACATTCACATTTAATAACTACTTTTTCTTTTAATTTAAAGTTCTAATGCATAGTTTTATTTGACTGCTCACCTCTTTTCTGCCACTGATTATCTAACTGATATGGAGACTAAGGACTCTTATATCTGAAAAATTTTCCCCTACACCAAAGACTGGTCCAATGATGGAGGCTCCGTGCTTTGCTGACAAAGCAACAATTCCTTTTCTTTCTTTGCTTCGTTTTTCTTATTATTGTAGTCCTGTGTTTGTCTCCTTACGAGATCATCATGTTGATATCCTTTGTCAAACTACTTCAACATTCCTTGACAGAGGCAACCTACAGAAAATATATTACCAATTCTAATAAGAAAATGTGGGGGGATTAAATGTCAACTCTAGGAGTTTACCTGTTGAAAGAAGATGACTACAAAACTGTGCTTGCCCTATTTAAGTCACTGTATTTTCACCAGCTGCAAAGGAACATTACAAATATATGTAAAAGTACACTGTGAAATTCAAAACTTTAATATTATTTAGAACATTAAGTCATCCTACTTTATAAATATATGCTCTAGTTAATTTATTATAGCATGCTCTGCTAAATATTAGAAGCAGTTTTTCTTAGGTATTCAAAGGTTTATAGGTCAATCAGGCTTTTAATATGTAAAGTATTTATTGTGTGAATATAAGATATTCTGTGAATGATAATACCTCTCATTCCAAGTTAGAGAAAGATTCATTATCTTTCTGATCTCCTTACTCAGTATTCTGGGGGAAAATGCATGGACAGCTAATGAGCTGAGTTAATTTTTCCCTGAATGCAAATTTAGGTGTTTTATAAGTACTCTCCAGTTCAAATAGTTTTTTAAAAGGCAAAGCTATCAAACCATTATCATATTGTATACAAAGAATAAATATTAGAGACTAAATCACCTCAAGAATCTAAATGTCCTATACCCTACATGGTGTAGACACAGTCTTTTAAACTCTCTGGACTTTATTTCCTCATCTGTCTTCTTTAGAGGTAAGCTATCAGATTCACAGGACATTTTAAAATTTGAAATAGTTTTGTTACAACAAGTCCAAATTATTATATAAACATGTAATAAAGTATAAAATAAAGAAAATATGTTGGAGAGGTTCAAGTAGCCATCTTGAAGCATAAAATGAAGCACATGTTAAAGATGGCAGAGAAGGGACTTCCCTGGTGGTCCACTGGTTAAGAATCTACATTTCCACTGCAGGGGACCTGGGTTTGATCCCTTGTCAGAGAACTAAGATCCCACATGCCTGCACAGTGTAGTCAAACATAAATAAATAAAATGAAGAAACAGCATCATATTAGTATGTTTATTTTTTTAAAAAAGAAAGAATGTAGAGAAGCAGCAGAAATAATTCTATTCCCTGATCATGGAAAGCTGTCAGACCTAGCTTGGTTTGCCTGTGCAGACATTTTTAAAATAGAAAAAAAAGTTTCTTATCGTTAAGTCAGTCTCCCCAGGTGGTACTAGTGGTAAAGAACCCACCTGCCAATGCAGGAGACATTAGAGATGTGGATTTGATCCCTGGGTCAAGAAGATCCCCTGGAGGGCAATCCACTTCAGTATTCTTGTCTGGAGAATCCCAGGGACAGAGGAGCCTGGCAGGCTACAGTCTACAGAGTCTCAAAGAGTCGGCCATGACTGAAGCGACTTAGCATGCATACATGCATGCACTGTTAAGTCATTGTCATTAGGTGGCCCAAGCATATGAACAACTGTTTTATGAATGACTGACTATAATGAAATTTGCAAAAGTTGTTAACCAGGCTTTAATATAGACCCAATTATGTATACATGTGCCTAAAGAAGATGCCCTGAAAAAATATGCAATATTCATCAAATTATTTGAGATCCTTATCCTATAATAGGACTAGGAGATCTTCATGTATTATATATTATACTCTTATTTTGTGCCAGAGGTTATGACAAAAGCTTAGAGGAATTAAATTGCCACTAGGAAAAATCTATTAAAACTGTAATTGACTCTTTATTCATTTGTTCAATTAAAAATACTTATTAAGTGTTCATGCTGAGTTCTATTCAAGTGGGTATGGATGTATAGGTAAAGAAGACAAATTCTGTATCCTCGTGACATTTAAATGCTATTAGGAAAAAAGAGTGACATACAGGCAGGCATATGATGATTTTAGATTATCAACCTAAACATGTAATGTGACTGAAACTGCTGTAGGAAGGAACTTTAGAACAGGGTGTTAGGAAAGAGTTTTCTGTGATGATGACAGCTCACCTAGGAACTTAATGAGAAGGGATGTTTCAGATGAAAATTGGTGGGGCCAGAGATAGAGGTTTTTGCGTAAGAGAAAGAGCATGGAAACAGCATGTTCAAAGTTTGATGTCAGAAAGTGATCCAATTACAGATAATCCAGAAGAGTAAGCACAGGTTGAACTAGCTGTATACCCAAAGACAAAATGGAAAAATTTCTTTTTTTAACTAAAAAAGTATTTCTATACCAAAGCTGACAGTTAAAATAAGCCAAACAAACAAACAAAAAACGTGGTATCACCAGTATTTTCAAACAACTGCAGAAACAAACAAACCTGTCTAAAATTCACTGTTAATTTTGGTTACTGGTGAAACTGAGGAAGTAAAACCCTCCTGTTCATAAGTAGTTCATTGTGAAATGCCTTATGTATCCAATAGAATTTAGAATTTAAACAACTACATCCTCCTTGTGAAAACATATTATTAATCTGCTATTCTAGGCACTTACTTTAAGTATCAAGTGTAGTATCATACATAAAAGTAATAATTTTGGAAGAGCAAACAACAAAAAGAGCCAAAACATGAATACATAAAATAATACAACCTTTCTTTGCATTATTTTTGGAAATAATATATAAAAAAGGCATCTTTATAGTCCTAGAGCCATTAAAAAATTGAATTCAAGTTAAAAAGCTCCCCCCAAAATATATCCCCAGACACAAGCGACTTTACATGAGTATTCTGATAAATATTTAAGAAAGTTTAACATCAGTTTTACAAAACTCTCCCAGAAATAAAAGAGAAATAAACAGCACCTAATTCATTTTCTAGGAGAAGGCACTAGCAACCCACTCCAGTACTCTTGCCTGGAAAATCCCATGGATGGAGGAGCCTGGTAGGCTGCAGTCCATGGGATCGCGAAGAGTCAGACATGACTGAGTGACTTCACTTTCACTTTTCACTTTCATGCTTTGAAGGAAATGGCAATCCACTCCAGTGTTCTTGCCTGGAGAATCCCAGGGACAGGAGCCTGGTGCGCTGCTGTCTATGGGGTCGCACAGAGTCGGACATGACTGACGTGACTTAGCAGTTATTCATTTTCTGAGGCCTTGTATTACACTGATAAAAAAACAAAACCGACAAAAGCTGAAATGAAAAGAAAAGGTATATATAAAAAGGAAACTACACTGATATCTCTCATATGAAATTTTGCAAAATCTTCAATGTAGTATTAACAAATTGAATATAACACTGTATAAAAAAGAACTGCATATATGGACTTTATTTGAAGGATGCAACATGGGTTAAATAGTAGCAAATCAATTAATATAATTTGTTATATTAAACAGCTAAGGAA
Source organism: Oryx dammah (assembly GCF_014754425.2). Classification (NCBI taxonomy): domain Eukaryota; kingdom Metazoa; phylum Chordata; class Mammalia; order Artiodactyla; family Bovidae; genus Oryx; species Oryx dammah. Next base: position 63,450,656 of record NW_024070205.1, on the reverse strand, counting down.
GAAAAGTTACATAATTATATCAATCAAGCATTGACGTATACCTCTATCTACTGCCAAGAATAGTAATGGCTGTCTACTGAAACTTTACATCATTTAAATTATCATGTCTTGAAAATTAAGTTATGTGTGATACCCTTCAAAAGGTACATAAAATATTGTGGAGCACTAATTTTGATATAAATTGTTTTTACTGTTTATCATTAACAGGCATTCACTCTTTATGACCAAATATAACTTTATGACCCAAAAATATTTCTAACTTACAAAAAAATGCAAAGGCATTAAATTAATATTTACAACATAATTTATCATAACAGATTATTTTGCATGCAGAAATTGAATCATTGCTCACAATACATATATAGGATGGGTGATAGCATTTTACTTCTGAGTTAATTATTATTACCCTACATGTTCTCTTACAATTCTATATTTTCAGTACTTATAAGTTAGAACTATGGGAAACTATGATATGCTTTTATTTTTTCTTGTTAAAAATTATTTTATCATTAGCTTAAGAAAAAGTAATGCATTATTTTATATCTATCTATATATATACATATGTATATATCATATTATTCCTAGATGGCAAAAATAATATCTGGATAAAATCTTTTATTTACTAATTACAATTGAAATTGTAAATGCTTCTTTATAAATTATGAGAGTCAAAGAATGTTTTTAGAGATAATATTAATCATCATATTATCTGGCACATTAGTGTCCAGCACATTAATGTCAGCTAAACATTAGATGATCAAAGGGACTTCTGTTTTCAGTTCCAACATATTAAAATCTTGGTTGTAACCATTCCCATTCTATAAGAAAATCATGAAAAAGCTGAAAATCAATGACTTAGTTGGATCCTTCAAAGAGTGGAGCTTGTATGGCAAACAGTCACCCCCAAATCTTGAAAGACAGGTGAATTCAGAGACTCACAGGCTAAATGTATGTATATATATAACACGTATTTTAGTAAACATTCATTGATATACTCATTTGTAATCACTTCTTAGTATTAATCCAAATAAATTCCTTTATAGATACACATCTGTTTTGATGGTTGTGATCTTTTATTTTACTTCAATAAAATCATTGAACATATACTGCTGCTGCTGCTGTTGTTGCTGCTGCTAAGTCGCTTCAGTCGTGTCCGACTCTGTGCGACCCCATAGATGGCAGTCCACCAGGATCCCCTGTCCCTGGGATTAAACATGTTTGTACAAATTCATAAAAATGCATTTGCTTTGCCAAAATGCATGTGTATTTTAAAAACTATATAGAACTTGAAGTTTAATACTGCAGATTGTGTGTAAACATTTATCCTTCTTCTCTATGAAGACAGAATTATTAGCAAGGCAATAAAAGAAGTAAAAATCTTATAACAACAAAGAGAAAACAAGGGGATTAGCAGTCCATGCATTTTAAAGTTAGAAGGAAAACAGGAAATTATTCAGAAAATTTATCTACAAACAAAAGTAGGGAGCAACCATGCAAAGTCAATGAATATTGAAAAGCATATCCAATCCAGAAATACAATGAACAAAATGCCTCAGGATGGCAGCTGTTCTGTAGGTTTAGCAACATATCAGAGTGGTTTGAGGGGGAAAACAAAAGAAACCAGACCCAGATGGAATAGGTTAGGGAGAAAAAGGAGGACTTATTAAAAGGCATAACACAGTGGAAATTCTGAGATTATTTAGGTATACGATGAAGGTAAAAAGAAAAAGTTTTTGAAAACTGGACTATTTTGAAACTTGATACAAAAAAGAGGAGATGAGAATGGAAATTAACTATGGTTCACATCATAATAATTGATGCCTATAATATTTGGACGGAGAAGACAATGGCACCCCACTCTAGTACTCTTGCCTAGAGTACTAGAGGAGCCTGGTAGGCTGCAGTCCATGGGGTCACTAAGAGTCGGACATGACTGAGCAACTTCACTTACACATTTCACTTTCATGCATTGGGGAAGGAAATGGCAACCCACTCCATTGTTCTTGCCTTGAGAATCCCAGGAATGGGGGAGCCTGGTGGGCTGCCGTCTATGGGGTTGCACAGAGTAGGAAACGACTGAAGCAACTTAGCAGCATAATATTTGGAATAAAAAGTTAACCATTCAAAAAATGTAAAAATAATTATAAACCATGACAAAGCAGAATTTATCCAGGCAATCAAGCCTGGTTAAACATTCAAATATCAATTAATATAATCCATCACATAAACAGACATCATCATATCAATAGATGGAGAAAAAAATATTTGACAAATATCAACATTCATTCATGATTTAAAAGTGTCAGTATACCAAGAACAGAGAGAAAGCTTCCCAATAGTATAAAGATTATCTACAAAAAATTTATCCAACATCACACTCAACAGTTAAAGAACTCCAATCTCCCCTATAAGATCAGGTACAAGGAAAAGATGTCCCCCTCTCATCACTCCTTTTCAACATCCTACTGCAAGTAATTGTCACGCAGTAAGTCAAGAAAAGGAAATAATAGGCATACCGATTGGGATGGAGGCCATAAGATTGTTTTTGTTTACAAATGACATGATCATTCACGTAGAAAATCCCAAAGAATGGACAAAAACCTCTGGAATTAACAATTATCAGAAGATTGTGAGATAAAAAAATCAACTGCTTTTCCATATAGCAACAATGAACAAGTGAAATTAAAAATATAGTATTATTTTCAATAATACTCCAAAAACTGAAAACTGATGTGTAAATCTAATAAAGCATGAACAAGATCTATACAAGGAAAACTATAAAACTCTGAAAAATAAAATCAAAGAATTAGCTAAATGGAAAGAATTCCATGTTCATAGCGAAAGAATCAAAACTGTCAAGATGTCAGTTCTTTCCCACTTGATCTATGCAGTCAATGCCACCCCCAGTGAAATCCTAGGAAGTTATCTTGTAGATATCAAGAAACTGATTCTAAAGTTTATACAAGGAAGCAAATAAAAAGTGTAAGTGTTAGTTGCTCTTTCGTGTCCAACTCTCGGCAACACCATTGACTGTAGCTTTCCAGGCTCTTCTGTCCATGGAATTCTCCAGGCAAGAATACTGGAGTGAGTGACCATGCCCTCCACCAGGGGATCTTCCTGACCCAGGGGCTGAACCCGCATCCCCCAGTCTCCTGCATTGGCAGGTGTATTCTTTACACTGAGCCACTTGGGAGACCCGAAATAAAATATGGTACTATTTAAATTATTGTTTCACGTCATGTGATTTAGGAGGACTGTTGGTTAACTTTGTAAGGCATTCCAAAAAAGCCTCAGAAGTGACATCATTCATCATTTTGGTAAGTACTTCATTGCTTTTTAAAAGTAAATTCTTTTAAACAACTTAAGTGGTAGTACAGCAATAACAAAATTTTTGGTAATCTGCTTTAATAAAGTGACTGAAAATAAGATGCAGAAGTAGTTGTCAATCCAAGGAGATATGAAAGTAACTTTGAAATTTATAATAAAAGTCTTTTTTAAAAATATATTTGCCACCTCTTTTTTGTCTTCTACTGGCATTACACATGGCCATGCTCAAAAACATTTATTGGATTATTAAAAAAAATACAAGATTAAATAAAAGGAATTCATAGATAAATCAACTAAATTGAAACTTACATAATACTATGAACACATACTCCTTTACTGATGTTCTGATATTTTAAGATGTTTTAATAAAAGTGCCATTTCATTTGGCTTGAGAACTGAAATGATTTTTAATTATGAAAAATTTTCATCTTTTCTTTCCTCACCTCTGTATTTCTTTCTTTTATCTATTCTTATTTATTGTGACAAAAGATGTATTCAAAGCTAATGTTATTTTCTGGAGTTTATGATATACATTTCTGACAGAGAGGAAATGGGAGGGGGGAAAAAAAAAACACTTCAGGCGGAAAAAGCAAGAGTGTACCATAGAAGGAGAGATCATTAAAAAAAAAAAAAAAAAGACTGAATATGCTGAAACAAAACTAAGAATGCTGTATAATTTTCCTTAGAGGTGACTCTGTGTACGAACTGTCTACTTGAAAATGCTTGCCATATCACTTCATTCTGGGCTTCTGAGAAAAGGTTTTGTAGAGTTGTAAGATAATTTGATGATACTATCAAATACACTATTTAGATTAGAATTCTAACGCAGTAAATTTACCAACCATTACATATGCTTGGTCATAGAGATTCAGAACGGCTAATGAAAGATTCCTGTAAACCTAATTGGAAGCACTGCAAGTAAAATTAACACTAATTTTTAGAGTTCATTAGTTTTCTATTAAATCCTACAATATTTCTAAGCTCTTCAAAATGGAATATATGGCAATGGCATTGAAATGATTATGCAGACTATAGAAAAAGAAGACTCTGATTATTTTTATTATTCTATTAGAAGGAATAGAAACATAGCTATTAAATAGCAGTTATATAAATGTTTTATTTTAAGTGTGAAAATTCAGTATTCCATACAGATTCCACCAAGAGACATAAATGTAATAGTACATCATTACTGACTGATTCTACAAATCAACATAAGTAATATTTCCATACAATAATCAATATATTGGCTTTTATGGATATACATATAAACTTGCTTAGAGGGTTATAAAATACAATAGGCATTTGCATTTCTATGTAGCTTTCTGCAAATGTACACTAAGGAGTATTTTTGGTAGTCTAACATCAGGGTTTCCCAGGTGGCTCTGTAGTAAAGAATCTGTCTGCCAGTGCAGGAGACAGGGGTTCGATCTCTGGGTTGGGGAGATCCCCTGCAGAAGGAAATGGCAACCCACTCCAGTATTCTTGCCTGGAAAATTGCATGAACAGAAAAGCCTGAAGGGTTACAGTCTATGGGGTTACAAAGGGTCAGACAAACAGTCGACAACAGCAACAAAGTTTAACACAGTTCAGTTCAGTTCAGTTCAGTCGCTCAGTCATGTCCGACTCTTTGTGACCCCATAAATCGCAGCACACCAGGCCTCCCTGTCCATCATCACCTCCCGGAGTTTACCCAAACTCATGTCCATCGAGTTGGTGATGTCATCTAGCCATCTCATCCTCTGTCGTCCCATTCTCCTCCTGCCCCCAATCCCTCCCAGCATCAGGGTCTTTTCCAATGAGTATTTAACAATATTTTAGAATATTTGTTTTATTTCAGATATTTCAAATTATTTCAGTTTTACAGTGCGTTTGAATTAAGTCACATACTAATCAAAGATGATAAACAGAGATGGTCTGTACAATGAAGGAAGACTGTGCCCTTCTCTGTTTTCATAGTAATATGAACATAACTGAAGGTCATAGTGCTGGATTTAAGTATATTGCTGTGTGTTTGCTGTGCAGAGAAAATGTACAGCTCTATATGTTCTGACGGCTTATCATTATACTGTTGTTTTGGATAGGCTTATACATCTTATTGTAAGTCCCAAACCTAGAATATACACAAGAAAATCTCCTACAGTGTGATTTCAATATTTGCAGTGTCAAATAATCTTGCTTCCTAATACTTGTGCCACTATCTATATAGATTTTTTCCACTGTAAAAAATGTTAGCAATTGATGTAAGGAAAAATAAAGAACAGTTAATTGGTTCTTTGTTATTCTAATGTGGTATGAGACTAAAATTTTTAAAAAAGAAACTCAAAGAGAGTAGTGCAATAGTTTTCATTCACTTTTGTTTACAAAATTCAATAATCTAGCCCCTCCTCCCAAAGTAGGAAACATCATGTATTAGTTTTCTTTTCAAAATATAGCTTTCCATTTTAAAACTATTTCCAAATTTTCCTCATAAATATACATGAATCTCTGAAAATCATATTGAAAACAGAACAGGTTTTTACAGTTCAAAAGTACTTTAGAAGATACATGAAATATAAAACATAACTAGTATATTTTTTCAAAAAGACATGTTTTTATTTGAATAAGTACAAAATTTAAAAATATAATTTAAGGATGAGCCAAGTTAAAATTCAGGGACTGCATTTACTGTCCCACTTAAAGCAACTGACATGTTGTAAGGAATATATGAAAGAACAGTTAGCTTTGAACCTCAAGGAGCATAGGTCAGAGATCCCTCAGTGAAAGGCCTTTATGAAGTGAACCCTTAATTGTCACAGTTTTACTCACTCGAGTTCCCAGGCTGTCACAAGGAAGGAAACCTAGATGGAGCCCTGGGATCTTCCTGAGTTAAGAAGATGGAGCTAGGCATTCAAGAAAGCCAAGGAAGCCGGACTTCTCAAGTGAGCTGGAGAGGAGAGAGCCAGAGAGAAAGAGAGGGTACTTCACCCTGTAGGTCTGTGGGTTAGTAGGGAATTATCTGAAGCCAGGGAAAGTTCCACACAAAAGAGGCACACTTAGAGAAAGAAGCTGATCATGGTCCCATGACCCAGAGTAGAAAACCTCACGATTTACCAGATATCTAGTAGAGTAAACATAAGGTTATTAGCTCAGAAGTATGGTCAAGTTGGCACTGAACTAAAGGCTGCTACAGTGCCACAGACAGAGCTTAAAGTAAGTCTTAAAAGGGTCAGTCTGTTTCAGATTAGCTTAACTGCAACACAAAAAAGCTTAAGAATATTCAGAGAGTTGGAAAGATACCCAGCACTAAACAAGGTGAATTTCACAAGCTCTGGCACCCAGTAAGATTACCAGACATTGAAAGAAGCAGGGGAACAATGAAGAAGAAATCAGTAAATTGAAACAGATCTAAAAAGGAAAAAAAAAAAGTTGGTAGACAGGAACATAAACATAGTTGTAAGTCTGTATTCCACATATTCAAGAAGATAGAGGAGAGATTAAACCCAAGAAGTAGAGAGACTGAAAATACAATAAAGATTCAAATCAAATTTCAAGAGGTAAAAACTATAATGTCTGAAATGAAAATTCACTGAATACAATTAAGGTAGATTAGCTATTTTAGAGAATATAAATAGCAAGTTTGAATATATATGAATAAAAACTATTCATTTATAAAAATTTAAATTAAAAATTTGGCAGCATATCAGAAGGAACAATGAGTTAAGTTGGTAAACTCTCAAAGGTCAAAAGTGGAATAACTGGATCAAAAAAAAAAAAAAGAAGAAGTTGATTATAACTCAAAGAACAAAATATATGAGTCTGCACTGATATAAATAAATAACTGAATAAATGAAAGAGGAGAAAGGATAATTTTACCTTGAAATTGTTCCAGTTTACCTTGAGTAAACATAGATGGGATGAGGAAAACAGAAAGTCACAATTAGAACATCACAGTGATAATCTTTGCAGGCAAGACTTAATAGTAGATACTAAAATTAGCAGGCAAAAGTTAGAAGGAAATAGAATATTTGCAAAACTTTAAGTATACCTCCATGATATATACTAAATACAAAAAGAAAACAGTAAATCTGCAGAAGAAAAAACCAACAGATGCTTTCTAAACAAGTGATCTATTTATTTTAATATATCCAGTAAATGTCATATTTCTATGAAACACCACTTGAAATCACACACTGAGAAGAGCACTCTACTTTATGGGGCTCTTGTCCAAAATATATAGTTTCCACCTAATCATGAGAAAATACCAGACAAACCTGAACTGAGGGATACTCTACAAAATTATGGATGGATACTCTTTAAAATGTCAAAGCAAAGAGAGACCAGGAAAGACTGTCAGAGATTGGAAAAGACCAGGAGACAAAAAAATATATATGAAATGTGGGAAGATGAATTGGATCATAAAGTAGTGAAATGACACTGAATGAAAGACTAGACATTAATGGAAAATTATGACAAAAGTTATTATAGAAAAACATTTTAATGAAGACAAAATAAAGACTTTTACAGACAGATGAAAGTTGAAAAAGTCATTATCAGTAGAACTTTATTGCAAGAAATCTAGAAATTCTTTCAAGAAGAGGAATGATGATACCAAATGTAAATTAGATCTAATCAAAAGCACCATAAATTAAATGCACAAATAAGTATACAATATTGCTCTAATTTTTAAATTTTTCATTAACATATGTATGTGTATAGACTAATTCAGTATGCTTTGTGGACTACTATAACGCATGAAGAGTAAAATGAATGACAGTAACACCTAAACCCTAAGAGAAGGGAAATTAATGGACACTGTTTAAGGTTCCTAGAGAACAGTATGGCAACCATTCCAGTATTCTTGCCTGGAGAATTCCATGGACAGAGGAACCTGGTAGGCTACAGTCCATGGGGTCACAGAGTTGGATACGACTGAATGACTAAACAACAGCAGCATATGTGTGAAATGGTGCAATACATTAATAATAAATTGTATACTATGACAAGTAAAGTGATATGAAAGCCCAGAAGGCAACATCTGATGAAGCAGTAAATGTTGAGCCCTGCCCCAAGGCCACAGGTGCAAGGCATTGGATCAAGGCCATAGAAGCAGAGCCAGGAACCAAGGTCACCTCTGAAGCTGACTGAGCCCCTTGGTAACCTTGCCAAAAGCCCCTTAGTCATCATGAACAAGTTTCCTGACTCTCAGTTAGGCAAAGATACCCACTCCAGTAAGCACCTAATAGCACCCCAATCAATCACCTAATGCTAACTTCCCAACAGGAATTTTCTTTGTTTCTTGAGGCTATCAAAATTGTCTATAGACTAATGAAAACTGAAGTCTTTCCCTAGTCTGTGAGGAGGTTGGTCCACAGAGCTCATAGTGCCCACTTTATCTCTGTTCTTTTTCCTTAATAAACTCACTCCCTTTTGAAATGTTCTATGTCTGGATATTCTTTTCCAACCTGTGCTCAGACTGCCTCAAGAGTAAGGCAAGTACTAAATCAAATCATAAAAATACTCAATTCCAGAGAAGGCAGGAGAAGAAGAAAAGAGAAACACAACAAAGACTCCCAATGTGGATTGATGAAACAGCAATGTAAAATGGACAGTTTGCACAAAACAAAACAAAAAAATGAACATAAACTGTAACCAAATTAAATATAAACACACGTTAAGTAGATTAAAGGAAAACTTGTGGATAAATATATATCAAGCTAATGCTAATAAAAAATATGTTGTAGTTGCTATATTAATAAAAGACAAAGTAGATTATCAGAAAAAAGAATGTCACCAGGGATAATGAAGGTCATTTCATAGTAATAAGCTTCAATTCACAACAACATAACAATCCTATACATGCATACACCTGGTAATGTTTTCACAGGTGTGTGTGTATATATTCAGATTTATCACTTTTTATATTTTAAATATGTGGAATACATTATATCCTTATTATGCTCTAATAAAATAAGAAGAAATCTTTAAGAAAACAAAGAGTGAAACAAACAAAACAAAACAAAACAAAAAATACAGGAAAATATGAGTGGTCTTAAAGATGCTAAAATAATGTGTATCATTTTGTAAATTACAATATCACTAATTAGACAAATGAAAATTATCACAATATAGTTACCTTTTAATACTTTATTTGTATAAAGGTCCATTTGTTAGCCATAATAAAATAAAAATAGCACTAAAAATAACAGTTATGGTACTGAAGAACTGTGAGAGTCAAAGAACTTTTTAATATATTCACAGTTCTTTATTACCACCTTTGTAAAACTTTTGTAATTAATTTAATCTTCTGGAAATAATATTATGAAGTTCCTAAACCTGAGCTTACACTAGGCTGTTTAAAGATGTCACTGTTAGATGTCTGATATTTAGGAAAGAGTCAAAGGTATTTGAACAACAGTCAAATGCACATTTAATTTAATAAAATAGTTTAACAAGACATATTTTTGTTTCCAGAGTTGCAGTAAGAATAATGAAATGAGAGCCAGTTCAGTCTGTTAATCAGCTTTGCTGAGCACCGAAGAATTGATGCTTTTGAACTGTGGTGTTGGAGAAGACTCTTGAGAGTCCCTTGGACTGCAAGGAGATCCAACCAGTCCATGCTGAAGGAGATCAACCCTGGGATTTCTTTGGAAGGAATGATGCTGAAGCTGAAACTCCAGTACTTTGGCCACCTCATGAGAAGAGTTGACTCATTGGAAAAGACTTTGATGCTGGGAGGGATTGGGGGCAGGAGGAGAAGGGGACGATTGAGGATGAGATGGCTGGATGGCATCACGGATTCAATGACATGAGTCTGAGTGAACTCCGGGAGATGGTGATGAACAGGGAGGCATGGCGTGCTGCGATTCATGGGGTCGCAAAGAGTCGGACACGACTGAGCTACCGAACTGAACTGAACTGAACTGAACTGAACGTAAGATTAAATGGTAGAAACAAACAATATATAATAAAAAGCAAAGTGGCATTTTTTTCAAAATAATATAAAATTTAAGTGGTGAAATTAAAATGTATTCTCAATTTTCTGGTTATAAAATTATGATAAATTTTATTTTTAAGTCATAGATTACTATTTCTTATTGCTGGGTAATACACCACTGAGTCAGACTACTGGCAAGGGTATCAAAAATCTACAACTATGTATTAGGACTAATTAGAGTGGGTAAACTGATGTACTTCCAATAGTCATACATGGGGATTAATTTAAATAATAAGACCAAATCAGTAACTTATGACTACTTATAATTATTTATAACTAGTAAACTATGACTAGTTCACATATGTCCTGAAGAGTTTACAATAAGGATATTTCAGAAGTATGATTTATTACCTTATTATAAGGAGATAGGTAAAAGGCTCAGGATTTCCATATAGAAAATTAAATTCAAGGTTAAAATCTATGTCCCCATATGTATTTGTTTACTAGAAAAAAGGAAAGCAACAAATATAAGTTTAACTTATATACACTTAATGGCTCCCCCAGGGTTAGAATGCTTATGCAATAATATCCTGCCTTTGCCAAGAGACTCTTTTCTCTCCTCATGTGTGTCATATAAAATGGACTTCTTAACACATGTAATCCTTCTCAATGTGCTCAGTTAAAAAAAAAAAAAAAGAAAAGAAAACACCTTGGGGAAAATGGGTAAGACTATAAGAAACACTTTTTCTCTAATCAAGAAAATAATGCTTAAGAAGTTATAAATGTCACAAAATTGAGCAAGAAATAAATTTGTAGCATACTAGATTAGTGAAATTTTCAATCACTATTTTTCAAATAATTTTGGAGTATTTTATTTGCCTTATAATTGGTTTTAATTTTTTAATAAAATTAATTAAAATGGTTATTTTGAAGTTACTCTAGGTGCTAGGACACATGTGAATCTTTCTTTAGTAAATTTTAAATGTACACAACATTTACAGGTAGATTTAAAAGAATATCAAGAGAATGGAAAGGCAAGCAACATATTGAGAGAAGATGTTTGAAAACACATATTTGACAAGCGTTCATACATAAAAAAGCATCTTCAACTCTATAAGAAAAAGACAAGTCAATGAAAAAAAGAGCAAAAGATGTGAATAGCCACTAAACCAAAGAAGATAGTCTACTGGGCATAAACCTAGCTGAATGTCATCAGTTACCAAGAACACACAAAATGAAACAATAATGGAGTTACTGTAAGCACCCACCAGAATATGGGGAGAAAACAGCTGAACAATACTAAATATTAGTAATGATGGAACAATTGGATCATTCAAACATTTCTGGTGAGAAATTAAATTGGTACAACCCCTGTTGGGAAACTTTTGGCAACATCTATTAAACCTCTTCATACTTGTTGTGTGTGCTGCGATGCAGCAATCTCCCTCCTTGGAGAGGCCCTTAGAGCCACACATATATCCCTGTACCAAAAAGCATACACAAGTATGGTCATACATACACAAGTAGCATGGCAATGCTGCCCTCAAGAGTTATACGTGATAGCAGCTCAAATGCCAGCAACTATTAAATGGGATGAATTCATCAGAAGATAGTCAAATAATGAAATTCAGTATAGCAAAGGAAAATCACACACATGTGATATAAGTAGCAACATGAATGAATTTCATAAACATGATGCTAGATGCAAGGAAGAAGATGCTGAAGACTACATGCTGTCTATAATATTTAGATAAAAGGAATAATCTCCATCATGGTGATAATTGAAACTATGGTGGTTCCCACAGGTGGTAATTATAAGGGAATATGAAGGGGACTTACAAAACATTGTTAATTTTTTTTACTGATATGTGTCATGCTTAAGTTCACAAAAATTGATTGATATATCTATTTACATATCTCCCTTTGCTAAGTCCCCATTTAAATATACTGCATATTTTTCTGTTAAATGTCATTTTCTTACAGATTTGAAGAAGCATATTACAAATGCTATCATAAGTACTTCATCAAACATATTAAGCAAATGAAAATATTTATGAGCAAAAGATAATATATATAAAATCAGTTCAGTTCAGTCACTCAGTCGTGTCTGACGTTTTGTGACCCCATGGACTGCAGCACACCAGGCTTCCCTGTCCAACACCAACTCCTGGAGCCTACTCAAACTCATATCCATCGAGTCAATGATGCCATCCAATCATCTCATCTTCTGTCGTCCCCTTCTCCTCCCACCTTCAATCTTTCCCAGCATCAGGGTCTTTGCCAGTAAGGCAGTTCTTCACATCAGGTGGCCAAAGTATTGGAGCTTCAGCTTTAGCATCAGTCCTTCCAATGAATATTCAGGACTGATTTCCTTCAAGATGGACTGGTTGGATCTTCTTGCAGTCCAAGGGACTCTCAAGAGTCTTCTCAAACACCACAGTTCAAAAGCATCAATTCTTTGGTGCTCAGCTTTCTTTATAGTTCAACTCTCACATCCATACATGACTACTGGAAAAACCATAGCCTTGACTAGATGGACATTTGTTGGTAATGCCTCTGCTTTTTAATATGTGGTCAAGGTTTGTTATAGCTTTTCTTCTGAGGAGCAAGCACCTTCTGATTTTATGGCTGCAGTCACCATCTGCAGTGATTTTGGAGCCCCCCAAAATAAAGTCTCTTACTGTTTCCATTGTTTCCCCATCTATTTGCCATGAAGTGATGGGACCAGATGCCATGATCTTAGTTTTCCAAATGTTGAGTTTTAGGCCAACTTTTTCACTCTCCTTTTTCAGTTTCATCCAGAGGCTCTTTAGTTCTTCATTTCTGCCATAAGGATTGTGTCACTGCATATTTGAGGTTATTGATATTTCTCCCAGGAATCTTGATTCCAGCTTGTGCTTCATCCAGCATGGCATTTTGCATGATGTACTCTGCATAGAAGTTAAATAAGCAGGGAACAGTATACAGCCTTGATGTACTCCTTTCCCAATTTGGAACCAGTCTGTTGTTCCCTGTCCAGTTCTAACTGTGGCTTCCTGACCTGCATACAGATTTCTCAGGAGACAGGTAAGATGGTTTGGTATTCCCATCTCTCGAATGTTTCACACTTTGTTCTGATCCACACAGTCAAAGGCTTTTGCATAGTCAATAAAGCAGAAGTAGATGTTTTTCTGGAACACTTGCTTTTTCTGTGATCCAATGGATGTTGGCAGTTTGATCTCTGATCCTCTGCCTTTTCTAAATCCAGCTTGAGCATCTGGAAGTCGACAGTTCATGAACTGTTGAAGCCTGGTTTGGAGGATTTTGAGCATTAGTTTGCTAGCGTGTGAGATGAGTGCAATTGTGCAGTATTCTGAACATTTTTTGGCATTGCCTTTCTTTGGGATTGGGATGAAAACTGACCTTTTCCATTCCTGTGGCTACTGCTGAGTTTTCCAAATTTGCTGGCATATTGAGTGCAGCGCTTTAACAGCATCATTTTCTGGATTTCACATAGTTCAACTGGAATACCATCAGCTCCACTAGCTTTATTTGTAGTGATGCTTCCTAAGGCCCACTTGACTTTGCATTACAGGATGTCTGGCTCTAGGTGAGTGATCAGACCATCCTGGTTATCCAGGTCATGAAGATCTTTTTTGTCTAATCCTTCTGTGTATTCTTGCTACCTCTTCTTAATATCTTCTGCTTCTGTTAGGTCCACTCCATTTCTGTCCTTTATTGTACCCATCTTTGCATGAAATTTTCCCTTGGTATCTCTAACTTCCTTGAAGCAATCTCTAGTCTTTCCCATTCTATTGTTTTCTTCTATTTCTTTGCACTGATCACTGAGGAAGTCTTTCTTATTTTGCCTTGCTTTTCTTTGGAACTCTGCATTCAAATGGGTATGTCTCCTTTTCTCCTTTGCCTTTCACTTTTCTTCTTTCTCAACTTTTTTAAGGCCTCCTCAGACAACCATTTTGCTTTTTTGCGTTTCTTTTTCTTGGGAATGGTCTTGATTACTTCCTCCTGTACAATGTCACGAACCTCTGGCCATAGTTCTTTAGGCCCTCTATCAGATCTAATCCTTTGAATCTATTTGTCACTTCCACTGTACAATCATAAGGGATTTGATTTAGGTCATACCTGAATGGTCTAGTGGCTTTCCCTATTTTCTTCAATTTAAGTCTGAATTTGGCAATAAGGTGTTCAGGATCTGAGCCACAGTGAGCCCCCAGTCTTGTTTTGGCTGACTGTATAGAGCTTCTCCATCTCTGACTGCAAAGAATATAATCAATCTGATTTCAGTATTGACCATCTGGTGATGTCCATGTGTAGTCTTTTGTGTTGTTGGAAGAGGGTGTTTGCTATGACCAATGCATTCTCTTCACAAAACTCTGTTAGACTTTGCCCTATTTCATTTTGTACTCCAAGGCCAAAGTTGCCTGTTATTCCAGGTATCTTTTAACTTCCTTCTTTTGCATTCCAGTCTGCCATAATGAAAAGGATATCTTTTTTTTTTTTTTTTTTTGGTGTTAGTTCTAGGAGGTCTTATAGATCTTCAGAGAACCATTCAGCTTCAGCTTCTTCAGCATTACTGGTTGGGGCATAGACTTGGATTACTATGATATTGAATGGTTTGCCTTGGAAATGAACAGAGATCATTCTGTCATTTTTGAGACTGCACCCAACCACTGCATTTCCTACTCTGTTGTTGACTATGAGGGCTACTCCATTTCTTCTAAGGGATTCTTGCCCACAGGAGTTGATATGATGGTCATCTGAGGCTTTCTTCAATGAACAATGCAAAGAAACAGGAAAACAACAGAAGAGGAAAGACTAGAGACCACCTCAAGAAAACTGGAAATATCAAAGGAACATTTCATTGGAAGATGGATAAAGTAAAGGACAGAAATGGTAAAGATTTAATAGAGGCAAAAGAGATCAAGAAGAGATGGCAAAAATACACGAAAGAACTGTACAAAAAAAATATCTTAAAGACCCGGGTAATCACCATGGTGTAGTCACTCATCAAGAGCCAGATACTCTGGATGGTGAAGTCAAGTGGACCTTAGAAAGGATTGCTATCAATAAAGCCAGTGGAGGTGATCCAATTCCAGCAGACCTATTTAAAATCCTAAGAAATGATGTTTTTAAAGTGCTGTACGCAATATGCCAGCAAATTTGGAAAACCCTGCAGCGGACAAACGGCTGAAAAAGTTCAATCTTCATCCCAGTTCCCAAGAACTGAAGTACTAAGCAATGTTCAAACTATGAAACAGTTGCTGCTGTGAGTAACGTGTTATGGATCTGTGACCTCTGGAGGAGAGGATTTTGATCCAAGGTCAGAGATGAGGCTTGACTACTTGGAGCTTTTTGTGTAGCAAATCTTTATTAATGTATAACATAGGTAGGGAAAGCTTCTGACATAGATATCAGAAGGGGACAGAAAGAGGGCTTCCTTGCTAGTTTTTAGCAAGGTATTTTTTGTCTGTTAGAAAGCTATTATATAAGAAAGCTATTATATAAGAAAAACGCCTCAAGGCTGAGGGAGTTTCACCAGGCCCCTCTCCCACAATATGCATTTTTGAGATAGAATGGCACAAGGTGTATCATCCTCTGGCCATAAAACAATTGACAGGAATACTGGTTTGTTGAGCCTTTATCAGTCCAAGGTTTGAGAAAAGAAAAAAAGTTAATCTTAGATGGAATCATTTTGAAGAAAGGCAAATCCCAAAGCAAATACATAACTTCATTAAAATAACTTAAGAAAAACATTTTCATAAGAAAAACGCATTGGTCAGCTGAAGGCAGAACCAGGTGTACTCAACACATAATTAAAAGAAGCCTCTTTTAATTATGTGTAGAGTAAGAAAAAAAGAAAGAAAGAAACAAAAAAACAACATCTGCTACTTGCAGTTTATTTCCTCCTGCCACCTGGCTACCTCTGACCTTCCTACGTGTTACCCTCTCATTATCAGACAATTGCCCTCATCTACCACGCTGGTAAGGTTATGCTCAAAATCCTTCAAGCTAGGTTTCAACAGTACATGAACTGAGAACTTCCAGATGTTCAAGCTGGGTACAGAAAAGGCAGAGGAAACAGATCAAATTGCCAACATTTGCTGGATCATAGAGAAAGCATGGGAATTTCAAAAAGCATCTATTTCTGTATCATTGACTACACTAAAGCCTTTGACTATGTGAAAAGTATGAAAGTCACTCAGTTGTGTCCAACACTTTGAGACCCCATGGACTATACAGTCCATGGTGTTCTCCAGGCCAGAATACTGGAGTGGGTAGCCTTTCCCTTCTCCAGGGGATCTTCCTAACTCAGGGATCAAACCCAGATCTCTCACATTGCAGGTGGATTCTTTACCAGCTGAGCCACAAGGGAAGCCCAAGAATACTGGAGTGGGTAGCCTATCCCTTCTCCAGCAGATCTTCCCAACCCAGGAATCAAACCTGGGTTCTCCTGCATTGTTGACAGATTCTTTACCAACGGAGCTATCAGGGAACCTAGGGATCAAAACATATGTGGAAACCTCTTAGAGTGATGACAATACTAGACCATCTTTACTGTCTCCTGAGAAACCTGTATGAAGGTCAAGAAGAAATAGTTAAAACACTACATGGAACAACACACTGGTTCAAAATTGAGAAAGGAGTATAACAAGTCAGTTTATTGTCACCCTGTTTATTTAACTTACACGCAGAGCACATCATGCGAAATGCCAGGATGGATGAGTTACAAGTTGAAATCAAGATTTCTGGGAAAAATATCAACAACCTCACATATACAGATTAAACCTCATTAACGGCAGAAAATGAAGTGGAATTAAAGAGCCTCTTGATGAAGGTGAAAGAGGAGAGTGAAAAGCTGGCTTAAAATTCAATATTAAAAACACTGAACATTGACATTTTACATCAACGTTTTAGGAATCAGTGAACTAAAATGGAGAGGAATGGGCGAATTTAATTCACGTGACCACGGTATCTATGACTGTGGGCAAGAATCCTTTAGAAGAAAGGGAGTAGCCCTCATAGTCAACAAAAGAGTCCGAAATGCAGTACTTGGGGTACAAGCACAAAAATGACTCAATGATCTCGGTTCGTTTCCAAGGCAAGCCATTCAATATTACAGTAATCCAAGTCTATGTTCCAACCACTAATACTGAAGAAGCTGAAGTTGAATGGTTCTATGAAGACCTACAAAATCTTCTGGAAATAAAAAAAAGAAACGAAAAGAAAATGTCCTTTTCATCACAGGGAACTGGAATACAAAAGTAGGAAGTCAAGAGATTTCTGGAATAACAGGCAAATTTGGCCTTCAGGTACAAAACAAAGCAGGACAGAGCTAACAGAGATTTGCAAAAAGAATGCACTGATCATAGCAAATACTTTCTTCCAACAACACAAGAGATGACTCTACACGTGGACATCACCAGACGGTCAATACCGAAATCAGATGGATTATATTCTTTGCAGCCAAAGATGGAGAGGCTCTACACAGTCAGAAAAAACAAGACCGGGAGCTGATTGTGGCTCAGATGATGAACTCATTATTGCCAAATTCAGATTTAAACTGAAGAACGTAGGGAAAACCACCAGGCCATTCATGTATGACCTAAATGAAATCCCTTATGATTATACAGTAGAAGTGACAAATATATTCAAGGGGTCAGATCTGATAGAGTGACTGAAGAACTATGGAAAGAGGTTTGTAGATAAGAAAGAAGAGATAAGAAAGCCTTCCTCAGCGATCAGTGCAAAGAAATAGAGGAAAACAACAGAATGGGAACGACTAGAGATCTCTTCAAGAAAATTAGAGATACCAGGGGAACATTTCATGCAAAGATGGGCTCAATAAAGGACAGAAATGGTATGGACCTAACAGAAGCAGAAGATATTAAGAAGAGGTGGCAAGAATACACAGAAGAACTATACAAAATCTTCACGACCAAGATAATCACGATGGTATGATCACTCACCTAGAGCCAGACATCCTGGAATGTGAAGTCAAATGAGCCTTAGAAAGCATCACTATGAGCAAAGCTAGTGAAGGTGATGGAATTCCAGTTGAGCTGTTTCAAACCCTGAAAGATGATGCTGTGAAAGTGCTGCACTCAATATGCTAGCAAATTTGGAAAACTCAGCAGTGGCTACAGGACTGGAAAAGGTCAGTTTTCATTCCAATGCCAAAGAAAGGCACTGCCAAAGAATGCTCAAACTACCTGCACTCATCTCACATGCTAGTAAAGTAATGCTCAAAATTCTCCAAGCCAGGTTTCAGCAATACATGAACTGTGAACTTCCAGATGTTCAAGCTTGTTTTAGAAAACGCAGAGGAACCAGAGATCAAATTGCCAACATCCGCTGGATCATCAAAAAAGCAAAAGAGTTCCAGAAAAAACATCTATTTCTGCTTTATTGACTATGTCAAAGCCTTTGACTGTGGATCACAATAAACTGTGGAAAATTCTGAAAGAGATGGGAATACCAGACCACCTGGCCTGCCTCTTGAGAAACCTATATGCAGGTTAGGAAGCAACAGTTAAAATTGGACATGGAACAACAGACTGGTTCCAAATAGGAAAAGGAGTACGTCAAGGCTGTATATTGTCTCCCTGCTTATTTAACTTATATGCAGAGTACATCATGAAAAACGCTAGGCTGAAAGAAGCACAAGCTGGAATCAAGATTGTCAGGAGAAATATTAATAACCTCAGATATGCAGATGACACGAGCCTTATGGCAGAAAGTGAAGAGGAACTAAAAAGCCTCTTGATGAAATTGAAAGTGGAGAGTGAAAAAGTTGGCTTCAAGCTCAACATTCAGAAAATGAAGATCATGGCATCTAGTTCCATCACTTCATAACAAATAGATGGGGAAAGAGTGTCAGACTTTATCTTTTGGGGTTCCAAAGTCACTGTAGATGGTGACTGCAGCCATGAAATTAAAAGACACTTACTCCTTGGAAGAAAAGTTATGACCAACCTAGATAGCATATTGAAAAGCAGAGACATTACTTTGCCAAAAAACGTCTGTCTAGCCAAGGCTATGTTTTTTCCAGTGGTCATGTATGGATGTGAGAGTTGGACTGTGAAGAAAGCTGAGCGCCAAATAATTGATGCTTTTGAACTGTGGTGTTGGAGAAGACTCTTGAGAGTCCCTTGGATGGCAAGGAGATCCAACCTGTCCATTCTAAAGGAGATCAATCCTGGATGTTCTTTGGAAGGAATGATGCTAAAGCTGAAACTCCAGTACTTTGGCCACCTCATGCGAAGAATTGACTCATTGAAAAAGACTCTGTTGCTGGGAGGGATTGGGGGCAGGAGGAGAAGGGGGCGACGGAGGATGAGATGGCTGGATGGCACCACCAACTCGATGGACATGAGTTTGAGTGAACTCCAAGAGTTGGTGATGGTACGGGAGGCCTGGTGTGCTGCGATTCTTGGGGTCGCAAAGAGTTGGATACAACTGATCAACTGAACTGAACAGGAGGCAGTGACCAAAACCATCCCCAAGAAAAAGAAATGAAAAAAGCCAAAATGGTTGTATGAAGAGGCCTCATAAATACCTGAGAAAAGAAGTGAAAAACAATGGAAAGATGGAAAGATATACCCATCTGAATGAAGACTTCCAGAAAATACCAAGGGGAGATAGGAAAGCCTTCTTAAGTGAACAATGCAAAGAAATAGAGGAAAGCAATAGAATGGGAAGGACTAGAGATCTCTTCAAGAAAAGTAGATACCAAGGGAACCATGCAAAGATGGGCATAATAAAGGACAAAAATTGTATGGAGGTAACAGAAGCAGAGGCTATTAGGAAGCAGTAGCAAGAATTCACAGAAGAACTATTTTAAAAGGTCTTAATGACCCAGATAACCACAACAGAGGATGAGATTGTTGGATGGCATCACCGACTCAATGGACATGAGTTTGAGTAAGCTCTGGGACATGGTAAAGGACAGGGAAGCCTGGCGTGCTGCAGTCCATTGGGTTGCAAGAATCAGACATGACTGAATGACTGAACAATAACAACAAAAATATATATGTAAAATATATTAAAATAATGAATATTTTTCTCAATTTGTTGCTTAGTTTTCCATATCCTTAATACAGCTTTTAAATCTGGAACTCAGAATTTTTGTATGCATTTTCATAAAAAACAAACAAACAAAAAAAAAAAAACACTTAGAGATACTTTGGGGCTTCCTTGATGGTGCTAGTGGTAAAGAATCCATCTGCCCATTCAGGAGATGAAAGACACGTGAGTTTGATCCCTGGGTTGGGAAGATCCCCTGGAAGAGGGCATAGGAACCCACTACAACATTCTTGCCTGAAGAATCCCATGGACAGAGGAGCGTATCGGGCTATAGTAGATAGGGTTGCAAAGAATCAGACATTACTGAGCAACTTAGCATGCACACAGAGACAATTTGAAATATCCTAACATATTGAACAGTGTGTAGGTGTGTTATATTAAAATTAAAGATCTATTCACAAAAAATACACCAATATTTATATTAAAATGTAGACAGCTGAGCTCACTTTAACTATCAGAATATGTCCCAATTTTGTAATATGTTAATGGATAGCTTTGGAATTGTTTTAAGGTAAGTCAATTTTCTAGTTTTAGGACAATTAGTAGCTTAGAAGTTAACTTATAGAACTACACATAATTGACATGTCAGTCATAGTAGTAGTAGAGTCAGCAGTTGCTCAGTCGTGTCCATTCTTTGTGATCCGGTGGACTGTAGCCCACCAGACTCCTCTGTCCATGGGATTCTCCAGGCAAGAATACTGGAATGGGTTGCCATTTCCTTTTCCAAGGGATTTTATTCACTCAGGGATACAACCTGCATCTCCAGCATTGAGGTGTTGATAGTGTATAACTTGTATTGATTTATAAAAAAATATTGTTAATGGCTATGAGTAATAGTGACTTAATTCAGAAAAAGTGACCCCACCTAACTATGGAAAATATTTGATTTTATAAGTGAATTTTATGGAAAACTAAAATCTGATGTAGCTTTTATCTACTTATTTCTCTTTCTGCAGCTTTCTGATTGTTAGTCACTTTTCTGCATTTCAGAAGATGGGAACACAGCTGTCGATATCCTCCAAAACCCTTGTCTGATATTTTCTCTAATTAGTAAAAAATATCTTTCTCCCTGCTCCTTTGAAAAAATAAGAATTTGCCTTTGCTTAGGTGGTTATTTATAGATAAAACAAGCCAGTGTTATGTTAATAACAACTAAAAGAACAGTGTTTGAACAGAGGAAGATACTGTCCTCAGTACCGTGTGGATACTGTTCCAAGAGCACAGTTCTAAGAATAAATGGGACACTGTGTATACAGAAATATAGTAGAGATACACTAAATATGCTAGATTAAATATGTATATACATATATTCAAGGGGGCTTCCCTGTTGGCTCAGCTGAGCCACTAACACACATATTTAAACCAAATATATACATAAGTAGCATATTTATGCATATGAAAAAGAAAGCTGCTTAGTTGTGGCTGACCCTTTGCTACCCCATGGACTATAGCCCACCAGGCTCTTCTGTTCTTAAATTCTCTAGGCAAGAATACCAGCATGGGTAGCCATTCCCTTCTCCAGAGGATCTTCCCAAAGCAGCGATCAACTCAAGTTTTCTGCATTGGAGACAAATTCTTTACCAAATCAGACACCAGGGAATATATATAAACATATTCAGTTTTTACTTTAGAAACTCTATATGTTTTACTCTTATGTTTTTTGTATCATTTCATTTTCTTTTAAGAATCTACACTAAGGCTTTGGCGTAGTGAATTGAGATCAAATTGATATCAAATTGCCAACATCCATTGGATCATTGGAAAAACAAAAGAGTTCTACAGAAACATCTACTTCTGCTTTATTGACTATGCAAAAGCCTTTGACTATGTGGA
Source organism: Oryx dammah (assembly GCF_014754425.2). Classification (NCBI taxonomy): domain Eukaryota; kingdom Metazoa; phylum Chordata; class Mammalia; order Artiodactyla; family Bovidae; genus Oryx; species Oryx dammah. The sequence goes on along the minus strand of NW_024070205.1, from coordinate 63,428,500 downwards.
TCACAACAAACTGCTGAATATTCTTCAAGAGATGAGAATATCAGACCACCTTACCTGCCTCCTGAGAAATCTGTATGCAGGTCAAGAAGCAGCAGTTAGAACTGGACATGGAACAACAGACTTGTTCCAAATTGGCAAAGGAGAATGTCAAGGATGTATATTGTCACACTGCTTATTTAACGTCTATGCAAAGTACATCATGAGAAACGCTAGACTGGAAGAAACACAAGCTGAAATCAAGATTGCTGGGAGAAATATCAATAACTGCAGATATGTAGATGACACCACCCTGAAGAGGAAAAAAAAGCCTCTTGATAAAAGGGAAAGAGGAAGACTGATAAAGCTGGCTTGAAACTCAACATTCAAAAAACTAAGATCATGGCATCCAGTCCCATCACTTCATGGCAAACAGACGGGGAAATAAGGGAAACAATGAAAGACTTTATTTTCTTGGGCTCCAAAATCACTACAGATGGTGACTGAAGCAATGAAATTAAAAGACACTTGCTCCTTAGAAGAAAAGCTATGACCAACCTAGACAGCATATTAAAAAGCAAAGACAGAGAGTGGTCCTAAGATGGCAGAGGAATAGGACGGGGAAACCACTTTCTCCCTCACAAATTCATCAAAAGAACATTTCAATGCTAAGTAAACTTCACAAAACAACTTCTAAATGCTGGCAGAGAGCAGAGGACATCAGGCACCCAGAAAAGCAGATCATTGTCTTCAAAAACAGGTAGGAAAAAATATAAAAGATTGAAAAAAGAGACAAAAGAGGTAGGGAGGGAGCACTGTCCCAGGAAGGGAGTCTTAAAAAGAGAGGTTTCCAAACACCAGGAAACATTCTCGCTGCTGAGTCTGTGGCGAGCCTTGGAAGCACAGAGGGCAACATAACAGGGAGGAAAAATAAATAATTAAAAGCAACAGATTATGAGCCCAACGGTAACTCCCCCAGCAGAGAAGTAGCACAGACACCTGCATCTGCCACTAGCAAGCAGGGGCTGGGCAGGGAGGCGCAGGCTGCAGTGTTTTTTAAGAATCGGGCCTGAATGCCCCGATTGTAACCAGATTGAACTAACTTGGGCTAGCAAACCAGACTGTGAGATAGCTACCACGCAAAAAGCTCTAACATAAAAAACCACCAGGACTGCTCACAGAACAAAGGATGGAACAGCATTAGCCCACTGCAGACCATCCCCCTCCCATGACAGGCAACCAGAGCCACAAGGGCTGGAAGGGGGCAACGGCAGCCCCAGAGAAACATTAACTTCCAAACTGCAAGCAAGCTTCTTTGCTAACTAAGACTTCTTGGGGTTCTGGACAGTCACCATCTGCCTAAGAAAGGGCGCCGGTTGTACACCCAGAAAACTGAGCAGTAGGGTCAGGAAAAGTGACTGTGCTTGCCAAACACTCAAGCTGCTCGGACCTGGGAAGGGCACAAAACGCAGGCCCAACTGAGTCTGCACCTCTGAGGACTACCTGAGTGCCTGAGCCTGAGCAGCTTAGACCGGGGAGGTGCATGCAGCCCAGGGCCAGCCTCAGAGGGTTCCTGGCAGAGCAACCTAGAGCCTGAGGGGTGTGCACCGTGAGTGGGGGCAGGCCCAGCATGGCTGAGACACAGCGAGCACATGCCAGTGTTATTTGTTTGCAGCATCCCTCCCTCCCCAAAGTGCGACTGAACAAGAGAGCCTAAAAAAAAAAAAAAAGTGTCCACCGCTGTCCCCCTTGTGGGAGGGCAGAAAACAGACACTGAAGAGACCAGCAAACAGAAGAAGCTAAAATAGAGGGAACTGCCTTGGAAGCATAGATTTTAAGAAATATAAGCCAGACCAAAGAACTATCCGAAAATGAACTGACCCCACACTGCCCACAACACCACCAGAAAGTCCCAGATATACCTTTACTATTTTTATGATCATTCTTTTTTTGTCTTGGTTTTTTCTTCTTTTCTTTTTCTTCTTCTTCTTTTTTATTTTAACATTTTTTAAATTTTTAAGTTCTTATAGCAAACACCATATATATATATATTTGTGGTTTTTTTGTTTTTTAATAATTCTTGTGAACTTTTTTTTCTTTCTTCTTCTTTTCTTTAATATTGTATTTTTGAAAATCCAACCTCTACTCTAGATTTTTAATCTTTGTTTTTTGGTATTTGTTATCCATTTTTTACCTTTAAAAACCCAATCTTCAGTACCCATTTTTACTTGAGAGTGAGATTACTGGATTGACCACTCTCTCCTCTTTTGGACTCTCCTTTTTCTCCACCAGGTTGCCTCTGTCTCCTCCCTCTCCCTTCTCTTCTCTACCCAACTCTGTGAACCTCTGTGTGTTCCAGACGGTAGAGAACACTTAGGGAACTGTTTACTGGCTGGATCTGTCTCTCTCCTTTTCATTTCCCTCTTTTACCCTCCTGGCCACCTCTGTCTCCTTCCTCCCTCTCCTCTTCTCTGTATAACTCCGTGAACATCTCTGAGTGGTCCAGACAGTGGAGCGCACATAAGGAAGTGATTACTGGCTAGCTTGCTCTCTCCTCTTCTGATCCCACCTCATCTCATTCCAGGCACCTCTAACTACCCCCTCTCTCTTCTCTTCTCCATGTAACTCAGTGAAACTCTCTGGGTATCCTTCAATGTGAAGAAACTTTTCATCTCTAACCTCGATGTTTTATTATCAGTGCTGTATAGATGGAGAAGTCTTGAGGCTACTGTAAAAATAAAACTGAAAACCAGAAGCAGGAGGCTTAAGTCCAAATCCAGAGAACATCAGAGAACTCCTGACTTCAGGGAACATTAATCGATAGGAGCTCATCAAACGCCTCCATACCTACACTGAAACCAAGCACCACCCAAGAGCCAACAAGTTCCAGAGCAAGACATACCACGCAAATTCTCCAGCAACACAGGAACACACCCCTGAGCTTTAATATACAGGCAGCTCAAGTTACTCCAAAACCATTGACATCTCATAACTCATTATGGGACACTTCATTGCACTCCAGAGAGAAGAAATCCAGCTCCAGTCACCAGAACTCCTACACAAGCTTCCCTAACCAAGAAACCTTGACAAGCCACTGATACAACCCCATCCACAGTGAGGAAACTCCATAATAAAGAGAACTCCACAAACTGCCAGAATACAGAAAGTAATATAAATGCAGTAATATAACCAAGATGAAGAGACAGAGGAATACCCAGCAGGTAAAAGAACAGGATAAATGTCCACCAAACCAAACAAAAGAGGAAGAGATAGGGAATCTACCTGAGAAAGAATTCTGAATAATGATAGTGAAAATGATCCAAAATCTTGAAATCTAAATGGAATCACAGATAAATAGTCTGTAGACAAGGATTGAGAAGATGCAAGAAAGGTTTAACAAGGACCTAGAAGAAATAAAAAAGAGTCAACATATAATGAATAATGCAATAAATGAGATCAGAAACACTCTGGAGGCAACAAATAGTAGAGTAACGGAGGCAGAAGATAGATTAGTGAAATAGAAGATAGAATGGTAGAAATAAATGAATCAGAGAGGAAAAAAGAAAAACGAATTAAAAGAAATGAGGACAATCTCAGAGACCTCCAGGACAATATGAAACACTCCAACAGTCGAATTTTAGGAGTCCCAGAAGAAGAATACAAAAAGAAAAACCATGAGAAAATACTTGAGAAGATAATAGTTGAAAACTTCCCTAAAATGGGGAAGGAAATAATCATCCAAGCCCAAGAAACCCAGAGAGTCCCAAACAGGATAAACTCAAGGCGAAACACCCCAAGACACATATTAATCAAATTAACAAAGATCAAACATAAAGAACAAATATTAAAAGCAGCAAGGGAAAAACAACAAATAACACACAAGGGGATTCCCATAAGGATAACTGCAGATCTTTCAATAGAAACTCTTCAGGCCAGGAGGGAATGGCAAGACATACTTAAAGTGATGAAAGAAAATAACCTACAGCCCAGATTACTGTACCCAGCAAGGATCTCATTCAAATATGAAAGAGAAATCAAAATCTTTACAGACAAGCAAAAGCTGACAGAATTCAGTACCACCAAACCAGCTCTCCAACAATTGCTAAAGGATATTCTCTAGACAGGAAACACAGAAAGGGTGTATAAACCTGAACCCAAAACAATAAAGTAAATGGCAACGGGATCATACTTATCAATAATTACCTTAAATGTAAATGGGTTGAATGCCTAACCAAAAGACAAAGACTGGCTGAATGGATACAAAAACAAGACCCCAATATACGTTGTCTACAAGAGACTCACATCAAAACAAGGGACACATACAGACTGAAAGTGAAGGGCTTGAAAAAGATAATCCATGCAAATAGAGACCAAAAGAAAGCAGGAGTAGCTATACTCATATCAGATAAAATAGACTTTAAAACAAAGGCTGTGAAAAGAGACAAAGAAGGCCACTACATAATGATCAAAGGATCAATCCAAGAAGAAGATATAACAATTATAAATATATATGCACCCAACATAGGAGCACCGCAATATGTAAGACAAATGCTAACAAGTATGAAAGGGGAAATTAACAATAACACAATAATAGTGGGAGACTTTAATACCCCACTCACACCTATGGACAGATCAACTAAACAGAAAATTAACAAAGAAACACAAACTTTAAATTATACAATAGACCAGTTGGACCTAATTGATATGTATAGGACATTTCACCCTAAAATAATTAATTTCACCTTTTCCTCAAGTGCTCACAACCTTCTCCAGGATAGATCACATCCTGGGCCATAAATTTAGCCTTGGTAAATTAAAAAAAAAATTTGAAATCATTCCAAGCATCTTTTCTGACCAAAATGCAATAAGATTAGATCTCAATTACAGGAGAAAAACTATTAAAAATTCCAACATATGGAGGCTGAACAACACGCTTCTGAATAACCAACAAATCACAGAAGAAATCAAAAAAAGAAATCAAAATATGCATAGAAACAAATGAAAATGAAAACACAACAACCCAAAACCTGTGGGACACTATAAAAGCAGTGCTAAGGGGAAAGTTCATAGCAATACAGGCATACCTCAAGAAACAAGAAAAAAATTAGATAAATAACCTAACTCTACACCTAAAGCAACTAGAAAAGGAAGAAATGGAGAGACCCAGGCTTAGTAGAAGGAAAGAAATTTTAAAAAGTAGGGCAGAAATAAATGCAAAAGAAACAAAAGAGACCCTAGCAAAAATCAACAAAGCAAAAAGCTGGTTCTTTGAAAGGATAAACAAAATTGACAAACCATTAGCCAGACTCATCAAGAAACAAAGGGAGAAAAATCAAATCAATAAAGTTAGAAATGAAAATGGAGAGATTACAACAGACAACACAGAAATACAAAGGATCGTAAGAGACTACTATCAGCAATTATATGCCAATAAAATGGACATCGTGGAAGAAATGGACAAATTCTTAGGAAAGTACAACTTTCCAAAACTGAATCATGAAGAAATAGAAAATCTTAACAGACCCATCACAAGCACGGGAATTGAAACTGTAATCAGAAATCTTCCAGCAAACAAAAGCCCAGGTCCAGACGCTTCACAGCTGAATTCTACCAAAAATTTCGAGAAGAGCTAACACCTATCCTACTCAAACTCTTCCAGAAAATTGCAGAGGAAGGTAAACTTCCAAACTCATTCTATTAGGCCACCATCACCCTAATACCAAAACCTGACAAAGATGCCACAAGAAAAGAAAACTACAGGCCAATATCACTGATGAACATAGATGAAAAAATCCTTAACAAAATTCTAGCAATCAGAATCCAGCAACACATAAAAAGATCATACACCGTGACCAACTGGGCTTTATCCCAGGGTTGCAAGGATTCTTCAATATCCACAAATCAATAAATGTAATTCACCAATTAACAAATTGAAAAATAAAAGCCATATGATTATCTCAATAGATGCAGAGGAAGCCTTTGACAAAATTCAACATCCATTCATGATAAAAACTTTCCAGAAAGCAGGAATAGAAGGAACATACCTCAACATAATAAAAGCTATATATGACAAACCCACAGCAAACATTATCCTCAATGGTGAAAAATTGAAAGCATTTCCCCTAAAGTCAGGAACAAGACAAGGGTGCCCACTTTCACTGCTACTATTCAACATAGTTCTGGAAGTTTTGGCCACAGCAATCAGAGCAGAAAAAGAAATAAAAGGAATCCAAATTGGAAAAGAAGAAGTAAAACTCTCACTGTTTGCAGATGACATGATCCTCTACATAGAAAACCCTAAAGACTCCACCAGAAAATTACTAAACAATTAATATAGTAAAGTTGCAGGATATAAAATTAACACACAGAAATCCCTTGCATTCCTATACACTAATAATGAGAAAGTAGAAAAAGAAATTAAGGAAACAACTCCATTCACCATAGCAACAAAAAGAATAAAATACTTGGGAATATATCTACCTAAAGAAAATAAAGACCTATATATAGAAAACTATAAAACATTGGGTGAAAGAAATCAAAGAGGACACTAATAGATGGAGAAATATACCATGTTCATGGATCTGAAGAATTAATATAGTGAAAATGAGTATACTACCCCAAAGCAATCTACAGATTCAATGCAATCCCTATCAAGCTACCAGCGGTATTTTTCACAGAGCTAGAACAAATAATTTCACAATTTGTAGGAAATAGAAAAAAAAAAAAAAAAAACCTCGAATAGCCAAATCAATCTTGAGAAAGAAGAATGGAACTGGAGGAATCAACCTGCCTGACTTCAGGCTCTACTACAAAGCCACAGTCATCAAGACAGTATGGTACTGGCACAAAGACAGAAATATAGATCAATGGAACAAAATAGAAAGCCCAGAGATAAATCCACACACCTATGGACACCTTATCTTCAACAAAGGAGGCAAGAATATACAATGGATAAAAGACAATCTCTTTAACAAGTGGCGCTGGGAAAACTGGTCAACCACTTGTAAAAGAATGAAACTAGAACACTTTCTAACACCATTCACAAAAATAAACTCAAAATGGTTTAAAAATCTAAATGTAAGACCAGAAACTATAAAACTCCTAGAGGAGAACATAGGCAAAACACTCTCCGACATAAATCACAGCAGGATCCTCTCTGATCCACATCCCAGAATACTGGAAATAAAAGCAAAAATAAATAAATGGAATCTAATTAAAATTAAAAGCTTCTGCACAACAAAGGAAATTATAAGCAAAGTGAAAAGACAGCTTTCGGAATGGGAGAAAATAATAGCAAATGAGGCAACTGACAAACAACTAATCTCAAAAATATACAAGCAACTTATGCAGCTCAATTCCAGAAAAATAAACGACCCAATCAAAAAATGGGCCAAAGAACTAAATAGACATTTCTCCAAAGAAGACATACGAATGGCTAACAAACACATGAAAAGATGCTCAATATCACTCATTATCAGAGAAATGCAAATCAAGACCACAATGAGGTACCATTTCACACCAGTCAGAATGGCTGTGATCCAAAAGTCTACAAGCAATAAATGCTGGAGAGGGTGTGGAGAAAAGGGAACCCTCTTACACTGTTGGTGGGAATGCAAACTAGTACAGCCACTATGGAGAACTGCCGGGGTCCAGCCCCGGTGGATCCAGGGTAATTCAAAGGGGAGATGGAATTGGCATCCTAGGAAAAAGCTATTTAATTAGAAGTATAAAGAGAGATTCAAAAGGAATAGTGTAGTAGGAAAATTAGTGGAGAAAAAGAGGCTGAATAAGTTGGTTTACGTGGGATACCAATAAAGCTTCAAGACAAGAAGCTTGTACCACCTATGTAGGCCACAGGCATCTTTCTATTCTCCTGAAGGAGAGGAGGCAGTGAGGCCTCCCCTGTCCAATCTTAGAAGCCCAGGCAAAATTAGCAGGCTTGGTGAGTACCCACGCTCCAGATGGGAATTCAGCCAGAAGGGGAAAGAAAGAACAACACGAGGGAATCAGTCTTTCCAGAAATTCATCTGATTTCTTTATTTTCAGGTTTGCTTATATACTTTTTGTTATACATAGGGATGAATGCAGAGTCACACGGGGTCAGCAGACCTGACCCTTGTCAAAATCAGGTGCTTCATATAAAATTATACAAAGGTCTTAGGGGTTTTACATCATCTTCTGGCCATGAGGTCTGCTGACATTTTATGGCCCTTTCTGATAACTGTCAGTCAACCAGAAAACTTAGGTTTTTCCAGGAGTGATTTTTTCTTAAACTAGGCGCCACCTTCCAAATAAAGTTGCATTCCTATAGGGTGAGGGTGTAGTGGGTTACAATCAAGAAAGGAATTTACTTAGCCTAAGGTTTAACATGATTAATCTTAAAGGTTAATACTTATTTCTCCTATATGCTAGTTATATTCATTATAAGGGCAGAGAATATGGAGATCTAGCAGCAAATATTGGCTCAAAAAATGAAAAACCCTTCACCAATATAATTTCTAATCAATCCACTATACTATACTAATAATTTTATAACTTCTCAAAAGAGTCTATATTTAGAAAGTTTTAAACCATCTTGTGCCTCTCACGGTTGGGAGGCTGTAAACAATCACATATGGCCAGACGAACCTGCTCAGGCAGGCTAGAGAACCTTCAGAGGAGTTTGTAAGTTAAAACAGTCTTGTCACACCCAGGAATTTTTATTAATTGTAGCTGCAAGTTAACTCCTCTGAGAGAGGTGGGGGGAGGTCAGCCCCCTGTAAAGTCAGAGGTATAGGTGAGAGTATAAAACAGTAAAGTAGGTACTCTGGTTTTGGGAGCAGATTCTCGGAAACAGGGGGTTTCCTGAGGCTCGATCCCGGCTTTGCGTATGCCCAAGCCTCCTTCCTCATGACCTTTGCCATGGGCGGAGTTCCTCACGCTGGGTCCCGGCAGAGAACAGTGTGGAGATTCCTTAAAAAACTGCAAATAGAACTGCCTTATGACCCAGCAATCCCACTGCTGGGCATACACACTGAGGAAACCAGAATTGAAAGAGACACATGTACCCCAATGTTCATCGCAGAACTGTTTATAATAGCCAGGACATGGAAGCAACCTAGATGTCCATCAGCAGACAAATTGATAAGAAAGCTGTGGTACATATAAACAAGGGAGTATTACTCAGCCATTAAAAAGAATACATTTGAATCAGTTCTAAGGAGGTGGATGAAACTGGAACCAATTATACAAAGTGAAGTAAGCTAGAAAGAAAAACACCAATACAGTATACTAACACATATATATGGAATTTAGAAAGATGGTAATGATAACCCTGTATGCAGGACAGCAAAAGAGACACAGATGTAAAGAACAGACTTTTGGACTCTGGGAGAGGGAGAGGGTGGGATGATTTGGGAGAATGGCATTGAAACAGGTATACTATCATGTAAGAAACAAATCGCTAGTCTAGGTTCAATACAGGATACAGGATGCTTGGGGCTGGTGCACTGGGATGACCCAGAGAGATGATATGGGGAGGGTGGTGGGAGGGGGGTTCAGGGTTGGGAACTCATGTACACCTGTGGTGGATTCATGTCAATGTATGGCAAAACCAATACAGTATTGCAAAATAAAAAAAAGAAAGAAAGAAAGAAAGAAAGAAAAAGCAGACATTACTTTGCCAACAAATATCCTTCTACTCAAAGCTATGGTTATTCCAGTAGTCATGTATGGATGTGAGATTTGGACTATAAAGAAAGCTGAACACCGAAGAATTGATGCTTTTGAATGGTGATGTTGGAGAAGACTCTTGAGAGTCCCTTGGACTGCAAGGAGATCCAACAAGTCCATCCTAAAGGAAATCATTCTTGAACATTCATTGGAAGGACTGATGCTGAAGCCGAAACTACAATACTTTGGCCACCTGATGGGAAGAACTGACTCGCTGGAACAAACCCTGAGGCTGGGAAAGATTGAAGGCAAGGGGAGAAGGGGACGACAGAGGATGAGATGGTTGGATGGCATCACTGACTTGGTGGACATGAGTTTGAGTAAGCTCTGGGAGTTGGTGATGGATAGGGAAGCCTGGTGTGCTGCAGTCCATGGGGTCACAAAGAGTCAGACATGACTGAGTGACTGAACTGAACTGAACTGATCATTTCATTTTCTTTTAAGAATCTACACTAAACTAAAATATATAAATACGTGTTGAAAATTACATAATTTTGCATCAGTTAGTTAGTGTTAGTCACTCAGTCATGCCCAGCTCTTTAGGACTCCATGGTCTGTAGCCCACCAGGCTTCTCTGTCCATGGAACTCTCCTTCAGCCAGCATCAAATTCACATCATATAAGCATTGCTTAGGGGAGGAGAGGGTGAGATGTATGGAAAGAATAACATGGAAACTTATATTACCATAAATAAAATAGATAGACAACAGGAATTTGCTGTAAGGCTCAGGGAACTCACACAGGGGCACTGTATCAACCTACAGAAGTGGGATGGGGAGAGAGATGGGAGAGAGTTTCAAAAGGGAGGGGATATGTGTATACCATGTTGAGGCTGATTCATGTTTTTGACAGAAAACAGCAAAATTCCGTAAAGCAATTATTATTCAATAAAAAATAAATTAATAAAAAATTACCTTCATACTTATTCAAACCATGATAATGAGGGTGTTTCCACTAACTGCTGCTCAAATTGTATACATGAGATCAATGTATTGAACAAAAATGAGTCAATGGGTAAGAGATCAATTTTTTATGATAATAGTTATTATATGCTATAACAGGAGTTGAATTTTCATTGATTAACATATTGACATTAAATCCAAACTTCAAGAACAATTATCTAACTATAATTCTCAAAAATATAATTTCAGCAATGTAAATACCATTTAATTTTAGAAATTTTGAGAAAATTTGTGCTAGTCATTTATGATCATATCTGTACAACACATAAAACAATGTTTTAGATTATAATAATCAATATACTATATGTCAGTTGTTATCAATGGAATCAACAATGTTTTTGGATAATTTCAAATGATATAAATGTGCTTTGTTAGTACAGATTATTTGCTAATTCTTTTATTTGAATATATATACTACATGAAAATAGAAAATTTCCTTCTGTAGGAGAAAATTATATAAAGAGATACATATATATATGTGTATATATATATCCAGAGAAGGCAATGGCACCCCACTCCGGTACTCTTGCCTGGAAAATCCCATGGACGGAGGAGCCTGGTAGGCTGCAGTCCATGGGGTGGCTAAGAGTCGGATACGACTGAGCGACTTCACTTTCAATTTTCACTTTCATGCATTGGAGAAGGAAATGGCAACCCACTCCAGTGTTCTTGCCTGGAGAATCCCAGGGATGGGGAAGCCTGGTGGGCTGCCGTCTATGGGGTTGCACAGAGTCGGACACGACTGAAGCGACTTAGCAGCAGCAACATATATATATATATATATATCTACAAATACCCTTATAGCTATAAACACATATATTGTTTTCCCCTAAACTAGCCCACTAAAATACCTAAATCAGGGTCATTGAGGTATATTATATACAATATTTTGTACAGGTGAGGTATCATGTACAGTAAACATTACCACTTTTAATGTAAGAATTTTCAGTTTTGAACAAAATCTATTCTGTAGTACCACCACAATCATAATATTGAACAGTTCATGAAATCCACAAATTTAATTAGTGACTCAATCATATTCCCATAAAAGAGAGATATAATGGCAAACATTGACTCAGGAAGTTAGATAAAAATACACTGAGTAAAATCATACAGAGAGAACCATGCACACCTGGTTCCCTTTTGGTTTTACTGAGGTCAGCATGCATACATAAAAAGTTACCCATAAAGTATAAATTCTAGGATGTCAGACAACACACAGTCATATATACACTACTATAAAAATAAAAAGAAGTTCTATCATCTCCCCAAAATCATTGATTTCCCTTTATAGTCAAGACATCTGGCCAGCCCAGTCCTTTGCAACAGATTTGTGTTTATAAGTACCTTTGTCAAAAGGTCATATGACTCAAACCAGACATATTTTTCCATGTTGTTTCATATATCAGCAGTTAAGTTTATTTTTATTAATGAATAATATTCCATTGTATAATGTATAATACCACATATCCATCATTATATTATTATACATTCTCCCTAGCAATAAATAATGTCAATGTTATGACTTTTGGCTATTCAAATGTATGTGTAGAGGTATTGTTTTAATTTGCATTTCCATGTTGATATATGATAGAGACCATCTTTTCAAATAATATCTGCCATCTGTATATCTTTTTTAGTAAGTTTTTTGTTAAGGATTTTGACCTGTTTTTTTAATCAGGTTGCTTTTATAGATGGGTCAGTATTTCTTTGTGTATTTTGCATAACAGTCCTTTATAAAATATGCTTTTTGCAAATAATTAGTCCTAAGCAGTGGCTTTTCATTCTCTTGATACGGACTTAGAGCAGAGGTTTTAATTTTAATGAAATTCAGCTTATCAATTCTTTCTTTCATGGACTGGTGCCTTTGGTGTTATAACTAGAAAGTCATTAACAAACTCAAGGTTATCCAGATTGTATATGCTATCTTCAAGGAGTTGTACAGTTTGTATTTTATATTTATATCTTTATGAAATTCTCTACTTTTGTTCATAAGTCTAATATAGCAAATATTAACATTCTCCTCCAGCCTTATTCTTTAGTTTTTGCATAGTTTACCTTTTACAGTTTATTACATTCAGATAAATCCATATTTAATGCATTTCTATTTCAGATCTTTTCAAATAGCTGTGTTCCTCTTTTTCATCTACTCTGATAATTTCTGCTTTTTAATTGGAGTTTAAGGTCATTGACAGTTAATGTAATTATTGTACAATTCTAGTTAAGTCTAAAATGTTAGTGTTTTTTTTTTTTGTCTACAGTTTTTTCTCCTTTGTTCCACTCTCACTGCCTTTATTCTCACTGCCTTTTTTAAAAAAATATACAACACACACACACAAACATACACATAAATGTGTGAAAATTTACATAGGAATTCATCTTAACCTTTTAATACTGTTCATGGGGTTTTCAGGGATACTGTTCATCAACAGACGGTCAATACCAAAGTCAGATTGATTATATTCTTTGTAGTAAAAGATGGAGAAGCTCTATACAGTCAGCAAAAACAAGACCTGGAGCTGACTGTGGCTCATATAATGAACTCCTTATTGTGAAATTCAGACTTAAATTAAAGAAAATAGGGAAAATCATTAGACCATTCAGGTATGACATAAATCAAATCCCTTATGATTATACAGTGGAAGTGACAAATAGAGTCAAAGGATAAGATATGGCAGAGTGCCTGAAGAACTATAGATGGAGGTTTGTGACATTGTATAGGAGGCAGTGATCAAGACCATTCCCAAGGGAAAAAATACAAAAAAGGCAAAAATGGTTGTCTGAAGAGGCCTTAAAAAGAGCTGAGAAAAGAACAGAAGCTAAAGGCAAAGGAGAAAAGGAAAGTGAAAGTGAAAAGTGAAAGTGAAGTCACTCAGTCATGTCTGACTCTTTGTGACCCTGTGGACTGTAGCCTATCAGTTTCCTCCATCCATGGGATTTTCCAGGCAAGAGTACTGGAGTGGGTTGCCATTTCCTTCTCCAGGGAATCTTCCCGACTCAGGAATTGATCCTGGATCTCATACCCATTTGAATGCAGAGTTCCAAAGAATAGCAAGGAGAGATAACAAAGCCTTCCTCAGCAATAAATGCAAAGAAATAGAGAAAAACAATAGACTGGGAAAGACTAGATATCTCTTCAAGAAAATTAGAGATACCAAGGGAAAGTTTCATGCAAAGATGGGCACAATAAAGGACAGAAATGGTATGGACCTAACAGAAGCAGAAGACATTAAGAAGAGGTGGCAAGGATATATAGAACTATACAAAAAAAGATCTTCATGATCCAGATAACCACGATGGGGTGATCACTCACCTAGAGCCAGACATCCTGTAATGAGAAGTAGAGTGGGCCTTAGGAAACATCACTACCAACAAAGCTAGTGGAGGTGATGCAATTTCAGTTGAGCTATTTCAAATCCTGAAAGATGATGCTGTGAAAGTGCTGTACTCAAAATGTCAGCAAATTTGGAAAACTCATCAGTGGCCACAGGACTGGAAAAGGTCAGTTTTCATTCCAGGCCCAAAGAAGGGCAATGGCAAAGAATGTTCAAACTAATGAGCAATTGAACTCATCTCACACTCTAACAAAATAATGCTCAAAATCCTCCAGCCAGGTTTCAACAGTACATGAACCATGAACTTCCAGATGTTCAAGTGGGATTTAGACAAGGTAGAGGAACCAGAGATCCAATTGCTGACATCCACTGGATCATTGAAAAAGCAAGAGTTCCAGAAAAGCATCTAATTCTGCTTTATTGACTATGCCAAAGCCTTTGACTGTGTAGATCACAACAAACTGTGGAACATTTTTCAAGCGATTGGAGTACCAGGCCACCTTACCTGTTTCCTGAGAAATCTGTATGCAGGTCAAGAAGCAACAGTTAGAACTGAACATGGAACAACAGACTGGTTCCAAATCAGGAAAGGAGTACGTCAAGGCTGTATATTGTCACACTGCTTAATTAACTTCTATGCAGGGTGCATCAGGTGAAATGCCAGGCTGGATGAAGCACAAGCTGGAATTAAGATTGCCGGGAGACATATCAATAACCTCAGATATGCAGATGACATCATCCTTATGGAAGAAAGTGAAGAGGAACTGTAGAAACTCTTGATGAAGGTGAAAGAGAAGAGTGAAAAAGGTGGCTTGAAACTAAACATTCAAAAAACTAAGGTCATGGCATCTGGTTCCATCACTTCATGGCAAATAGATGGGGAAAAAATGGAAACAGTGAGAGACTTTATTTTCTTGGGCTCCAAAATGGTGGTGACTGGAGCCATGACATTAAAAGACGCTTGCTTTTGGAAGAAAAGCTATGACCAACCTAGGCAGATATTAAAAAGTATAGAGATGTTACTTTGCCGACAAAGGTCCTGATACTCAAAAAGCTATGATTTTTCCAGTAGTCATGTATGGACGTGAGATTTGGACTACAAATAGCTGACTTCCAAAGAACTGATGCTTTTGAACTATGGTATTGAAAATTATTGAGAGTTCCTTGGACTGCAAGGAAATAAAACCAGTTAATCCTAAAGCAAATCCATCCTGAATATTCATTGGAAGGACTGATGCTGAAGCTGAAACTCCAATATTTTGGGCACCTGATGCAAAGAACTGACTCAGTGGAGAAGACGCTGGTGCTGGGAAAGATTGAATGTGAAAAGAAAAGGCGATGACACAGGATAAGACCATTGGGTGGAATCATCCACTCAATGGACAATGAGTTTGAGTAAGCTCCCCGAGTTGATGATTGACAGGGAATCCTGGCGAACTGCAGTCTTTGCGGCTGCAGAGTCGGACACAACTGAGTGACTGAACTGAACTCATCTCAGTTAATGATCTTTTATATTTTTCTATTTATTTTATGTATTACATACAAAATCCTATATTTCACTTTGGGTAAGTAAAATGCAATAAAATGTAAGAGCTTTGTAACTTTATAATTTTATTAAGCTTCTCCCCTTCCCTTTCACTAGTTGCCATATGCATTTTATCCACATATGTTATGAACCCCACAGTATGTATATTAAGAAAATGAATTATAGTTTTATACATAATAACATATTTATCATATATCAGTTCTTCATTGTTAAAGCTTTGAGTTTCCATTTACAATCAATGTTATATCCTGAAACCTTTTAAAATAGTTCTGAGAAATTCACTAGGTTATTATTTACAGATCTCATGGCTTGGTAATGACTACAGTTTTATCTAACTGCTCGGTCACAGAATTCTGAATTCCAACCTGTTCTTCATTTATACATAGTTTCTCATAGATCTGAATCAGCTGAGTTAATATTTGTTAAAAATAGTGTTTAAATCTATTAAAGTCCAATGCATGTGAGAAGTAGACAGACACAAAATTACATGTGCATATCCAAGTATTGATTTTTAAGGTATTCTGGTAAATATTTCTATCTAATAAATAGGTTAACTAATTTTTCAGAAGTTACTTTTTTTTTCCCAATAACGGTTGTAAGATATCACAACACCTATCATTTACTCCTTTCTTCATGATTTATATATCATTTAGCTCACATGAACTGGCAGAAAACGTTGATGACTTCTTTCTGTCCCTTCCACTTTTTTTTTCCTAATCTTGGCTTCTGCTTATGACGTTACACTTCAAATCAATTTGAGTAAAAGGAGAGCTAAAGCTAAAAGCCAGATATAAGATGTGTTTTATTTAACATTTCAAACCCAATACACTACATTCCTGTATCTGTGAAAAATTAAAAAAAAAAAAAAAAACTTCAACTCAAGAAGGATAATGAAAAGACCATTCAAAGTAATCACATAAAAAGCCATCTTACAAATATATTAAAGCTAAACAAACCTCAAAGTTGGAGAAATGCAATTCAAAGACTAAAATAGCATATAACTGGATCTGCCTTAGATAAAACAAATTTATTAATACATTAAAACTATATTATCAAAAGGCACAGTTATTTAAATAATTTTGTGTACCTTTAAAATTCCTGAATATTAATCAATTTCATGGTTTCAAAATGGCCTAATGTTAGAAGTAATATGAGTGTGTCTTTGACTTTTTTAGAAAAAATAATTGGTAAGATGAATTCTGTGAGTCCCAGTGTTGAGTTACTAACTTAATATTTAAAATATTATGCCTGACTAAACATATTTAACATATAACACACCAAAAGAAAGAGAATTATTCGTGACAAATCTGTATGTAAATATAGATTTTCTTTCCTCTAAGCAGGAATGAAAACTTGCTGCTACTGTAATAAATAAGTGAAATTCATTTCTTTGATAACCCAGGAGAGGAAAAAAGAACTGTAAACAATGTCTGTGATACTAAATTCAAACTCCTTCAAAAAGATCCTAAATCACACTCAATGTTGTCATCTTTAATCTTGTATAATATTCAGAAACTAAAACAATCCTTATAACATGAATATATATATATACTTCATTTTTATTGTGTTGTCAAATTGTTTTTAATGCAGAAAGACAATTTTTAAAAATATTCTTTTATATTCATGTTGGAAACTTTAATTTACCACTGTGTAAGCTGTATTTCATTGATTCTGGGAAAGATTGAAGGCAGGAGGAAAAGGGGGTGACAGAGGATGAGATGGTTGGATGGCATCACGGACTTGATAGACACGAGTTTGAGCAAGCTCCGGGAGTTGGTGATGGATAGGCAAGCCTGGTATGCTGCAGTCCATAGGGTTGCATAGAGTCAGACATGATGGAGCGACTGAACTGACTGACTGAAGTTTTACTTCAAAGTGAAAATTTACCTACTTCTTCAGCAGCCCCTATTTCAAGCCTCTGTTGCATTTTTTTTTCCCTCATTTCCAAACATCCTGGAGTATGAAAGTATTAATATAAACAAAGCTACTGGAGATGATGGAATTTCAGCTGAGCTACTTCAACTAATAAAAGATGATGCTGTTAAAGGACTGCACTAATATGCCAGCGAATTTGGAAAACTCAGCAGTGGCCACAGGACAGGAAAAAGTCAGATTTCACTCCAATTCCAAAGAATGGCAATGTCAAAGAATGCTCTAACTACTGTACAATTGAGCTCATTTCATATGCTAGCAAGGTAATGATCAAAATCCTTCAAGGCAGGCTTGAACAGTATATGAACCAAGAACTTCCAGATGTACAAGCTGGATTTAGAAAAGGCAGAGGAGCCAGCGATCAAATTGCCAACATCCATTGGATTATAGAAAAATGAAAGGAGTTAAAACCAAGACAAACAAACTGTGGAAAATTCTTAAAGACATGGGAATACCAGAGCTTCTTACCTGTATCATGAGAAACTTGGTCAAGAAGCAACAGTTAGAACTGGATATGGAACAATGGACTGATTCAAAATTGGAAAAGGAGTCTGTCAAGGCTGTATATTTTCACCTGGCTTATTTAACTTATATGCATAATATACCATGCAAAATGCTAGGCTGGATGAATCACAAGCTGGAATCAAGACTGCTAGGAGAAATATAAACAACCTCAGATATGCAGATGCTATCACTCTAATGGCAGAAAGTGAAGAGGAACTAAAGAGCCTTGATGAAAATGAAAGAAGAGAGTGAAAATGCTGGCTCAAAACTCAACATTCAAAAAACTAATATCATGGCATCTAGTTCAATCATTTCATGACAAATAGATGGGGAAAACATGGAAACAGTGACATATTTTATTTTCTTGGACTCCAAAATCACTGTGGACAGTGACTGCAGTAATGAAATTAAAAGACGCTTGTTTCTTGGAAGAAAAGGTATGACAAAACTAGGCAGCATATTAAAAAGCAGAGACATTACTTTGCTGAAAAATGTCTGTATAGTAAAAGCTATGGTTTTTCCAGTAGTTATGTGCAGATGTGAGAGTTGGACCATAAAGAAGGCTGAATGCCAAATAATTGATACTTTCCAATGGTGGTGCTGGAGAAGATTCTTCAGAATCCTTTGGACTACAAGGGAATCAAACCAGTCAATCTGAAAAGAAATCAACCCTGAATATTCACTGGAAGGACTGTTGCTGTTGCTCAAGCTCCAAAACTTTGGCCACCTGATGTGAAGAGTCAATTCATTGGAAAAGACCCTGATGCTGGGAAAGACTGAAGGCAGGACAAGAAGGGGAAGAAGAAAGGATGAGATGGTTGGATGGCATCATTGACTCAATGGACATGACTTTGAGCAAACTCCACGAGACAGTGAAGAACAGGGAATCCCGGTGTGCTGCTGTTCATGGGCTTGCAGAGTCAGACATGACTTAATGACTGAATAACAAAAACAAAATAACCTAGTATATGATTATTTTCTCCTTTATCTCAGAAAAACTTAGATTTCATTAGCATATGAAGTTTATCTATCTTCTGTTAGCTTTTGTATTCTCCAACATTGGTACAGAATACATACTCAATTAATGTTAAGCTAGTCCGTATTTCATCATTTGTACACCAGTTCTAGCCTAAATTCTACCTTTCTCTCCTGAACTGTGGGGGTAGCCTCTTATGTGAGATTTCTATAGCCAACCTTACCTGCTTTGTATCAGGTTCAAGAACCTACCTTTCATATAACAATCTTTATCCCTCTTGAATGATTTTAAAAACTAAACAACTATAAAATTTTCATGCACTTTGTGCTAAGTCACTTCAGTTCATGCACTATAGCAGCTTAAATAACTTAGTTTCCATCACTTTTAGCTTAAAATCTTTCCATTATTTCCCACTGCTCTTTAATATACATTTTGAGAGTCCTTAATATGTTTTGCAAGGTCCTGCTGCTGCTGCTGCTGCTGCTGCTGCTGCTAAGTCACTTCAGTCGTGTCCGACTCTATGTGACCCCATAGATGGCAGCCCACCAGGCTCCCCCGTCCCTGGGATTCTCCAGGAAAGAACACTGGAGTGGGTTGCCATTTCCTTCTCCAGTGCATGAAAGTGAAAAGTGAAAGTAAAGTCGCTCAGCCGTGTCCGACTCTTCGAAACCTCATGGACTGTAGCCTAGCAGGCTCCTCCGTCCATGGGATTTCCCAGGCAAGAGTACTGGAGTGTGGCGCCATTGCCTTCACCATTGCAAGGTCCTACAGTATTTGAATTCTTACTTTTCTCATTCCTCTTCCATCGTCCTTCTCTGGGCTCCAGCTCTGTATCAGTGTCTTTTCCTTCTTACTTCAACTTCCTTGAATTCCCTTTGTATTCCTATTCTCTCTAAATGCTGTCTCTATTTAAGTCTTTAGCAACCTTCAGTTGTCTGCTTAAATGTCATTTTCTAGACAAAGGTTATCCTAACCTTTTTCTGCCATATACATATATAAATCTTTTTCTGCCATATACACTCTCGTCTGCTTGTATTGATATTATGTATGAAAGGAACAGGGTGAACAATCCTGACATCTCTGTGCTTTCTGCTACGCTACCAAATTGTTTTTCAGGGGAAGATTCAAAGTTTGCTTGAAATGGATTTTTCCTAGTGAATATAATTTTACTTTTAGAAAAATAAAATTTTTAAAGAGGTATTTCAGTTAGTTGAAAAAGAGGCAATGTAAAATCTTCTGAGAGTGGAATACTAATAATTTTCTTACTTGATAGAGACAGAAGTCATTGGAATAAGAGTTATTACTATCAGAGTATGGGAGCAATTTTCCTGGAGTATAGAAAGTAATGGGTAGAGGAAGCATCTTTAAGAAGGTGGCACTTTATTTTCTTTGCTTTTTTGTTGCTTAGTGTTTGAAAATTAGAGGAGTTAAGAATAGGAAGGGCTTTGCTAGGTTGAAAGACAAGGACACAGAAGAATGCATGAAAAATGGGGACTTTAGGGGGCTTTGAGGAAATCCCTGACTTGATTCAATTTACTGTTTAAAGTTTAGATAGACAGTTGAACAAGTGGTAAGGGCTCCTACTGTGATTTATTAGACAACCACAAAAAACATTTCATAGTCCTGGTCAATGTACTGACAGGGTGACAGTGGTCTTCCAACATCTGTCCACTAATACCAAGGAATTGAAAGGAGACTACAGAAAAAAACGTGGGTAGATCTGAAACTTCAGTAATGCAATAACTAGATGGACTGCTTAGACCAGGACTGTGACAGTAAGAATGGAACATAATGCAAAATCTATAAATCAATTTGAAATAAAATTTATACTATTTAGATGTGAAAGATATAAATGTGATGAAGCCAATAACTGCTGCATTTTTACATAAGGATCCAGAATAATAGCTAAAAGAGATAAAGCAGTATATGATAATAATTATAGTAACAATTTTCCAAGATGCCAGTTAAATCAAACTGTGATAAGAGTGAGAATCATCTTTTTTGGTATTTGATAGAATGTTTTACTAAAAAAAAAAAGATACAAGATGGTTCCAGAAATAAAATTTAGCTTTAAAACTTTGCTACTTCATTGTCTCTATGAACTTGAATAAACCACATAATTCCTCAAAACTTCAACCTAACATAACAGCTTCTATAAGTATTATTTTCATTACCTGTCTTATTTTTCTTCTATTATGCAGACCAAATAATTTAGAATCTTAAGAAATCCATTTTAAATTTCTTCATGTTCCGTTTTAAGTTGCTCTTATTAAGATTGCTATGATTTGATACTCCTTTAAAACATCTAGCTTGAAATACAGTAAAGAACACAGAGAGGATAAAACTATCATTTATTTATGATCTCCCTCCAAAGTTATAAAGAACTGATTAATGTTTAAAGGGCTGGAAAAGTAGAATTAACAAAAGAACTCTTATTTGTAAAGGAATCAGACATTTTGGGTTGTCAATGCCCATCTCCCACATAGGAAATCCATCAACTCTAAAATATACTTGGCTGAAATAAGCTAAAAGTTGTAAGCTGTATTTGTTAAACAGCTTAAAATGTCATTTGTTGAAAGAATTTGAATCCTAGTAGCTGGTAATGAAGCTAGAAAATGAAAGGGTAGCCACTGTAGGATGAAATGCAAAGAATGCTGAAAAGATTGTACCTTTCACTGCTGCGTCTCCTCCTAATGTCCTTGTTGAATGTAAAAAAAATAATTTAACATAACATTGGGTTTTATGGTATTATAAAAATTATACGAGAGGCTTGTTCCAGTTTTATAAAAATTAGCTAATGTTGTACATTTCTACAAGGGGCACTGATTATGCACACCTGAGACTCCAGAAGACAAAATGTGGGTCCCTTCAGCCTGCTTGCTGCTTTCAGCATTTGAATCTGGCTGAGTTTCTAATTAGAAACATAAATAAAACATGAAGCATAAATAAGGAGTGTTAATGAAAACTACAGACTGGGACTAATCTAAAGACTATTTTCAGGAAGAGTGATATTTCTCTTATTTAGGTATATTGTAATACAGGAAAAAATCCTGGAATATATTGTATTTCATATTGTAGTCTATGTAAAACTATTATTTTGAAAATGAACAGAGGCAAGAAATAATAATAATAATTTAGTTGCTCAGTCGGGTTTGACTCTCTGTGACCCCGTGAACTGTTAGCAAACCTGGGTCTTCTGCATTGCAGGCAGATGCTTTAGTTTGAGCCACCAGATAAGCCCGAGGTGAAGAAAAATGAGCAGTAAATGCTTAGATACCTATCTAGGAGTTAAACCATGTACTGTGAGATATAATGTCACATAGTTTTAACTAGTCACCTATGAATCATGAGGTCTTTTTTATGCATACGAAACTAGACTGAAATTGAAGAGTTAAAAGCATGAAAAGTAGATAGTATTTAGAATATGTGATTTTGAGCAACAAAGACAAGACCAACAGTGCTTTTTATAAGTTCAGAAATCTGAAAGTTAATGGGTAAAGTATATTTTGGAAATCAGATATATATAATCTGAGATATAACCCTAGCATACTCAAAGCTATCTAGTTTCTCATAAAAATACCTCTATTACAGCATAGAGCTCTGTTGTTGTTGTTGTTGTTATTGTTGTTGTTATTGTTGTCTTTTGGTAAATATATGTAACAACAATTTAAATTTGATTTAATCTTAAGACTTTTGAAAAACTGAATATCACTTTCATTCTGGAATATGTGTCAAATAATATATTTGTATAAACCAAGTTATTTTAAAATACATGAAAACAATTACTTGGTGCAAGGTATTTCCATCAATATATGGGAGGTGTGTGTATGTGTGTGTGTGTGTATCAGTTCAGTTCAGTTCAGTTGCTCAGTCGTGTCCAACTCTTTGCTATAACTCAATCATATTCCTAAGTATTCAAGACTAACATATATTGTCTTTCTAGTATAACAATTTAAGAAATTTAAAATTACATGTTTTATTTAACATTATGCCAATGTAGCATGGTTCTTTTTTAAGATTTATCTGTAATGTTTTTCTGACTTTATTCCTAAATTAATCAAATAGTGCAGGATTTCAGTCGTTTGATCCTTTTTGGAGCATTTTCACTTCTAAATTCTTTAACAAAGGTATTCAGTTTTAGCACATTTTCAGCAAGAGACTCAATATCTCTTTTTGCATAATAACTGACAGTAAGTGATAATAATAATAATCAGAATAAGTGATTATAGTTAACAGTGAATATTCAAATACAAGCACACTTGTCACCAATATTTCTCAAGAGAAGTTCTGATATACAAAAACGTAGTGAGGTGTAAAACTACCCTGAAAAATAATGGCAGCTAGTTTTCTTTATAGTTTTACTTTTGCCACCACAAGACAATTATGTAGGCATAATTTACATTTTATTTGGCTTCCTATCTTTGAAAACATGCAAAATTTATAAATTTCAATATATTTATATTATTTTTAAATTCACAAAGATTGTATAGTGTTTGCCATTAAGTGATTAAATGTCACATAATTCCAGTTTGCATAAAATGTAACTCATTTTACATAGATTTCATACCACTGGTGTTAAAGCCTTCAGAAGTCATTCTGTAAGGCATCATATTGAGTACATAAGAGGGAAGAACTTTATTTTAACACAAGTATAATTGCTTCACAATGTTGTGTTAGTTTCTGCTGTTTAGCAAAGTGAATCGCCATCCATATACATTATTCCCCTCTTTCTTGGATTTCCTTCCTATTTAGGTCACCACAGAGTGCTGACTAGACTTCCCTGTGCTATAGAATTGGTTCTCATTCAGTTCAGTTCAGTTCAGTTCAGTTCAGTTCAGTTCAGTTCAGTT